>NC_136883.1:4968309-5025809 GCF_949152265.1 Phoxinus phoxinus | reverse complement strand
GAGAAAAACAGTAAGGAAAACCTACACCGCACTTAAAAGATATATTGAATTCCCAGAAGAAATATCCAAGGATTGGACAACGGACCTTGACCTGAGAGACACGCATAAATCCCTGGATAGGAATACAAGTAACTGTCAAGGTGGTCCCATACTGGCGCTCGAAATGTAATACTATCATCTAACTTTCAAAAGACCATCACCCTTGTTGTTTTATGTGTCCAATGTCAGGATTGCTTTAATCTTTTAATTGCAAGATTGATAACCGGATGTTGGAAGAATTACACAGACACTGAGATAGAGCTTGTTTAGGGCCAGATGACTTATGTGACTCATAAACTTTAAACCCAGAATGACCTGCTGAATGCAGAATGCTTTTACATACCTTACACTTGAATTCGGTGCCAGTCATTCCTGTCTGTACTTTTTTGGTAAGAAATGCAAGCATGTGCACCTAAAGGTTAAAAAATGTAAGCAATGCATTAAACATAGAAAATAATGCTGAACTGTCTGATCAGGTGTTCATCACAGCTATAAATGGAAATGAGTGGGAAAGACATTCGAAAGAATCTTTCTTATTAAAGGAACTTTATATTTGTCTTAGTGCACTCAGCAAGTTTTTTCTCATTTTAGTATTTTTACACATAGAAGTTAATATTTGAAAAGAAAATAAATAGGCCCTACTTTTGATATGTAACATTATCTCGCTCTCCTAGCCTTGGAGTAACATTTGATGAGCATCTGACCTTCACAGACCACATCACAAAGACAGCTCGATCATGCAGGTTTGCACTGCACAACATCAGGAAGATCAGGCCCTTCCTAGCAAAGCATGCAACACAACTTCTCGCCCAGGCCTTGGTTATCTCTAGGCTTGATTACTGCAATGCTCTTCTGGCTGGTCTTCCATCATGTGCAATTAAACCTCTACAAATGATCCAGAATGCTGCAGCCCGTCTCGTCTTCAACGAGCCCAAAAGGGCCCACGTCACTCCTCTGTTCATCTCTCTGCACTGGCTACCACTCGCTGCTCGCATCAAGTTCAAGGCATTGACGCTCGCTTACAGATCGACCACAGGCTCAGCCCCCTCCTACTTTCACTCGCTCCTACGAGTCTACATCCCTACCAGAAGCCTGCGATCGGTCAATGAGCGACGGCTCGTGGTACCATCACAGAGAGCCACAAAATCACTCTCCAGAACATTCTCATTCACGGTTCCTTGCTGGTGGAATGATCTCCCTACCCTCATCCGGAATGCAGAATCCCTGACCACATTCAAAAGACAACTGAAAACTCATCTCTTCCGTGAGCACTTGACATAAAAAAAATTAAAAAAAAACCTCTCCTTTACCCTCCTTTGTTTTGGCTTATGCTACTCTGAGCAATGCCAGAACTTTGTATTTTGAGCACTTCTTGCGTTATTTTTTGCCTCTTCTCGATGACTCGCTTGCTGTAGTCCTCAGTTGTAAGTCGCTTTGGATAAATGACTAAATGACTAAATGATCTCATTAAAAATAATAAAATGTTAATAATTAGACAACAAAAATCCATCTTCCAAACCATATCTTTTACTTTACCCAAATACACTTTGATAACCTTAGTTATAAGCCTAATAATGGTTTATATTTTAGATTTGTCGAGACGGATTTCGTGTGAAATTGCATATGATACGTCATCCGTTGCGTGTCACGTCAAATCAGTGGCTACACAGAAAAAAGGAGCTGAAGCTGAAAGTTTTTGTGTCACAATGAATGAGGAACAATTAGCCATAGATAATTCAAAATGGAAACCTCTGGGGAATCACCTTTTGTAAAGAAAAAAGTAATTTATTTCTCCATCCGCTCTGAAAAGACGTCCTGTATCTCTGTAGCTACACCGGCGCCTCGAACCCCATTCTTCTTCCGCGCAGAGGAGCAGAGCCGAAGCACAAACATGTTCTTCCGCGACATACGTGTAGTTTATTTTTTAACCACTAGAGGGCTACAATTACGTAGTATAGCTTTAAAACCGTGTTCACTGACATGAGATTTTTTTTTTTAACCCAGTCATTTCAGTAACTATATTGAGATATAGTATTGAGAACTATATTGAGACCCCGCCCCCTGAACACACAGTCCATGTTGAGAAGAGGAAGAGTTGTTGTAGTCGAGCACATTTGTGAGTCAGCTCAAACTTTAGCATCCATCTTTTCACATGCAATAGAAAGTCACTCTATGTGCATCTCACAACAGTTCCTATACGAGCGATTTATAGATTATCATGACAGAATATGCTAATTGAAGATAGTTAACTCCACATCAGCGACATACATTCATCAACTAACCATTCAGAGACGTCCTGTTGCTTCTACATGTTGTCACTTCTTCTTGAGTCTCTCCATCTTTGTTTGACTCCGTTTTAACATTAAAGGTAGAAACAGTTTCTGTTATTTTAGTGTGTCTTGTGAGGTAATCGCAGCTGCTAACACACGCTAACACACACACACACACACACCAGCTCTTGAAACCCCGCCCTCTGCAGCGGCTCATTTGCATTTAAAGGGCCAGGCACAAAACGGTGCGTTTTTGCAAACCCTCAAAAAGTGACAACTTTAACATGCTATATAAAAATATCTGTATTTTGTGCTAAAACTTCACACACTATGGAGACATCAGAGATGTATTTTACATCTTGTGAAAAGGGCATTTTACCACCCCTTTAACTAATTCACAAGTTCAACCCAGACAGCAACATAATGTCGGCCCAGATCTGGCCCATCTGGTAGATTTCACACGTACCAGATGTGGGCCGGATCTGGGCCGAGACTATGTTGCTGTCTGGGAACTCACTCACTCATTCGTCAGTGAATAAAGGCAAAAGAGAGTAGGGAGTCCGTGGAAATGATGATAGAAAAACTTTGTAAAAAAAAAAATAATAATAATAATAATTTTGATTCAAATAAAATGTATAAAAATAAAGAAATAAACAAAGATTAAAACAACAAAAAACATTTTGATAAAATTAAACAAATATAGGCCTATAATACACTATAGTACTGTCTATCTATAGCCTAGTAAAGAAAAAATTAATCACGTAACTTCATGAATCTAAATATTTTTTTCAAATAATATTTAACATTATTATACATAGCTGCCTTTTTTAATTTTTAGGATGGGGGTCCCTCACATGAGTATGATCATATTGAGGGGCCTGTGGCTTCTACAAGATTGTTATGCCACGCCTGTGTTGGACAACATGAACTTGCATTGTATGATGATCCTTCTTTTGTGTTTCACTGAAAAAGTGACATGGAGAAAAATAAATGGTGAAAAAGTTGATGGGCCCCATTGACTTCCATCATGTTTTTTTTTTTTTATGTCAATGGGGCCCATCAACTGTTTGGTTACCCATATTCTTCAAAATATCTTCTTTTGTGTTCAGCAGAAGAGAGAACTTCATACAGGTTTGGAACAACTTGAGTTAACTTGACTTTTTAACTTGATTTAAATTTTTGTGTGAACTATCTCTTTAAGCCTGTGACCCGGAAGTGGGTTAACATCACCGGCAAAAATACAGATTCTCTTCCGGGCTGTGAACCTAGGCTGCGAGCGTGGATTCTCATCTGTGCTCTTAAAATAATAAAATAATGAGTGTCCCGGCGTTTATTGACATAACGGAGGAGGACCAGGTATGTTTAAGTAATTCACAAGCAGTTTTGCGTCGTTACACACGTAATTCAGCCATGTAATAGGCTTACGGTGTAATCATGCTTTCACATGCTAACATCTGTTAGCCCATAGCTAGTCTCGATACTTACAACGGACTGGGTCCGTTATTATCAATTTAACTGACAGAAATAGATTTAAATGTGTGCATATTTATGATTCCGCATGTGTTTGATTTGGCGTGTATATTTGGCTTCATTGAGACTTAAACGTCAGATATTGTGAAGCATCAGTCACGAATCTGACAACAGAAATCTCCCAACCCACAAATATGAAACCTACTATGTCTCAAGGGAATGAATGCTCTTTTGGTAAGACATGCATGTGATTTCATTGTAATAATTTCTTCATTTTTGTTGTGTCATTCATTTAGGCGTCAGAGCTTCGGTCCTATCTGAAATCTAAAGGAGCTGAGATCTCTGAGGAGAACTCAGAAGGAGGCCTCCATGTTGATCTGGCACAGATCATTGAAGCCTGTGACGTCTGCCTCAAAGACGACGATAAAGGTATGAAGTACCGGAAGTTAGAGCTTTAAAGCCTACATGTAAGTTAGTAGTATACCAAAAAAATCTAATTTAGAAGAACATTTTCACCGGCTCTCTGTGTTCCTCTGCAGATGTTGAGAGTGTGATGAACAGCATTGTGTCCCTGTTGCTGATTCTGGAGACGGAGAAACAGGAAGCCCTCATTGAAAGTTTATGTGAGAAGCTGGTGAAGTTTCGTGAGGGTGAACGGCCCTCGCTCAGGATGCAGCTGTGAGTGCTTTTCACTCAGTTTGTTGAGAACTTGCAATCTCTATTTTTCTGGTCTTGTTCATTTGCTTTTATAAAACTCTTTGTTCAGCTTGAGCAATCTGTTCCACGGTATGGATGAGAACACACCCGTGAGGCACACGGTGTACTGCAGTCTGATTAAAGTGGCAGCCACCTGCAACGCCATTGCCTTCATCCCCACAGAGCTGGAACAGGTACAGACATCAGCGTGATGCAGAACCAATCAGTGTGTTTCCTTTCCTGCGCTTAATCTACACAAGATGATTGGGTGAATCTCACAAAGAACTATCAATAAATGTCCAGCTCATATTTCATCATGACTTGAATTAAGTTATTTTATTTTGAGTATGTATGTATTTTGACGGGTGGAACATGATTAGAAATTTCTTTGTGATATAAACCTATATAGCCATCATTAGCTTTAACCCTCAAACTGCTTATTTCTCTTAGTTCCACAGTTTTGATGTACCGGTAATTAGGAAATGCTTCCAAAATGCAATAAAAATGAAAATCGTGTTTTTGTGTCTCATGCAGGTGCGGAAATGGATCACAGACTGGAATCTGAATACAGAGAAGAAACACACTCTTCTCCGTCTGGTGTATGAAGCGCTGGTCGACTGCAAGAAGGGGTACCTGTAGAAGTAGTACCGTCTCTCGAAGGTTTTAGGTCAGTTATTGTGTGTTTTGCTCATTTGACCTTTCTCTTGTCGCTTTCAGCGAAGCTGCAGCCAAAGTAATGGTGGAGTTGCTGGGCAGTTACACAGAGGACAATGCTTCACAAGCCCGAGTGGATGCACACAGGTATGACTTTCTCTTTTCACGTCCACCGTTTCATTCGCTCTGTTGTCTTAGAGAGTAACATATGCGGCCTGCTCTCCCAGGTGCATCGTCCGTGCCCTGAAAGACCCGAGCACCTATCTGTTCGACCATCTCCTGATATTGAAACCGGTGCGTTTCCTGGAGGGAGAACTCATCCATGATGTAAGAAAAGAATTTTTTTTATTGCATATTTAAATCGTTATGTGTGTAGAAAGCCTCTGGGGTAAATGCCCTTTTCTCCTTCCAGCTCCTCACTATCTTTGTCAGCGCAAAGCTTGCCGCGTATGTGAAGTTTTACCAGAGCAACAAAGACTTCATTGAGTCTCTCGGTGAGTACAGTCGTAACCATCATGACACTCTTAACACCGAGTCCTAACCAGATGTGATGCGGCGCGATAAATCATAGTTTTATCGTCAGTGAAATGCGCCGATTCTATTTTAGAAACGGTTTCTATTTCTGCGACAGTCACGGCTGGAACAACAACAACATATAAAGTGTGGCGATCTCAGATAATGCTTAAAGTTTCTAATGCGAGTTTGAATATCATTTTGCGTCATCAGAATATCATCATCAGATCTTGAAGATAATAAAGGAAACAAGAACTGTCAAACTCGGTCAACTCTGTATGAACAAACAAGTCTATTCCATGACAAAGACTGTTTCAGTCTCTCAGTATGTGTTTATAATAATGTTTAAATGGTTGTTATTTGTCAAGAATGTATTTATACGGATTTCCATATTTTTTGACTCGCTTGAATGGTGTAAATCTGAGTTAAAAGTGGTTGGGTGAAGCTGGTTACTGAATTACACTTGAAATCATTCAATCAATAGGAATCGTAATGAAAACGATAACAACTTTTTTTTATAACATGCATACATTGTAATATATTATGATTAAATACTCTTCTTTTTTTACAATGGAATGGATTATTGCAATACTATATTTCTTTATTAATTTGATCAAATAAATATTTTTTAATAATAATTTGGGGGGGCACGGGCAGTAATACTAATTTTATAAAAGTTATATAATCAAATTATATACTTATAAATAATTCATTTTTTGTTAAATTTATCACTACTGTTAATTAGTTTTAAGGAGTGTTCATATTTAAAATAACATTTAATAATGTAATTTATTTCTTTTCTGTCCGTTGCTGCTGCTGTTTTAATTTGTTTTTAAATGCACTGGACTGTTCAGGCACGCACACGCGTCTGGAGTCTGTGTTGCTGTTGTGTCGCTGGACTGGTGGAATTTGAGTCTCAGCAGTTTCGGTTCTTTTAAAAGGCAAACGTTAATTAGAGCAAAATCCTCCCTGCCATTGACCAGCGACTGCCAACTCAGACCAGTCCTGATGAAGTGTTGATCTAACAGTGAGAGCCCGCTGCACCTCCCTCTGAACCCTGAAGGAAATGGCTCATTGACCTTCTACTCATTTTGATTATTTTATAATTAATATAAACAGATTTTCTGTTGAGAGGGTGAAACTATTTACAGTCAGCGTCAGCAGTAATCTTGTTCACCTACATCCAATGACAAGAATAAGGTAAAAAAAAAAAAATCCCAAGTTGATTGATTACATTAAGACTTGAAGACTTTTTTTTTTGTATTAAGTTTTCTGAAATATGTTTAAATGTGCAAAAGAGGCATTATCTAATTAAATATGCACCAATTTGAATAAGGGTCCAGAACAGATATATGAACATTGGATAAAGCCGAGGATTTGTGAGATTTTTTTCAGGAATAGAATTTTTGTATAAAATCAAGCATATGAAGCAAACCTCTGTTGAAACTGTACATTTTGGTGTATGTAAGTGCTGCTCAAATGGAGATGTATGGCTCAGTGCAGGAGAAAAAACTCTTTAAAGATATGTGTAATTGAAATCCCAGATGCAAATCGATGCATACATCGATTTGCTGTACAATAAAATAAAAACAAGAAAGTGTTTCCTTTCCGCTAGTCTGAAACGTAATGAAAATAGCCCAAAATATATTTTTTTCCCATTCGTTATCTCCATCAGAAGCTTTCAACGATCTAATTGAATCACCAACTGTAAAATATTGTTTATTAAAAGACTATTTATTATAGTTATTGCCTATAAAATATCTGAATATCTTAAATATTACAGTTTTTTTACAGTCATAGTTTAATTTACAGTTAATAATGCAAAAATGACCAGGGAATATTAGTCATTTATTTGTTACAATATTTAAAAAAAAACTGTTACTAAGTGCTAATGTAGAATTATCTTCTTAATAACAGTGTCATCATGTGACTTGTTCAAAGCCCAGTCCAGTGGCACAAGTAAGGGATAATCCAGGGCTAGCTGGTGCATTTAACGGTTTTAATGCACGACTTGGAGGCAAAGAACTGCCTGACGCGAAGCGGAGGTTTAATGCACAGCTAGCTGTGGATTATCACCCTTATACCATGTTCATTTGCCAGCATTGACAACTTAAAGCTGTTATTGATGTTTGCAGCGGATTGTGAGCGGTTATTTTTGTCAGTTACGGCTCATTACGAATCAGACACAGGGATAAACTAGTGCGTAAGATTACATTTATTTCAATGAATGATTACAGCATTTATTTGAATTAATTGTCGAGGGAGAGAGAAAGAGAGAGAGGTGTGTGTGAATTACCTGCGTCTGTTCAGTGTCTCTCCCCTCGTTGCTGAAAAATACAACGTAGTGATTCAGTAACAACGCTATTTTATTAATAAGTCACGATGCATTCACATGGGGCGTCTGTGTTAATGCATCTTTGTTTACTTTGCTTGTGGCAGAAGTTGAAAAATGTTCAACTTTTCAAGCGCCAACACGGGCGTCAGCCAATCAGATCGCCTTTATACAAATACCTGGCATGTTGCAGTGGAAGTAATGGATTGGCTGTTGTCACTATTACGGTTGCGTCAGCGTTGATGACAAGTTTCTGTGCTCCTGAATGTTTCTGTCTGTGCGCAGTGTGACTTTGGTGAGCGCTTCAATGAAAACTGCATTACCGGTAATATAGAATGGTGATTAAACTAACTGCACACCTTCCAGCCAATCAGAATTGAGTATTCAGACAGACCATGGTACTGTGCTTTTAGGATTTAACTACTGAGTACTGAATGCTTGGTGTTGTGTTTTCAGGTTTGTCTCATGAGCAGAACATGGAAAAAATGAGGCTGTTGACGTTCATGGGCATGGCGGTAGAAATGAAGGAGATCTTATTTGACACCATGCAGCAGGAGCTGCAGATCGGTGCTGAAGAAGTGGAGGCCTTCGTCATTGACGGTATGTAAAATGAATGTTAAAAAAGCTTATTATTGGACAAAAACGCATATACTTTTATACATATTGTGTTTTTCTGTGAATTTCTAGCTGTTCGAACCAAAATGGTCTATTGCAAGATCGACCAGACACAGCGCAAGGTTGTGGTGAGGTAAGTCTGTATCTGCTTTCCATTTCAAACAAGTTGAAAACACAATCAAAACAGGGGATCTTAACTCCAGTCCTTATAAAATAGTTTAATAAAACATTTATTTTTTAAATTTAATAAAAAAGTCATTATTTTGTTTATTGGATGTAATGGAATAGGTTAACATGCTTTGATTATCATATGAACATTATTTTTCACATGCCATTATTGCAGCTGCACTTTTCTTAGTTTGACTGAAACGCGCTGATCTCTATAAAGCCCCTCCTTCCGAAAAGCACGAGTGCTCTGATTGGCCAGCTGACCCAGTGCGTTGTGATTGGCCAAACACCAAACCTTTAGCTTCCAATGGATCTTCCAAAAGGATCATTGGCCAACTATATTTTTTCATTGTGATGTTGACATTCCCGTAGTAATATCTGGTCTTTAATCAGGGTTTTTGGCAGGTCTGGAGCAGTGTTCCTTTATTAGAATAAATCCCTTTTGTGGGAGCATTGTATGCAACAGACATTTATCGCAGTTAAGCACTTTAACCCTTTAGAACCGGATGTGTCGTCGCCGACACATATCAGCAAGCTCTATTCATTGTACCGTAACTATTCAACTGTTTGCACTACCAAAACCATTCAAATTGCCCCTGACAGTAGACAACATGCGCTTTTTGGCAATATTCGGCTTATGTTAATTTCATGCTTTCCGTCAGCAAATGACAGCAGCTTTCTGGCAGAGAGGGAAGGATTTGAACCGAGAGATACGAAGCGTGGCAGGTTAGAGTGTTTTGGATTGCATAAAATAATAAAAGAAACGAACAAGTCCATGGTGAAAAAAGTGGTAGACAGCAGAAGAGGGGATTGGGATGATTTTAATGAAACTTGGGTGGCGGATGGCTGTTACTTTTTCCACGTATCTTTACATGTGGTGTATGTGTGCGTGCCTAATATGAATAGACGCATTTGTATGTGTGCGTGTATGAAAAAAAGTGTCCTAAATGAAAACTGTGCAACCCAATGTCACAAAAAAGACTTGTATAGTTGTATTATACAACATTTTTCAACTTTAAAGTGTTAGTTTCTTTCATTCGTGATTTTTCTGGGTTTTTTCTAAATAAAAATCAGAAAATGTATTCTCGTTTATTTTTTATTTTTGTCTATTTAAATTCTATTTACAAACTCACCACACACGATAATGGTCTATAACTGTAATTTATTGAAAGCCAATCTTTTTCTGAAAAAGATGACACCTTGCACATGAAGATAGCACATTGTTTAAGAATTTTACAGTCAAAAAATAAAAATATGTGGAAAAACACCCATTTTAGGTTCTAAAGGGTTAAATATGACAATTTATATGAACTAATTTAATGTTTATATTCCAGGGCTGTATTTGAGAGGCACTGCTGTAAATGAATACGTTGTATTGATGTGATTGTGCTTCTGTCTCTCTTCCTGCAGCCACAGCACACACCGCACCTTTGGCAAACAGCAGTGGCAGCAGCTCTTCGACACACTGACGTCCTGGAAGCAGAATCTGTCCACCGTAAAGAGCAGCCTTCAGACGCTCTCTCCCACTGCCTGACACAGCAGGCTCAGTTTTTATATACATCTAATAAAAGACTCATGAAGACCATTTCTGATCGTGCAGTTTTTCTTTTAATCACACGTCACTGTCGGTGCTGTATAAAGGATAATGGGCAGTCAGATGGTCATCGTTGTTACACGAACCCCTTCATGCTCCATGGAGCTTGTATCACTCTTAAAGGGTTTGTTTATCATTTTGACCAGATGAATGAACATAATCTCACTTAATGCATGGCTACTCATCAAATAAGTGGACATGCAGTATTGATTTGGTAAAAAAACAAAAACAATACAGATCCTCTGGGGTGAGTTATGCACAAATGTTTAGTATTTATTGTTATGGGTTTGTTCAAGTCCCTTAAATATGAGCAACAGGAATATTAAACCACTAAATATGACTACATTAATCCTCTCAGACATTAACCATCAGGAATACACCTTGGCTGCATCCAATATGGCATCCTTCTCTACAATATAGTACGTGAAAAACATGTGAAAAGAGTAGTGTGCAAATTCACAGTATTTGTAAATCAGCCGAAATGTACTACTTCCGGACAGTGTGCATCCGATGGACACTTGACTATCCCGTGCGGCCACAGGAGAGGGTTTGTGAACTGTCGTAAGTCACATGATGAATGTACGTCATTACATTGATACTAGAATCCTTCATACTATTTAGAAGATACTTTTTTTTTTAAGTTGGCATAAAATGTAAGTTGTAATAGTCTTTTATTCCCTATTGTGATTAGCCTGGGAAAACCCAGACCACTCTCAGTTGTAACTGAGTTAGGGTCTGGCAAAGCTCCATAGACAATTCATTTCCACAGGGGCGTCACCAACGGACGTCGCTCAAATGGCTCTGGGCGCAATTGGATAGATCTAAAACCAATCAGAGCGACGGAGAAACATCTGAGACTCTCATCAATTCTCTGTTTGTGTTTTTCAGGAAGATGTAGCAATAGGCTTGTTTGAGATGCGCCTTGCCTCGCCTGAAATGTATGCGCGAGAGTAGGCGGCTGCAGTGAGGGGAGGAGTGAAAAAAGCGCAGGCAGGCCGGACAGTTTTCTCTTCTCTCAGTGGATCTGACACCTGTGAGATCAAAGATGGATATCGCGGGATTCACGGGATTCACGCTCGTGCACAGTGTTGCTAATAAACTGGATGTAATTTAAGTTATGTTGCTTTTATTTGATCCACCAGTCGGTGGAGAGCAACTGCGCGCGACTGCAGAATCCGACACGTGCGCCTTGCGCTCGCGAGAGTTTTTTGACATACGTCAGCATGGCATCAGAGCCAGGCGGACCGCACTCGGACACATTTCTAACCGGCATGCATCTTGCGCTGATCACCGGTGATCGGTTCTGCGCAGATTTTGCTCATCTCAAACAAGCCTAATGGCTTCTGACGACTTTTGCCGTTGTTGTAAATGACAATTTTAAATCGCTTGAAACAGACGCGATAACTGATTCGAACGAGTGATGTTCCACGGCGGCATCCATCTCTGTAATGTACAAAATCTGCGTACCCGTCGCTGCTCTGTCGTCATTGTGTAAAGCCCGCCCCAACGTTTCTGATTGGTGCCGCGATTTCGACGGATTGGAAATGGGTTTCAATGGGCTCTTTGCCAGACCCACTTGAAGAGCAAATCTAAATTTGCCGGAAGTGGTCTGGGTTTTCCTAGGCTATATTGTGATCAGAGTGAATCCGCTTCTCAAACAAGAACATTTAGGGGGCGGGGCTTGATTTTTGTCAGTGGGCAATTGATTTAATGGTTGTGGTTTGCTATTGGTCGATCTTGTGAGTGACAGGCTGTCCCGCCCTCGCACCAGTAAACACATCATCAGAGAAGAGAAGTCGCTGCAAGAGAGGGGAAGATATTTTGATTAAAGATTACAAGGCACATGAATAAAAACAATGTACACGGGGCGTGAAATCGGACACAGTGGATAGAGAAAATGAGAGATAACTGGTAAATCTCACACAACACATCAGCCTGAACTGTTAATTGTACAGATAAATAATTTATCATCATAGTTTGCATGATTTATAAAAGCTCCAGCTTGCCTCAACACACCTACCTGGCAGTTTCTACCGAGGAACTTCTTGATTGGCTGGCTTAAGTGTTTAATTGGGGTTGGAGCTGGACAGTGGTCCTCCAGGAGCAGGATTGGAGACCCCTGATTTACCAGGACAAATATTAACTCTGGAAATGAGAGGAGGTTGATTAAGAAACTTTTGAACCCTTTAGACATGTTAATAGTTGAATTAAATATTGTCAGATAAAACTCAACACATTTTCAGCCCAGCTGATCTTGACGCTGGACACTGGAGCGCGTGTTAGAGAAAAAGGTACTAATGATAATGATATTCATTCATGGTATTAATGAACTGCAAAACTTTCCCAGTTCCTTCCCTTCTCCATTTGCACTCACTATCCCAGGTTAACAGTTCAGGCTGATGTGTTGTGTGAGATTTACCAGTTATCTCTCCTTTTCTCTATCCACTGTGTCCGATTTCACGACCCCGTTTTATCATGATCTGATTCAGGTTGAATCATATTTCTGCTGAGAGCAGTAGATAATGTTTCTTATCTCTCCGATTATGTGGTGGCCCCACAAAGTATAGGCACTTAGAGATGGATTTCATTGCGTTAGTGGATGAATGAAGTCTGTTTTCCTCAAGTTCACACAGGTGCAGTTCATCATAATCACATTAAAATAATGATCCACCACATGAGCCTCTATTTGACAACCAGAAAGTGTGTGTGGGTAGCACTGTTACCGCACAGCAAGAGCGTCCCCGGTTCCTGTCCCGGCTGAGCCAGGACGTCTTTCTGTGTGGAGTTTGCATGTTCTCCTGTTTTCTGTGCTTTTCCTCCGGGTGCTCTGTTTTCACCCACAATCCAAAAACATGCAGTATAGGTGAATTGCAGATGCTAAATTGTCAGTAGGTGTGAATGTGTGTGTCTGTGAGTCCCCAAGACATGCAGTGAGGAGGGCTGAGGGAAGACAATCGCCATACGCGAGAGACGGTCCATCAATTTTCTTGACAATGATTTTTACAGGGTAGGTCCATAGAATCACCAAATGTCGAATACGACTGAAATGGTCAATGCATAAAAAAATATATGTGTTTTTTTTATATTATATATATATATATATATATATATATATATATATATATATATATATATACACACAAGTGATTATATGTATTCTGGATTATGTAATCAGATTCCAAAAATTTAAAGAATTAGGCAGAATTCTATTTGATTAATTTTGCCTAATTCTTCATTTATAATCTTTTAAATATTTTTCTAAGTAACCATATTGCTTATATATTTGTATATTATAAAAAAAAAAAAAAATTATTAGCTTTTCATCTATTTACAAACCCCTGGTTTTGGGAAACCCTTGTGTAATGTCATGTATTCACATTAATGTTGTTGATAATAAAGAATGGAACACATTTTCTTTCACTTTGTATTTGTATGTAAATATGGTACAAGATTATTCAAATCAATGTGATAAATGATTTAGGTCAAAAGTAATCTAAAAGTAATTCAATAGTAGCCAGATTACATTACGTAAAATGTGTAATCTTACTGACTAACATTACTAACCATTTACCATTTTTATCATGTAAATTGTATTCAGTAATTGACTAATTTGTAAGTAATCTACCCAGCGCTCACTAATTTTGATATTCAGTTGAGATTGATATAATTAGATTTTGTGTCATCAAGACTTCTTGTAACAAACTTCTTTTTGCAAAATGTTTTGCTTGTTTTTTTTCTCTTTAAAATAAATTCCACTTGGTTTGATATTTTGTTAATGTAGTTCAATGACTTTCAGGCTTTTTCAAGTTTATCTAAAGTGTTCAAAGCTCTTTCTGGGGAGGACTCTGCATTCATAACTTTGTGTGTGAAAAAAAAACACATTTTGTTTTTAATAAAATGCCTGCAGGCTGTTGAGTAATAGTTGGGTGATTTTCTGCTGAGCTTAAAACGCTTTGCCAAAGTTGGTGAAAAGTCGATATCTTAATTTCAGAGCAATATAAACAGAATAAATCATTTCCTCAGCGTGAGTTTATAAACTTGGCATACTTCCCACACGATAAAACATGAATCCAGCAACATAGCAGGAGGTATTTCCCATTGTAGAGACATTTCCAGCAGACCCTGCATGGTTTATCCATCATTATTCCTCCAGAGCGGAGCGCATGTTTCAAATCCTCCGGGGTTCTGACGAGTTCAACGTCGTCTGGTCTTACACAGCAGATAAAGACAGGAATGTGAGCTTTATATCGTGTGGACAGACGCGTCAGCATTCTTGCAGCCGCTACAACAGTGTCCAGACCCCTGCTGAAGGACGGGGGAAATACTGAAGCCTATTACTGGTCAATTAGCACCAGTCTCCACCAGAAGCACAAATACATCACTGTTAAACTGGGGGCTTTTCCAGGAGATCATCTGAGTGAGGCGGAAAAGGAGTTGCTTTCCTCAGAAAGCATACAAAGGCGATCATGATATAAAGTGATGAGGTTTAGTTTAGTGATGTTTGGTATTTTCAAGATGTTTTGTGGTCATCTTGGTTATGCATTATGTATGTTAATGCATCGCAAGCCTTGTTGATGTTAGATAAATGCCAAAAATGTTAATATGGTTAAGAACACAACACATAAGCATGTGTCTTTAAACAGATACCAGAAAAGGCTGAGATTATTTCATTATAACCCCGGACTCCTCGAGGGTCAAAGGCAGGGCTTTAGTTTCCTGACACTGAACATGCCATCAGTTCAAGGCCTGTATGACTTACAGAGAGGTTTTATGGGACAGCACTAACGCAGTTTAGCTAATCAAATCCAGTTTACAATCTAAATTTTAGTTTTAACGTTTTAAGATTTGAAACTCTAACCCCCGGGTTTCACAGACGAGGCTCAAACCTAACTCAAAGCATCTTGCTCTGACAAATCTTAAAATATGTCAGTGTTATTGGTTTGTCTCAAGATGCACATCAGTAATGTTTTTTAAAAAGCTGCTTAAATGAACTAAGGCCTAATCCCGGTTTAATCTAAGCCCTGTCTGTGAAACCAGGCCTAAATGTTTGTTTTCTGTAGTGGTTACGTTGATCTCAGATTTTTTTTTTCTTCTTCTTCTGAACAAAAATTCCATAATTTTTTTGTTGTTGTAGTTGTTTGGTAAACAAGGGAAGTCAAGTCATCTTCATTTATATAGCACTATTAACAATGTAGATTGTTTCAAGGCAGCTTTACAGTGATCAACGGATAATTTAAGGTAACAGAGATTGTTTTGGCTTTATAGCAGTTCTTGAATAAAGATATTTTCCAGCTAAAGTTAGTTTTGATTGATTAACTTCATTAGTTATTAAATTAGAGGCCGCTAAGACGACACCGTTCTCTCTACACAGACTTTAAACGCGAACCTGTGAGAAACGCTGATGACGCTCACGTGCGCATTAAGAATTATTTCTATAGTTATGCGCATTTGAATATATGTGCGCAGGTTTGTAATTCCCTATAACCAAGCCTTAACAAACTACTTGTCTGGCCTTAAAAAAAAAATTATACCGAATTTTATCACTTCGGGGTAGATACGCGAAACCGAAATTATCCCGACAACACTTTAACACTTTCAAACAAGAGTAATCTACACTATATGGACAAATGGATTGGGACACCAGACAGTGACTGTAATGAGATCTCATTCTAAATACATAGACATTAATATGAGGCTGGTCCTCCCTTTTGCAGCTATAAAAGCTTCCACTCTTCTGGGAAGTTTTTCCACAAGATTTCGGAGTGTTTCTGTGGAAATGTTTGCCCATTCACCTAGTAGAGTATTTGTGAGGTCAGACACTGATGTTGGTCGAGAAGGTTTGGCTCGCAAACTACGTTCCAGTGTATCCCAAAAGTGTTTAATGGGGTTGATGTCAGGGCTCTGTGCGGGCCAGTCAACTTCTTCCACAGCAATCCTGTGTTTATGGATGTTGCTTTGTCTACTGGGGCACAGGTATGCTGGAATAAAAAAGGCCTTCCTTAAACTAATTCCCACAAAGATAAGAGCATAGCATTGCCTTGGAATATTGAAGCGTTAAGATTTCCCTTCACTGGAAGTGATGTCCTAGCCCAACCCCTGAGAAACAGCCCCACGCCAGTATCCCTCCTCCACCAAACTTTACAGTTGGCACAATGCAGTCAGTCAGGTAATGTTCTCCTGCGATCCACCAAACCCAGACTCGCCCATCAGATTGCCAGTGTGTTCTGTGATTTGTCACTCCCCAGAACAGGTTTCCGCAGTCAGCGTGGTAAACACACTCCATCCGACGCTTGGGATGGCACTCCGGGATGTGAGGCTCACATGCGGCTGCTCGGCCATGAAGCTCCCGCCGCAGGTTTTGTGCTGATATTAATGCTGATTAGGAGTGTTGATGACTTTAAGCACATGCGCCTCAGCACTCAGTGACACCGCTCTACGACTTTATTGAGCTGCGTCCCAATTCAGAGGCTGCATCCTTCCAAGGCCGATTGAGTCTCAGCGGTGCGATGAAGGCTCCTTCAAACGCGGCCTTCGTATCCCGTGCAATGAAGGATGCAACAGATGGATCCTTCACGGCCTTGAATACCCCAGAATTCATTGTGTGCCAGTGACGACAGGAGAAAATGCTGAATTACACTTTTAAACGCAAGTATTGGGTTTCAGCTTACTCAAATATCTATGATACAAATGTAAAAATAATGAGATCTTCAAAGCTGTTGACATATCTTAGATGCAATTATATAGTTTGTACTCTTTATAATGTACAGAAACGGACCATAGTGGACATTTAGACAGTTTGTGAACCCGGTTTTGTTTTCAAATATAACTTTCAAAAAAGTATAGTAATGTTACTGCCACTCATCGACAGCAGCTGTCACTGTTGCTAAATGAGAAGAACAGTCCTCCATACGCTATAGACCGTCCTTAACAACGCTCAGTCCAACCTTCGCGCCTTAAAAGCACACAGCTTCTGAATTGGGAACAGATATTGTCTTTCTCTGAGTTGCTGCTGTTCCTAAATGTGTCTCCTTTCTAATAATACCACTTACAGTTGACCGAATATCTAGCAGGGATGGGATTTCTCGAACTGACTTATTGCAAAGTTGGCATCCTATCACTGTCCTAAGCTTGAATTCACTGAGCTCTTCAGAACGACCCACTTTATTCACAAAAAATGTAGACTGCACTGTAAGAAAATATCGTGATTTTAACGGTAAAAGACTGTAAAAATGCTACAGTGAAAAACAGTTAATTGTTTAACAGAAAGTTCCCCGTACTATATGCGGTGAATAACTGATAGATCTAAATTTACAGTTTTTGGAAGTTATTGTATAATTTACAGTGAAAAACTGTAAATTGACATTCCCAAAATTCCCTGCGTGACACTTAAAATTAGATGTATTTTTGTTGAAATAACTGTTTCTTCATAGTTTTCTAATCAGTTATATACATTAGGGTTTTATGTTACATTTAATGTTGTTAAATTAATGTTTATTGCATTTTTTAAATGTCATGTGTGTTACATTTAAATGTTTATGGGTGTTTAGTGTTTGTGTGAATGATACGCAGCTTCTACATATTAGTATTAATTATCTTGTGGAAAAACTGCTTGATATGAGTTTTGATTCATCATGTGACTCGATCGTCTCCACTATGATCAGTGGTTGTCAGTGTAATACAATGGTACACAACAGATATTAATACTTCAATAGGTTGGTTAATTAACATTATATCAGATAATGAAATATGGTTTATTACTGTAAATTTTTAAGTTAAGTCTGTAAAACCTAAAATGTTTACCGTATTTTTTATCGGTAAATTTCAGGTAACCACAGCTGCCAGTGTTTTACCGTAAATTGAACAGATTTTTTTTGTTTACAGTGTGCATGGCTTTGTCCCAATCATTTTTTTGTCCATATAGTGTATAATATAAAGATCTAAAAAGTTGCTTTCAGGAGTAAGGTGTTTCTCGCCCAGTTGGGGCAAGTTTTCACATGCATTTAAAATTTTGTGATTTTATACAATTCATTAGGCTAATTATTAATTTAATACTTACCTTTTCCATTTTTGGCAACAATAATTTTGAAAGTGTTCAAAATGTTTTATACAGAAGTTATACAGAACAACAAGTCCACTGAGTATAATATTCTCTGGATTATAAGATTCAATCTCTACTATATTTAAACTCTGTTAGTGTCAAATTAATAAATGAGAAGATTATGAAACTGAAATTCAACTTCTGCTCAAAGCTTCCAGCCACAAGAACTGTGGACAGCAAGTTTTCACTGCCATCTAGTGGTTCATGTTAGTAACATCAACCTGTGGCTCAAATGCCTCTACTATGGTTTAAAGTCCCCATGAAATCAAAATTGAACTTTTATTGGCATTTAGTATGAATATGTTAGCCATATTGTACATATATAAAGCTATATAAGCTAGTGTGCTCCAAAACAATGACAAAATTTGCATTTAGAGGATATAAGCGTTCAAAACTTACAGTCTCTCACTTCCACCAATTAGGATCAATGATTTTGATGACATAATGCTGCACTTCAGTTTCTCGTCAGATTTTCTGTCCAATCAAATGCTCTCTAGAATCTGAAGCTCCGCCCCCTGCATTGTAAATAAACGCTGAAGCTGCGGCTAAAATCAGTCATTTGTTTAGCCTACACATTTACTTCTTTCTACATGGTGACAGGCACATACTGCACTATATAGAGGATAGGGAACGATTCAGACAGTGTAAATATGCTTTACATTGGTGCGCGAATGAAGTCTGGTTTCTCGTCAGTGTCACGCGAACCTCCACAGCTCGTGTCTAGCACAGAGCGGACGCAGAACAGAAAATATATCGGACTCATTTGAATTCTAGAAAGCTATATTTTAAAGCGATATGGTGGAGATTAGGAGGAAACTGCGGCTTTACTGAGCTCAACGGCTCTAGCCGAGCTGTGATTTAAAGATAAGCTTTAGGGGGGGGGGGTAATTTCTAAAGCACACGAGGTCCCTGGATACTAATCCAGTAGGGCTATAGTCGGATAAAAGTCTATAGCGATAAATGAGAGAATACATTAAACATATTTTTCAACAACAGTGTTTTCACAACTTTCTAAAAGAGGAAAAAAATAGAGAGAGATTGATAACGGTATTTAGAAAAGAGAAAGATGCATGCCAACTTTACTGTTACTCCCATAGCTGCAATAGAAACGATAACCAGTTTTTTGTTTTTTTTAAGGTAGTACAATACTAAGTATAGTGTTTTAATAGCCTTTTTTTATTTTTATGAAAATATACAAAAAACTTTGCAAGATTTATGATGCCATTTACCGTAACGCATCATCACAGTCTGTGAAAAGGTTTCAAGGCACTTCAGTGGGCCTTTAAGATAAGAGCCACAAAATCTGTCATTTTCAAAAAGGATATTTAATAAATAGCGATTAAGTCTCTTCATAGAATTTTAGTTGCGCTGCTGTCAATGAAGGGAGAGAAATTTTAAATTCGTCATTGTGTTTTGAAGATGAAGTCTTACAGGCTTGGAACGACATGAGGTTGAGTAGCTAATTGATTATTATAAAAAAAAAGTAAAAAATCTTTTTCTTTTTCTTTTTGGGTCAACTTTTTAATTCCTCATGAATAGATTTGAAAAGAATTTTCATTGTTGCTTATGAATATTTAATTTGTCCAACAAAATAAAAGTTTAATATTTCCTTGTCCTCCTTTTGTTTTCGTTAAAGGTCCCATGTTAAAACTGAAATATCCTGGCTTTTTTCATGATAACAGAGGTCTAGGGGTTATGAAACTACCATACAAGTTTTAAAACAGTCGATCCACAGACAAATGCACACAGCCTGCATAATAGCTGTGCCTTTTCACCAAGGGGGTAATCCATCCGCCGGAAACTGAAGCTTCCCCGGGGGCCGCCATTGGCTATCAAGCCGTCACCTGCTGTTAGCATCCCATTGACTACCATTCATTTTGGCGTCACTTTGACAGCGAATAACTTTACATCTGAGGCGTTTAAAGACTCCATTTGTCCATTATTTATTTCTAAAGAAACACGACAATGTATAAAAGGTTCCATTACCTTGTATCTTACGTTATGGCCCCAGAAGCAGTTTTTATAAAAATAGGCTAACGTTTGCGTCATAACCACTCGACTCACTGTCGCACAGTCGAGAAATTACCGTATGGACAGGCAGAGAAGCTCGCAAGCAATCGGGGGGACGTGGAGGCATAAAGTCTGATAAAGTGAAGGGAGAAGCCCACAGAGAGTGATAAAGTTGATCCTACTGCTAGCTCACGGACAGCTAATGTTCACGCTCTCCGTCTCTGCGAGATTCGGAAGGGAATTGTTCCGATTTCTCTCGGCACAGCTACTAGAAGACTGACAGCTGTCAGACGGGTTGATCACGTCACATCTACGTCGTCAAGCTCAGTTTGGGCCTGCGCAGTTCGCCTGGCGATCAGGAAGTCAGTGCTTCTAATTGACTTCACTTTTCTACGTTGAAACCTATAGGGTCGCTGTGTCCAGTTTATACTATGCATTTCACAAGCCGTTGTGACTTCCGTATAAATGTGATATCAGAACTACTCAGTCACCGCCTTCAGTCACCACCCCCTCCAATGGTGGGTCACTCAGAAAATAACAGGCCAATCAGAAGGGAGGCTCATGAATATTAAGTAGACAGGCCAAAATCGACCTGTTCTTGGCAGAGATCCTGAGAAAGGAGCTGCCTGTAAAACATATATTGAGATGTTTTTTGGTACTTATACCGCAATATATATATTCTATATATTCTTCAGAAAGGTGTACAATATGGGACCTTTAAATATAATAATATCACAGTGGTGAATAGGCTACATATTTCCCAAAGTTAAAATCAAAATATAACTATTTTGATCAAAATTATCATCATAAATTACAAACATTGAATGTGCATGTTAGCACGTAGCAATCGTGAAGCCAGCCCAGTTTTGCGTGGGAATATATTAGGAATCCCACTATGGCGAGGCCAAATCGCTGAATATTCATTGACAAGTTACTAAAGCATCCAATGATGTGACGCCTAACCAGTATATTCATAAATGAGTCACAATGGTCTGGGTCTGGCGGTCTGCCTTTCGTAAAACCAGGTAGGCGTCCTGAGGGAACGTCATGAAACTTATTAAATATTCATGAGCTAAGCCCTCGTCGTAGTAGGTCTGGTGAAATCGGAGTTTGTTCTCTTCTACTCTCTGATTCCAGGTACGACGATCGATTAGTCGGGTCTGAGCGGAGCAGGTGGTTTCCAACTCACCAGATTTTGTGAGTGTGTGTGTGTGTTGTAAACAGACATTCATTTCCTGGAATACAACAAAATGGCATTTCGTCCAAACCATGAATGCCTTTAGGTGCTCTCTGGGAATTAATAAAAGTTGAACGCTAAACTTTGGAGATATATAATATTGAAAGGTAAGCGTCATTCACGTTCTTTCGATTTTGACTGCCAAAGCTGAGGTCCATTTTTCCTACTAAAATGTAATTTGTCTCATTGAAATTAAAAACGTATTACCCGGTATTAAAACTAACACCGAAAAGAAGAACTGAAACTAGTGAAGCAATTGTGACTGATTTGTTTACTATAAATTCAACTTCTGAAATTACATAAAATGGGTGTAATTGAGTCTATCTGTCGATCCTTGTCTTTGAGAAGCCTGATTTGTTTTGTCCTTCTCCCCCGCAGTTGACTAGAAATGCTCATATTTATCCTCCTACTGTGTCATTTCACTTTATGTGGACACTGTGCTTGTATGAGAAAAACCCTTCAAGTTCAAGCAGGTCAAGACAGTGAAGGTGGGCAATGCTTCTTCTTCTTCTTCTTCTTTTCAAACACTGATAAAAGAACATGCTCTTATTAAAATGCCATCATGATCTTATGTCATAAGTGCATGTTTATGAATTTTATAATCAGGTAATGATTGTTTATGTTTAGATCATTATGTTTCTATCAAATTATGTTGTCTAAGTCAGTCATCTCTGTTTCAAGCTTTACAATGATATAATATTACTAATGGTTATTTGTGGATTATATATTTTTAGTCACATGTGGCATTTTATTTGTGGCGTGTAGTGTTTGTTGTGGACCAGGAGGCCAACACTTTTTTAGGACGCCACCTGTTGTTCAACCGCTTCGACTTTGAGATCTTCACCCCGGGTAATCTGGAGCGGGAGTGTTACGAGGAGATATGCAACTACGAGGAGGCTCGGGAAGTCTTTGAGAATATTCCTGATACAGTTGAGTAATCCCTTCATTATTGTTATTATTGACTAATGAATCAACATTTAATTCATAACACAGCCTTTGACAACCACTCCCAGTTAAACGACATTGTCATATGTACTTGCCCATGGGTTGGATTTGGGCAGATAAGTCTCATTTTTATGCAGTACAAATGAAAATATGATACCAAGTGTGTTTTGGAGCGACACACTCCCAGCATCGGACGATCAGTACATATGTCTGCATTAACAAACACCCATTTGTTGATTTCATACTGGACATTAATTTAATTCGCAATTAATTTCTGTTTTGACAGAATGTCTTTTGGAAAACTTATACCGAGGGTAAGTTTTTGACGCACATACAGCTGAATAATTTGCCCTCAACAGAAACTGCAAGAAAAAACACTGAGATCTTTTCATCTTCTCATTCAAATGTTTATCTACTGAAAGAAACTTGTTCATCCAGTGTTTTTAGCTTAGAAAGAAAATGCTGTCATTTTTCTATATATGTGTGGAATCCTTTCCTTGTACACTACCAGTTAAAAGCTTGGAATAATTACGATTTCTTTTGTAGGCCTTGTTTCACAGACGGGGCTTAGATTAAGCCAGGATTGAGCCTTTAATTTAAGTAGCTTTTATAAACATGCCCTAGAAGTACGGGTGTGCATAACAATGGCACTGGGGTATTTTTTTTATTTCAGTGCAAGTTGCTTTCAGTTAAAACAGCTCAAACATGCATTTTAGTCTGAGACTAGGCTTAAAGGGATAGTTCACTTTGAAATTAAATGTTGGTATGTTTTAGCTTACCTGAAGTGCATCCAAGATGTAGGTGTCTTTGTCTCCACAGTAGTTTCAATTTTGATATTTTTAGGTCAAACCGTTCTTGTCTGTCAGTCATATACTGCAGGTCTATGGGTACTGTCTCCAAAAGCATGCAGAGAAAAGTCCAAATAAAAAAATTCCCAATCGTAAGTGCACATTGATGGCTTAAGACACGAAACAAGCGGTTTGTGTGATAAAACTAACAGTATTTATATCATTTTTATCTCTTTTACACAACCACGTCCAAGTGGTCTGCACAAGCGCCGTAAAGCGCCGGAAGTGGTCTCCCGGATGAGTTCGCGCGAGCTTACGTAAATGTATTTTTTTTTTTTACATTAGTTTAAACATCCCGGATAAGCGCAAACTAGTACCATTTCTATTAGCCGTCCTACAATCTCTGTTCTGTGCATAGGTTCTGGTGTAAACAATGAGTGACGTACACGCGCGTGAGATCACTTCCGGCGCTCTACGGCGCTTGCGCAGACTAAGTAAACAGATCAGATGGACGTGGTTGTGTAAAAGAGATAAAACGATATAAATACTGTTCGTTTTATCACACAAACCGAAATTGAAACTACTGCGGAGACAAAGACACCTACATCTTGGATGCACTTCAGGTAAGCTAAAACATATCAAAATTTAATTTCAAAGTTAACTATCCCTTTAAGCCTTGTCTGTGAAACTGGGGGTAAATGTTTTTGAAGGAAGTCTCACCAAAGCTGCAATTATTGGAACAATAATTTAAATTTAAAATAGCTGTTTTTTGTTTTAAATATATTTTAAACGTGAATTTATTCCTGTGATGCAAAGCTACATTTTCAGCATCATTGCTCCAGTCTTCAGTGTCACATGACATGATCCTTCAGAAATCATTCTAATATGATGATTTAGCGCTCAAGAAACATTTATTATTATTATCAATGTTGAAAATTTTAATATTTTTGTGGAAACCATGATATGCCAGTAAGTGGTAAGAAAGAAGGGGAAAAAAAAACATTTAATAATAATACCTTTATTCAGGAAGGACAAATTAAATGAATAAAAAGTGACAGTAAAGACATTTATTCTGTTATAAAAGATTTCTATTTCAAATACATGCAAATGCTTGTATCACAGTTTCCACAAAAATAGTAAGCAGTTTTCAACATTTAAAATAATAGGAAAAAAATATTAATATTTGATCAACAATAATAACTGATAATAATTGAGCAGCAAATCAGCGTATTAGAATGATTTCTGAAGGATCATGTGACATTGAAGACTGGAGCAATGATGCTGAAAATCCAGCTTTGCATCACAGGAATAAATAACATTTTAAAATATATTACAATAGAAAACGGTTATTTTAAATTGTAAAAATATTTCACAATATTACTGTTTTACTGTATTTTTGATCAAATAAATACACTTTTTTTTTTTATTGACCGGTTGTGTATGTACTTGACTTGACTTGAATGAATGTACAAGGCACTGTCAGATATTAATCATCAAATAATAATAGTTTTTTCTTTTATTACTAGATTTGATAACTTTTGGGCTTATTTCCACCTGTACTCATAGATAAAGGTGAATCCCAATCAAAAGTTGATGTCACAGCGCTGCTGGTGGGCATTATCTCCGGTGGAGTCTTTATTGTTATAGTTGGCCTTGTTATCTGGTACTTCTGCCAGGGGAGGAATAAAGACCATGGCTTCCGAGGGTAAGGCTTTAAAATAGCAATGGTGAACCACATTCTGTATGTTGAGACCATTATCTAAAGAGACTGAGAACAATGTTTTGCCTTTTAATTTCAGCTCCTTCAGACGTCGATCCAACCGAAGCAATGCCTCCGTGATTATCCGGAGACTGGAGGAGGTTTCTCTGCATCCTATTCCTCACACAGACTCCGATGATGCTCCTGGTTTGCCTTCTTATGAACAGGCCATCGCCATCACTGGACCACATGATGCCCCACCTCCACCATACCCTGGGTACAGACACACAATGGCATTTGATGTGTTCTCTTATGTAACCTCTGTGTCATTTTTATAACAACTCTATTATGTAATTTAGTTATTTACTACCGACCATTTAACTTTTCTTAAACAATGTCCAAAACAATTTATAGGACACTAATTGCCATAACAGCAAGCAACTCATGGTTAATTGTAATCACTGTGGGTTTTCTACACCAGTGGTTCTCAATCTTTATGATTTCAAGGCTTCCCATTAATGGCCCGTGTCAACTCAACTCAACTCAATACATTTTAAAATCTGTTAATATTATTTCTTAACATAAATAGTGATGAAACTAGTGAGAATATTTACTGAGTAATCCACTGTTTTATCACCTACAATTTAAAGCCACGTTACGGGGGAGAAAATGTCTATTAGTAAATTCTGTTGTATTTTACAATCCTTGTGGAATTGTATATCAATCCTGACAGTTCAAAAATGGGGAGAAGCACTCCTCTTGAGTTGGCATGCCTGTAACTCAAAAAGTAATAAAGATATCTCGATATGTTTTTATTTTCTGGTTCTTAACAAACATTTCTTTTGGTGACTTAATTTTTAAGGCTATATATGGTTCAATACCAGAGATACAGTATGGGGATCTCAATGTCGCTCTAGGAGTAAATTGTACATATTTTCAGTGGTCCAAAAAATGTGGGTCACTTTGCATACACCTGATTTTTTTTTTTAAAGAACAAATAATGTTAAAAGTTAAAAAGTGCCTAGATTTATTCACATAAAAACAACAATGTCAATTGTTGCAATACTTATATTTCACTTTTGTATTTCAGAAATGTAGAACAGATCTCTGGAAGGAGGTTAATGTGCCTCAACTTGGCTATTTCAGTGTATTTTTGGTTCTTAAATATTGTTAAAATTAGTATGTTCAATGCAGTTGTTTTGATGGAAGAAAAGAAAATACATTTCTAGTTTGTCTAGTTTTTGTTGTTGTTGTTCTTCAGACATTCCTCAGTATCAGTAAACAGTATCAGCTGGTTTTCGATCCATTGAAAATGGTAAAGTTCAACAATTTGCACTCATTGAGATCTCCATTTCTCTGGGAAGTAACCATATAGGGCCTAAAAACTTAACAAATCAAAAGAAAAGTTTAAGAACCAGAATCTAAAAAGATATTAAGATACTGTATCTCTATTACTTCTTGAGTAACAGTCACGCAAACTTTGGAAAAATAATATGTATGGCACTCAGACAGGGATGTTCTATACAATTACTTTGATAAAGAGATACATTTCTAGTTTTAACATTATTTGTTATTTAAACATTTCTCTTTAAAAGAAAAGGTATCAACTGTATGCAAAGTGACCCACATTTGGTTTTTGACCACTGAATGTCTATACAATTTACTCATAGAGCCACATTTAGATCCCAATATCTCTGGGGATAACTCGTATAGGGCCTTACAAATAAACATACTAAAAGAAAAGTTTGTTAAAAACCCAAATCTAAAAGGATATTGAGA
Organism: Phoxinus phoxinus; assembly: GCF_949152265.1. Taxonomy (NCBI): domain Eukaryota; kingdom Metazoa; phylum Chordata; class Actinopteri; order Cypriniformes; family Leuciscidae; genus Phoxinus; species Phoxinus phoxinus. The sequence continues at coordinate 4,998,902 of NC_136883.1, read as the reverse complement.
TATCTTTATTACATTTTGAGTTACAGGCATGCAAACTTGTTAAAGTCAACAGATTTTTACTAATAGGCCTACCTATCTATGTGTAAAACTTAAATAATGATGATGGCACCTTTCTTAAGTCAGGTGGTCTAAAAAAATGTCTAAAGCCCCCCCCTACAAAATAGTGGATTAGTAAATATGCATCCATGGCATATCATATTTGGGCTTTCATCACTGTTTGTCTGTCTTCGGGGAAAACGGGAATCACACTTGTGGTTGATTTGTCACCGAATGACCCCCATGACATTTCCAGTTTTTCATGATTTACTGGATAAGGGTTAGGTAACATAAAAAAAAATTGTTTTGTTTTTTTGAAGAATGCTTTTCACTTCAAATATCTACTCAATACAGTATTGTAGAGCTTTGTTTAACTAGAAAATTGTATATTCACTAAAGATGACCATGGATTTTATTACTTTACATAACTTTTCCAGGAAATTGGAATTGGAACTCCTCATATCCAAGGTCCAAAGACCATACAAATCCTGGTTTCTTAAAGAAAACATTTAAATAAGGGAACTCAAATAAGAATTATATTTATATATATATATATATTATATTGGCTCATTGTATGTCATAATCTCGGAAGTTGGAGAACCACTGGTTTACACAAGAATGAATACATTTTGCAATCTAGTTTTTTATAGTGTACTTGGTCACAAATCTAATTCCTCTCATCTAATATCTGTCCGCAGTTCCAAGCCAGGCAGCATCCGAAGATAACCATTCATCATGTGCCAAACTAAATCAGGATGGACTGGAAAGATAACTTTTAAAATCCAATCACTTGTTGTAAATTCTTTTTAATTGTGTTTATTTAAAACTATAACCATTGATATTATTTTGTTATAACAATAAAAGGTTGATAATGTTTTATTTAACATACTGGGTTATTATGAAGGACATATACATAAGTATACATGTAATTTTATCATTTTTTTTAAGCTGTTCTAGATTATAGAGGTGTAGAGTGTGACTTACACTAAATGTATTTACTGGATCAATATTTGGTCTACATTTGTGAGAAATAACTCTGTGATCAGCACACCAAAAACAAGATTACCTCCTCTAACGTTATGACACTCATGCCAGGCTGTGTTGTTTGCACTAAACCTTGAGCATAAAGATGAATTATTTCTGTTGCTTTCATCTTATTTAGGAATTTCTTTCCGTTCTATTGGCAGATGTAGAGCATGCACACACCCAGCAAGGCTGAGTCATGTTTTACAACGCGATTGACAGACACTGCACAGTTACAATAGAGATTTCTGGAGGCTTAAGTGTCTCTTTCATGCCTTTTACATGATAGGCTCTGGTGTTATCATCATAGGGATATTAATAGACTTTATAATAAAATTCCTGCTTTGACTATATTTGTATCTTAGTGTTGTCTTGTCACATATTTGGTGCATAATGAAAACAATTGGCATATTAAGGTCTCGCTAGCCATACTAGAAACTTTCAGGCAGGTGTGTTGGAGCTAAACTCTGCAGGACAGCGGCCCTCCAGGACCGAGTTTGGTGACCCCTGGCCTAAAGTAACTTTTAGGTACAGTATTAATACATTTACACACTCTGTTTGGAGATATCAGATATTGTATTCAGATGTTAGGCAGATTAGTGGGAACGTGTTTTGCTTGCAGTAAGCCTATTTAAAGGAACTGCTACTTCTGCGGAGTGATTAGCGCAACACTCTGAGCGAACTCTCGTCGTCTCACCGCGGGGCTTCTCAGGCGCTGCGAGCAAATCACTCCGCAGACGTAGCAGTGCTTCGCCTTCTGAGAATATAGTTCCCAGTATGTATACGGTTAGAAGATGGCTGTGTCTCATGTGACCTTGTTATTTGTACATGCTGTGACTATACAAATCACATCATGTAAAGAGGAAAATGTTGGCGTTATTTTGTCACTTATTGGGAGCAGTATGCTAGCTGGAGCTGTTTACCTCCAGTCTTTGTGCTAAGCTAGGCTAGCGGTGGGTGCGTCAGACAGAGTTACGGCACACACAGAGATGAAGGGGTATGTGTGGACTTATCTAACTCTGGAGGATACGGGGAATAAGCTAAAGTCCCAAAAAGTCGGCGTGTTCCTTTTTATGGGGGCGTTTTACACAATACAGTTTTCAACTAAAAAACTGAAAACTTTCCGTGCCTGAAAAGCAAACTTTTAAAAACGGGTTTCAAAATGCACGTTTTTGAAAACGATACCATTATCATCTCCATATAAACTACAAGAATGCAAATTTGGGAAAACAGTGATGTCATCTGCATGTGTGTGTCACATGAACATTTTGTTTAAATCATTTGGTTTAATTTTCACCTGTTCTTAGGGTGAATTTCAAACCGCATTTTTGCACCCCTGAAGGGCACTTCGGGAAGGGGACGCCATTTGTAGGGCCGTTCCAAACGAAAGTGAACAATTGAATCCTTTCGCGAAGGGAACATGCAATGGTCACTTCATGGAAGTAATTTAATCGTTCATGGTCTTGTGACCCAGGGTGGCGAATCCTCACGATTCATTTTAAATTTAGATATGGCAGGAGAGTTGGAGTCAACATACAAACTGAATGTTTTGTTTTGTTGTGATATATAGACACATTTGTCATGCATTTCATTTTTAGTTTCATAGGTAAAAATGTGTTTAATGCTTAACTTATAAAGTTAAGAGCAGATCGAGAACACACACACGCAAACTTCATTATAAATGTACATTTATTTGTATTTCAGAGTGATTAGGGCATAGGGATGCTCATTTCCGATTGGAAATTGCCCTTAGTCTCCTTGGTAACTCATTAGTCCCCTTGTTCGCTGCACTGTTTGTATGTCCAATCATCTTTGTCTAGTATTTTTATGCCTGTGTTTCTCCTCTTAGTTGTCGGTTCTCGTTGACGTTATAGCTAAAGTTTGGTTACGGTTTATCTTCTATTTATTTGTTAATAAAGTATATTGCATTTATCTTCTTTGTCGAGTTGGATTAACCTTATCCTTGCTACACCTGACAGGCAGCGTGTTACGTGTGTATAGTGTTTCTTTACACAGTGACATCGCCACCTACTGGCCTGGCAGCATAATACAGCATTTTTAGTCGTTCTCGCGGATCCATGTAAACCATGTATGATCGTTGTCGTCTGTACAAACCAAATGTTTTGTTTTGTTGTGATAAATAGATACATTTGTCATGCATTTCATATTTAGTTTCATAGGTAAAAAATGTGTACGTGAAACTTTTCAAAAGCTTTTATTCACGTATGAAATCTGAGAGCTTTCTGTCCCTGACAGCTACGCAACTACCGCTTTGATGCGAAGAAGAGAATATAAAACTAATCCATATGAATTGAGTGGTCTAGTCTAAATTTTCTGAAAAGACTCGATCGCTTTATATGATGAACGGATTGAATTTAGGCTTTTATTCTCATATAAACATTGATCAGGGAACACAAACAGAAGCTCATCTGAACCTGCATGACGCACAAGAACAAACCTCATTGGTTTTTGCAGAAGCTCAAACGTGCTGCGTAACACGAGAATTGGACTTTGGACAAAACTGCTCAAAGTTAGCTATAGGATTAGCTAAGTTAGCTATATCATATGGATTAGTTTTACGAAATGAAAGAATTACATTTTTTGGGTGAATTATCTCTTTAAATCAGCCAAACCACTTGGCATTCTTCACAAACCACAGCTTGAGAACCACTGTACTAACACACTTGTCTGAACTTGAAAGAAACGGTCTTTAAAAAAAGTTGGTTCTAAGACAAACAACAAAAATCATTTGATATTTAAATGCAGTGGCATTAAGACGTCACTGGGGCCACTGAGTGTGAACACAAACATGTTGAGGTACACCGCTCTCTAAATATCCTCAGAAGAATAACAAAGTTAATACATGGGCCAAATGATAAATAAACGTATAAGAACGATTGGGAAAAGTAGGGAACGTCCTATACAATTATATTGACGACTGCTCCTGATGACAAGGTGTATGTAAAGTTATTAACAGGGAGAAGGTATAATAATTAAGGTCAAACTTTTTATTAGGTGTCTATTTAGTACTCCGTACTTACAGAAAAAAAAAATCTGGTACAATGTAGCCTACTTATTGTGTTCACAATGTATTGCGAAACAGTTTAATACGGTTAGGACAGATTTGATGGTTATGTTTAAGGGTGGGTTAAAGTGTAAGGGAAGGGTCAACAGTGTAATGTAATAACATAAATTAATTACAGCTGTAATTAAATGCAGGCTTTAAAAACAATAAGAACAATGTAAAAATATGTGTACACACACAGTAAGTGCATTGCATCAAATTATTAATTTAAATGTTAGAATAGTTAAAGACCGCACACAGTTTATATTAATTTGAGCAACAATACAAGTCTAGTCATACACGCTGCGCGCGCGCGCGTGTGTGTGTGTGTGTGGAGAGAGAGAGAGAGAGAGAGAGAGAGAGAGAGAGAGAGAGAGAGAGAGAGAGAGAGAGGGGGGGAGAAAAGCAAAAAAACTTCCATCTAAAGTTTGTCGGAACTCGGAAGTGAATGTTTGGGAGAAAAACATCAATATGGGGACTCGATGCAGCAGCGCTTCTGGCTCTGTGTGATTGTGTTCGGGGGCCACGAGCAGTGATTCTCACCCTGCGCTTATTAATCCACCGCACAAATCAGCCGTCCGACCCCCGGGACCAGCGCTCGGATCACCGCGGGGCCAGCAACGTTTGGAGGAATATGTGATTTTGTCACGCTTGGTTGAATGTGTAGCTGTATCGGGGGACGCGCGTCATTCCCGATCCAAGGCGGATGATGGAGAGGAATTACCCGAGCTCCAGCTTCACAGAGCCGGTCAGCGCGGCGGCTCAGAGCGCGGGCTGGGCCTACAAACCCAGGTACGAGAGGGCGGGTCGCTTCCCGAAGAAAACTCCGGTGATGGAAGGCCTAGCGAAACAAACACACATGTAAAAGTGTCAAGACATAAATAAAGGCAGTTTTAATGTAGCTAATGCGTTTATAGCTTTAGGCACTCGCGCAGTAATACAGCGTGATTATTTTTGTAAATCATGAATGTGCTCAAATCACTGATCACCTTTCAATCCGCACTGCACTCACACCGTTATTATGCATTATGTTTTTGTGCATGAATGATCAGAAAGTGCAGGTTAAGAACTGTGTCAGCTTGTTCTCTCGTATATAAACGTGTACACTGCAGTCACTGTGTGTGCAGACATGCAGAGGTTTGTAAACAATTGATCGATCAATGTTGCAGAAGGGCCACGTGTCTGCAACTTTACACAAAAGTATCTTATTTAGGTCAGTTTGTCATTAATTATCTTAAAACTTACACATGTATGGCGCCAATGCATCATGTTTATATGCATATATTGCTTCTGTTTATCAGGCAGCGATGTCAGATCTAGTTTTCAAGTCATTTATTTAATGTAAAGCAAGCTCTGTAAAATTAATTTAAGTGCAAAAACAAAACCTAGATTTTGAGACGCTGACTGTGGACAGGTAGCAAACATCAAGAAAACATTATAACGGACCCACTTAGAATTAGTGAGTTTATTTAGAAAATTCTCATGAAGTGTCTTACTGAATTGTAAACCAACATTGTCATCTACTGTTTTTTCCATACCTAAATGTTTCTAACACATCAACTTGGATACATTAAAACATATAAACGTTTCCCCCGGTTTCACAGACAAGGCTTAAGCCTAGTCCCAGACTAAAATGCATTTTTGGGCTGTTTTAACTGAAAATATGTCACTGCTATTCTATTGTTTTGTCTGTACACCAGTAATGTTTTTTTTCTAAGGAACATTTCTAAAAGCTACTTAAATGCCCTAGCCTAATTAAGCTAAGGCCTAATCCTGGCTTAATCTAAGCCCTGTCTGTGAAACTGGGCCTTAGTGTATTATTTATAACTATGATAATTATGATAACTTATTAGCTGTGTTATAATGCATTAGGAATGCATTTATAAAGCTGCTCCTCATGATATACTATCCTTCTTGTCTAATAGTGCATGTTATCTTGTCATAAATAAAAGCACCAGGTGGTTTGGCAGTCAGAAACAGGGACAGTTAGTTTATTACACGGTCCTAGCATGCAAATAATTGCCCGTGCAGCTCTGTTAACTCAAAAATCAGAAGTTCCCATCTTCTAACTTATGTTTTTGAATGCTGTAGAAATTTACATTGACACCATACATCAGAAATCAGTGACGTTAATTTTATGACGGGTAAAAAAGAACAAGATTTAGTGTTTTATCATAAGAAATTATGAATTGAGAAGGGATAAATAAATATATATTATTAACCTCCAGATAAATATTAGGCTACCTGTGCATATTAGAGTGGTGGCAAACAAAATCCTTGGTGTTAGCTGAAGTCTGTTCAGTAGTAGTAGTTTGGATTCACATTCATTAAAATGATCAACTGTCTCTTTCAATAATTAAACATCTGAGTGTAAGACACCAGTCATGGACACTAAAGTCTTGTTTATTTTTCTGATTCTCCAGCTATGTGTTGCCACTTCAGTTTTCCGACTACTATTAACTGAAATATATAATTTAACTGACTAGAACTAGCTGATGGATATCCACTCTGTTAGTTTGTGTAATGTCTGTACACATCCACACTGAAGTCATCAAAAACAGCTAGGAAACAAACTCAAAAATGAATCTTGCCAGCTGTGACATTTACTTATGCAGATGTTTATTTGGCAAAATATATTATATAGACAGACTTGCCTCTATTTAGCAAGAGATGTGGCTTTGCTACAATCATACCAAACAAACCAAGTAAAATAGTTTCCATGTGTTTTCTCTGTCCATACTCTATAGTCTTTGTAGGTTGTGACTTTTTTTTGTCTCATTTGCTGTGAAGTATGGCTATTTATTTATGACGGAAAACTTTTATAATAAATTTTAAATATGCAGACTATAAAACTACCCAAACTAAACTAGGCTGCTTCACAGAGAACATGTGATATCTGCTATTATGTTTAAAATAGTTTGTTTTTGTAAAGAGTTTGGTTTGTGTGTGACGTGTACAGAACCTCAAAAATAGGTTGCGTGTGAAGAGACTATATACAAATGTGCCTGTCTTATGTGAAGATTAAAGATCTTTGTCTGAGCTCAGTGAAAGGTTGTGGTCAGTTTTTTTTTATGTACCGTCTAAAAGTGACATTTTTACTTTAATAGTTCAAGTTATGGCTCTACACAATTGGACTCTGAGATCCTCCAACGGCAGAGCTTTGCCTCTAGTCACCAGCCTACGTTTACCACCACCCACCACCCCACAGGTGAGCAAACGGTTCAGGCTGTAACGAAATATAGTCCCCCCTTTGAGTCACTGACAGCCTGTTATCTGTGTATGGTATCTCTTTTAGGAGTGTTTGACTCAAATCAGCACAGCACAGCCAGCAGCAACACTACTGAATCATCAGTCATGAACTTCCTCTCCGCTATTGAATCCCGAGGCCTTCAGGCTGGACCTGCTGGCTCTACTCTTCTCCCTCCATTTAGAAGCCCTTCCTGGCAAACCGGTAAATATGCATTAGGTCTCTGTTTTAGAGGGACCACTGAAGGTTTGGCTGCACCATCTTCCTTTTTACCAGTCATCCTTAATGGGTCATTAGGGCAATAGTAGGGGTCATATCATTGTGTTTTCTTTTTATTAAAATGAAATCAAATGTTATTTCTCCTTAGATCTATGTATAAGGTCATAATTTAGTTGTTCATGACCATTTACCACCAAACTTTCTTTTTGACTTTTTGAATTTTGTAAATTCCCTTTTAGCATGTGAAATCAATGGCGCATTGCTGTACTCTCGCATAGGCTGCAACTTTTTTGTCTTTTTTGCACTGTCCCATCCTTCAATTATATTGTATGACCACCTTAAAGTGTTGTTGTTACAGACCAAAGGGGTATTTTAGTGCAAAATGAAATTAGTTTAGAGATGACGTGTCATTTAAATACTGCCTGCAGTTAATCAAACTTAAATTTTTTCTGCTACAGGTGCAAACACTTCAACAGAACTGTTTCTCACCGGAGCCCTGCATCCATCAGGAACGTTCCCAACACCTTCTGCGCTCTCCTCCTACCAGCACCCTAGTGCCTTTCCTACAAGAAATTTCACCACTACATCAGCACTTGCTGTTCAGGACAGCACTTTCATCTCTTCGAATGGTCTGCTATCCCCTAATGACCCTCTGCTCCAGTTCAAATCCTCCCAGAACACTGTGCCAACTTCACTTGCTTTTGGTGGTACGTCTCTAGGGGTTGGCTTGCCACCCCAGTCCTCCACGTATCGCTCAGCACAAGAGTCAGCCCCACACCTCCTTCAGCCTCAGTTCAGTCTGCTGTCCACATCTTTGGGCAGTTCCCAGCAGGCCCCTCAGCCTTACGGTGGCCCGGTTTTCTCAGGCTCCATCGAACGAGCACTTCAACGTGAATGTAGTGTGATCAAGCACCATCAGCGGCCTTCTAACACCCAGCCAGTCCAGGAGCAGCTGGCTAGCAGTACTCAGCACTCCCTACAGGGTTACCTGCATGACGAGGATGACATTTCATATCAACAGGACCTTTCCCCGCACACACCCGTACCCTGCAGTCCTGCGGGTGATCCTTCACCCCTAAACGGCACTGCACAACAGACATCTTCTAATACAGCGCTGCAGCAAACTCAGGGCTACACTTCTTCTGTCCCCTCCCCTGGGTTTTCCAGCACATCTGGAGTAAAGCTTAAAGATGGTTCTTCCAAAATAGCTCAACATCCCAGTGAGAACACAGACACTCAAGCCCAGACAAGCTCTCCAGGCCTGCAGCCGCCGAGCTACTCTTCCTCAGCCCAGAAACAAAGTTCAGTGATCGCCAGCCAATCGCAACCATACACATCCACGCAGCTTTCAAGCCTGGTGTCCGTTAGTGCCTCGCATGCTTACATCACATCTCAAAGCCTGTCGAGCAACCTGAGCCAAACACAGGCCTTCTCATCTAGTTTGTCTGAGAAGCTTCCTTCCATTTACAAGACTCTCTTGTCATACACTAGCCAATCTGAAGCTGATACATCTGTGAGCCAATCTCTTGTTTATTCCTCCAGTCAGCAGCAGGAATTGCCACATGTGGGAAACAGGGATGGGTATGAGACACCAGTGCAAACTCTTTGCATGGGAAGTCCTTCTCAAAACTATTCTTCCAGCCACTCTCAGGGCCTGCCAACCATTAGTTTCTATACCCAGGGGCCAACATCTGCTAGCATACCTTCACAGAACTATGTGTCAAGTCAGTCCCTATCCTCTGTCTCTTCTTTCTCACCCAGTCGTGCCCGAAGCTTATCATCCGCTAACCCAGGCACGGACTACATCCTAATGCAGTCTTCCCCTGTTAGCAAGACAGACAGTGCCCTGTTACAGCAGAAGTACTTGGTATCTGTCCAGTCATCAACCTCCTCTCCTGCCACCCACACCCAAGCCTTGCCAACTGACCAGTCCTCAGTTGAGTTAAAATCCCGTCAGCAAGATGAACGAATCTTTCTTTCCTCAAAAGAGAGCTCTGGAGAGCTTCCTCTCGAGGATGTGCAGGCATTACAGAAAGGATCTATGGAGACCTCTCCCCATACCCTTTCAGCCACTGAAATCGGAGCACTGAACAGCACAAAAAATGACGTTTATGTAGTTTCAAAGATGGAAGACAGGCATAACACCCAAAGTGTCATTCGCAGTAACTCCCGATCTGAGGAGCAGATCCTTACACATTTGGAAACCACAAAGGAGCTCGCTACTAGTGCCAATACTCCCTCCGACCCCAAGAGTAACCCTTTGTTGATGCACTCCACCCATGCACCCTTGAGTGCCGACCAGCTGAAACAGCATACTTTAGTACTGAAAGGGTCCATATCTCAGCAGCAGAATCATCAGGGTCAGATTATCCGAGTTCAACCGAGCGATCCCAGACAGCTGTCTGAGGACCAAACACAGTTCATCCGGGTTCCCAGTGCCCAAGTGCTACTCGATCCTTCTCACATGATTGTTTTGCAGCAGCCTGTGCTCACCTCAGGCCAGAATCAGCCCAAGCAGACTATGTACATGCAGTCCGTACCAGTCCAATATCTCCAAATGAACAGCGACACTGTTAATTTGACCGTAAATGGGCGTCACAACCAGCAAATTGTCTCTCACCAAGTGCCCAACTCGGCAGAGTCCACTAAACAGGACCCAACACAAAAAGACAACTTCAATCATTCAAATCCTCATGACACAAAGCAGAACTTTACTCTCAGTTCTGTATGCTTTCCTGACTCCATGCTATTGGCAGATGAAAGGAACATCCTCTCAAATGTCGATGACATTCTTGCTGCTACGGCAGCCGCCTGTGGCGTCACACCACAGGATTTTGTCAAATCCACATCATCTGATGGCGACATGTCATCGGTAGCCAACTCTATAGATTCCAAGTGCAATTTTCAGTCCTCTGAGAACAGACTAAATAGTTTCCCATCTCAGCAAATGATAATCGCTAACTCACAAGCGATGACTATAATTGGTGCTCAAGCGACATACTCCAAAGAAGAAACGGAGGGACACCAAGTGTTTACGCTCTCAAACTCTCATAACCAACCAGGGGTTAGAAACAACTCTGCACAAGAAATATCTGACAAGGTAGCAAACGCTCATGAGAAGAATGATGTGTTACCCAAAGGACATTTTGTTAACTCTGGCAATGGATCTGCTTTGAATGCTAATGGACTTGCTATTAGTAATACAACCTCCTCTGACTTTCAGTTGGCTGGCCAGGAACGAAGTCAGTCAGGACATCTGAATATTGAAAATGTGTCAAATAATAATATAAGCCAGCTGAAGGGATCGAAAGGCCTTAAAAGCGATGACAGTCTTATTGAGCATCCTACTGATGTCCTTCCAAAAAAACGATCCAGATCGAAGGGTTCATCTAAGCAATCCGTTGAAGATGAAAATGGTCAACCCAAATCTCAGAAGAAAAGCACACAAGTTAAGCGCCAGAATTCACGTGCCAGTGAGGCAAGTTCAACTTCCACCTTAGAGATTTCCCATGATAGCTTCCAACAGCAGGAGAGGATGCGTCAGAAGTTAAGAGAGGTTGAAGAAAAACAGCCAGAGGTTAAAACTGGATTCTTGGGCTCCTTCATGGACTTCCTTAAATCCGGATCCAGACAAAACCTATCATCTCCACCAACACGGTCACCCAGTCGCTCCAGAAAGCCTTCGTCCTCCAAGAGGCCTCCTAATCCATTACTTATTCCTTTTAAACCTCCCCTTCCTTCAACCCCATTGATGTCTCCAGACCCTCATAGTGTCATTTCTACAAAGCGACTTGATGAAGAGCTCCAGAGGAACCTGGAAACACTGCCATCCTTTTCCTCTGACGAAGATGATTCAGTGGGGAAAAACCAGGACCTGCAAAAGAGCATCACTTCTGCGCTTTCATCTTTAGATGAGCCCTCAGAAAAAAAGCAGAAGTTGGGTATGGAAGCTCCCTTTCTGAAGACATTTTCTTTAATATTTAATATTGCATTATGTGCCCAGGTCATTATATTATAATATAATATTTAGGATAGCTTCAAGGACTATATGTAAAGGTAAAGCATGTTGCTGTATTATTCTATTTTGTAAATTAATAATTATTATTGAGATACTGGAATTTAGGTATTATGACAACCCTAGTTAATCTCCTGTTTCAACACAACCTATATTTAGGTGATAATACTAAGCAGCTTCAGGCCTCCAGCACACAGCCTATAGTTGCCAAGCCACAGGAGCAACCGAAGGCTGTACAGAAGATGTCTGCAGAGGAGCTGGTGAAGGATGTGCCTCCAGACAAGTTAGCTGTTCAACTGACCGCAGTTGCTATCGAGGGTCTGATGGACGAGGAGCTGTCAGATAGTGGAGGGGAGGGCATGTACCGGGAGCGCGATGAGTTTGTGGTTAGGAATGAGGACATTGAAAGGATGGAGGTATGCTGAGATGTGCTTTTTGTGCCATTTATTTATAGAAGTCAGCATGAAATCAACACTTACATGTTACTGGTCTTATTGTGCACAAATTATTCTGAACAAACAAAAAAGCTAACCGCACACTGAATTCAGTCCAGACTGAGAAAATCTAGCACAAATATTTTATTTTATAAACTGCATGAAGCAAAAAGGTTTAAGTGAATAAAAAGTTAGACAAGCACAAGCAGAGATTTCAGCACATTGCGTCACATTACAACAAACATTCACCCTTTTCTTTTTAGATGACCAATTGGGGATAATCAGCTGGATTCAATTAGCAAGAGTAGAACTCAAAGGCTGTGTTTAAAATCGCTATACCATCATTCACTATTCCCTACATTACTCCACTAATATAGTCCACTTGAAGGAGTGAGTGAGGGAATTCAGACACTGGAAGGGCTGCTGATTTGCATACTTTCTCCTTGCTGTTTAATAATCATTTGAAACTTAGAAAACTGGCTGCTCCAGTAGTAAAATGAAAAGATGTATCTTGATCTTTTTAAAACCTTAATTAAACAATTTAATAATCAAGGTACGATAGTACCCTGTACCCCACCAGCGGTGTGTAAAATTAATGGATGGATAGTTGATTCAGCTGCGGCGCCATCTTCTAGTCAGGCGTGTGAATTAATTTGGCGCAGGACTCTCACAGTGCGCTATGGGTATTCCCTAGCCGTTGAGCGCACAGCAGTTGTACACTCGTTATTGCGGTTGATTGTGGGATTGAATGAGTGCACTCGATAACGTCCACTATGGTTTCGGACACCACTACAAATGGCTGTCCCCTCAAATAGTGCTCTATTTAAGGGTATAGGTTACAATTTCGGACACAGCCAAAGAGAGCATGGTAGTTTACATGTATGGCACAGAACATTTACCAATATACAACTGCAGCAAATAATATAGATATTACAAATATGCAAAAAATACAAATACTGCAAACAATGCAAAGACACAGTATGTCAACAATGTTAACTTGAACCAACTGAACTAATGGAACAATCGCCCTTCATTGAATATGCTATTTGCTTCCAAAATAATTAATATTATTGAAGTAAAATGGGTTGTTAATGCCGTTTCATGTTGACTCTAAATTGTTAAAATGACATTATGTGACGTATCTGTTGCTGAGCAGTTTGTGATGTTTTCACCAACCTCCTGTCAAATATATGAGGCATTGCGCAGACTGCTTGACTGCGTTTCATCAAACGCTTTGTCTCTGTAAGCCTTTGATGTGTGTTTTGGGTGTAGATCACAATGATTGCTGGGGTTGAACCACCAGCCATCTGGAAGGTCCAGAAAGCCCTGCTGCAGAAGTTTGTGCCTGAGCTCAGGGACGGGAAACGAGTGTTCTTTGCCACCAACAGTGTAAGTGTCAATACAAAACAATATATGTATGTGTAACTAGGGGTGTAACTGTTCGGTTCGGTTTTTCATTTAAAAAAAAAATGTTAGGCTAATGTTTCTGTTGATGGATGTGCTTTCTGTCTCCGCCTAGTCTTTGTTCAATGCGAGTGCCAAAGTCATTTTCACCGCCATCACCCGGGTGTTGATAGCGCGTGAGTACAGGCGAGATCTGAACAACACACTTCGTTATCTGTGTTTAAAATAAACGAATTTAAGCCTTGCCCAATTTAAACATTCAAGTGCACTCGTCTGAAGCACGCACGCGGAAAGCCGCTTCTCAGACAACAAGCAAATATGGAGTTCTCTTTCAAGTCTTGTGCTTAAGTGGACAAATTCACACAAAAATTGTCAACATGACCGTCTTGTCGAGTATCTTAGAAAACATAGTAGGTTATGTCTTAAAGGAACACTCCACTTTTTTGGGAAATAGGCTCATTTTCCAACTCCCCTAGAGTTGAACAGTTAAGTTTTACCGTTTTCTAATCCATTTAGCCGATCTCCGGGTCTGGCGGTAGCACTTTTAGCATAGCTTAGCATAGATAATTGAATCTGATTAGACCAGGGGTAGGGAACATCGGTCCTGGAGAGCCATAGCCCTGCAGAGTTTAGTTCCAACCCTAATCAAACACACCTGAACAAGCTAATCAATGTCTTTAGGATCATTAAGGCTACAATCAGGTGAGTTTTTATCAGGGTTGGAGCTAAACTCTGCAGGGCTATGGCTCTCCAGGACCGACGTTCCCTACCCCTGGATTAGACTGTTAGCATCTCTCTCAAAAAAATGACCAAAGAGTTTCGATATTTTTCCTATTTAAAACTTGACTCTTCTGTAGTTACATCGTATACTAAGACCGACAGAAAATGAAAATTTGCGATTTTATAGGCCAATATGGCTAGGAACTATACTCTCATTCCTGTGTAATAATCAAGGAACTGCTGCCGTACCAGCGGTCGCAATTAACTCTAGTGGAGTTATGCTAAAATGAGCCTATTTACAAAAAAAGTGGAGTGTTCCTTTAAGTGAACACATACAGTGGAGAAAGCCTGATATGAATACATATCAGTATTTTGGATCCGTGCAGCTCTGTATTCCTGCTGGTGTCTTGGTTTTTAATGCTCATCAATCAACAAAAGACAAGAAAATCACTCCCTGCTATTGACTGAATAGCTTTTGTAACTTAAAAAATGATTTATCCTTATTTAATTTATACAGTGAAGATTATATGCAATGTTGTTTACTAAAATTACTGTTAGATACCTAAATAACCTTAAAAGCAATGTTTATTTTATTTGTATCTTTGCTCTATTGTATTGATTTGTGCTGTTGCTTGTAGTTTGATTATCTGTTCTTATTTTCTTATTTTTATTTGACAGTAGTCCTTTTTTTCCCTGAACATTGCACATACTGAACTATACCGAAACCGCGACCCTAAAACCGCGATAAAACCGAACCGTGAGTAATTTGAACCGTTACACCCCTAGTAGCAACGTAGAATGTAAATATCAAAATGCAGTGAACAACACTCAGTGTCATATACTCTTTGCAGTATTTGGGGTACTTTGGTGATGCGAAGTCCATGTACAGGAGAGTACATGTCAAATTTCTTGACACTGTCAACAAGCGGGAGTATGTCCGAGTTTGCAGTAGGAAACCACGATGCAAGCCCATGCATTCAATGAGGTACAGGCCGTATCTGCCTTTCTCTATTAGCCTGATTTCAGCTCATTTAGAATTATGTTTACTGTGAATCTGTGCACTAGTTTCATTTTAAACTTTTTTGGACCTTGTAATGTGTATTCAAAATGTCATAACTGGATCTTGTGGTGAAAACAACAGACTTCTCTCTGGTGACATATGCAGGACTTCTCCGATCATTAGTCCACTTACTTCTTTTTCATTACGTCTTTAAAGAGACTTTGGCCTCACCTAATTGTCTTTGAACACAAGAATCCTGTGTGTATCCCGTATGTAAATGTATAAATGAATCGCATAACGAAAATAGCTCAGATGAGTTAGCAATCCTGTTTTTCCTATTCTTCTCTAAAATGTCAAGCTGAGCCACAGGCCTCTATTGTGCAATCCCACTCAGCCAAATATTTTTCCATAATGCATTAATCTCCTGCCAGTTTGTTTGAAATCTCCAACATCAAACTGATCCCACACATTACTCTATTCCAGCCAGCTAGCATAAAATTAACCGCATTTCGGTCTCGGTCAGAACCATTCCATTAGCTACGCTATTAATAATGTACATATTAGACTTCGTAAGTGACTAATTAATTTATCTGTGATGTATGTTTTTCCCAGAGGCTCTCAGGCTAAAGCTCTTCTGGCGCAACGATTCACTGCAGTGACTGTGTCGGACTCTCCCACGCAGAAAACATCACAACAGAAAGCTCTGTCTAAACCCAGACCCAAGCAGACGAAAGCCAAGGCTGAACCGCCACCCAAAAAGAGAAAGAAATGGAAAGAGGAGTTCACGACCTCTCCCTCCGACTCCTCACCAGAGGCTGTGAGTGAGGATGACGGTGAGACGTGTGACAGCTGGAGGAAATTGACCTTGTAGCCTAGATGTGTGCACATCAATGATGGGAAAAGCATGCTTTTAATTGAACCAATTGTTTCGGAAAAAAATGATGCACTTTTTTTGAAGAGCTCAAAACTACTACTCACTAAGGACATCTTCTGGATAAAGCTGTGCAATGGGAACACAGCAAAAATATGTTCGGTGACATTTTCTACAAAATCTAAAATATCCGTTAATACCATTAAATATAAATGATTATACTACAGGGCCGTTGAATGCTTGAATCTGATTGGTTGACGAACGTTCTAAGGTGTGTTTTATTTTTATTCAATTATATTCAGGGATCCGCACGGCTAATGTAGTTCCGGCAGGTCTTGAGCGCATTACAGTTTCATATCACTTCGCGTAGTCAACTGTACTAACGGAAAATAGGATACAATTCATAACAAGAAAAACCATGCAGCCCCATGCGCTTGGTCTGCAATTTTCAATGTCTAACTTCACAATCAATGGAAACATGCAGTGTAATTTTAATAAATAAAGTATATACCGGTAGTCCTATATATAATCAATTGAAAATTAAACAGAATATTTAAATAAATTGATAGTCCTGCTGCACGGGTTTTCATAATTATTGCAGATAATAACAAAAATAATTATTAATAGGCCTATACTTGTTAAAAGGGCTTTGTGTTTAATTTATTAGGCTAGTCTACTGTCACTAATAGGAAAAAAATAATGAACGAATTAATTAAAACGAATTGAATTAATAAATAAATAAATAATAATATTGACGCGCATGCTTCTCTCTCTCTCTCTCTCTCATAACTGCATTAATAACTGCATAAAGCCGGGGACACACTTACTGTAAGGCCGGTTATGAATGTAATTTGATACTTATGACTGATCATGCACGCGTGTTCAGTGTGTGTTCACAGTGGTGTTTAAAATCTGCTGCATTCACAGTCAGAGAATGTTTCTAGTGGTTAAGTGTGTGTCCAGCATTACTCTGCTATCAGCGGCTCAAACCCCCGTTACTAACTCTAAAATGACGTTTTGGAATTAGCAACGGATTATGGGTTTAGATGCGCAAGGAATTAGAAAAACTTTACAAACGTCTTGAAATACATCATCTGAACAATATTTCGAGGTGTGGTAACTGTAGTATAAGCGGAATAATTGACTCCAGGCCGTTTAATTATTATAAAAATAATGCACACGGGCGTGCATTATTTTTCTAATAATTAAACGGCCTGGAGTCAATTACGGTATTCCTCACTACTTATATATTTTAGTCATTTTAGTTTTATAGCACTTATTTTGTGTACTAACACAAGTGTGTAAATCTTACAGATTTGAAGAAATGTATAGAAAATTCAACTCAACTTGTATTAATAAAAAGTGCTAAACCTAAATATATCAGTTACAACCATATATATGTACGTGTGTGTGTAATACTATCAGATATTTTTTAAAAATTGTTGAAGTTTCTTTTAAATTGGAAAGTGCTACCTTCAAATTAGAGTGATTTAAACAAAATAATTCTGTTTGTACTGGCTAATATTTTCCTCTTCCATGTTTCTGCAATATAATATCTCATGGGGGATCAATCTGTCTGTTGCTGTTGTCCCACACTCATGCTTTGTCCAATCCCATCTCTCGTTTTCAGAGTTTACGCCTCCGGTTCCGTTCGCTTCCCGTTTCCTGAACACCAGAACAATGAAGGAGACGTTTAAGAGCTTCGTAGAGCTGCTGATCAGCGTCGCCCTGGACACGGATGTCATGAGCGCGCTTGAGCGAGAGAACGGTGAGAAGTTCTGTCTGTTCTCCTGTTAACAGGAGTGTTAATAAGTGGCAGATGGTGAAGCTGACCTTTGTGGTTGATCTGGTCCTGCATTCAGACGAGCTGCTGCTGCCTCACATGAAGAGGGTGGATGGCATGATCACAGACAACAGGCGGAGACTGCTGCCCAAACTGCGCATGGGTCAGGTCTTCAAAGTGAGTCACGGGTCACCGTTTTCCAGAGTCCTGCTTCAACTCACAGTAATAATCACATTTCAAACTGGGACTAATTGTTCAATTTTTTAATGTTTCTTATTTTGTATCTTTAGTTTTGTTTGGATTTGATTCAGTTGTCGTTATTTAATGTAGGGAAGAATCGATATAAATCCCTATTCGTATGAGACGTCTCTAGGATGTTAAAGAAATTTGTGACCTACATTTTGTTTTGACCAACCTGAGCTCCTGTTTGCCCACCAATCTTTTGTATGCTTTCATTTCATTTCAATGTGGATGATATCCGATGAAAAAATGTAATTATACAATTAATAAATAGAGCCAAATCACGGAAACTGTGAAGACTGGCCATTTTAATATCAGCGTCAGGTAGGATAATTATGTCGATTTCTCTGCTCACTTATTTGGGTTCAGTTTTATTATAAACAGACACTTCTAAATGATACTGATAATGTATTTAATTTAGATATGTTAAAGTAGTGAACCAATTTTTCATGTCAGTTTGCACCAGAAAGCATTGTTAAAATCATGATTTTAAAGTGATGATGCCCCCAGACTTCCTACACGGATTTAATTCATAATAAACATGTCACTTTTTTCACCTCTTGTGAGTTTGCGGGTCTGATAATAACAATATCGATACTGATACTGATTAGTTCTTAAATGGGTATGTGATTTTTCAAAATAATATTCATTTTTAGGAAAAGAAAAAGATTTTACGTCGGTCATATGACATACTCTGCATTAATACATTTATTACAAAAGCAAATATGAGCACAATTTAGTAAAACATTTTATACCTATAGGTGTACAAATATTGTGATTAATAATAATAATATAATTTATTACTACATAAATATGAATAAATTCGACTAAAATACCAACAACATTGAACATGCACTTTCTTAAAGATTTCTTAATAAAATGGTATTAAAGGGTTAGATCAGGATTTTAGACATGAATCTCTATAGCTTCCCCATAAGCAGTGTGGTGCATTGACCATGACTTACCCCCGACAGCGTCCTGTGAGCCGAGCTCCGGTCCAGTTTTGGTCAAGATGAAATTAGTCCGGCAAGTTTGCTGGGGTCACGGCAATAAAGCTTTTTTCTTCTCAAATCAATATGTGTTCAAAAGAGTGATATATTTAAAGCACAAAACCGCTGTCTATGGAGAGGTCAGACCTCGTAATGGCTTAGCACTATTTTCTTCCCCGTCATGTCACTGCGCGCTGCCGCTACCTACAGCCAGCTGCGAGCTGCGCAGGCGCACACCACTTTTTCAGTTGTTCGGCAGTGTTTAAATTACAGCAGTGTTTACGTGCTCAGAACAGCTACACGAACGAGCTAACATAGCTACTCACCAAGAGCGATCAGTTTGTACAAGCTTTGTACAAAATGGTGCGGACTTGTGACTATCCGGACTGTACAAACAAAGATGTGGCGCTTTCTCCTCACACATATCACTAACTCCATATTCTAACTCCATCTGGCGTAACTTGTCATCTGTGTATTCAGGTTCGTAAAGATAACCTTTTGGCTGTGTGTCGAAGTCAATGTTGTCATCGTCGCTGCTGTAGTCTGACATTTTATCTTTCTCGTTACGAGTTGTAAACAAAGTTACACGTGCGCGGCTCGCAGCTGGCTGTAGGTAGCGGCAGCGCGCAGTGATATGACGGGGAAGAAAATAGTGCTAAGCCATTACGAGGTCTGACCTCTCCATAGACAGCGGTTTTGTGCTTTAAATATATCACTCTTTTGAACACATATTGATTTGAGAAGAAAAAAGCTTTATTGCCGTGACCCCAGCAAACTTGCCGGACTAATTTCATCTTGACCAAAACTGGACCGGAGCTCGGCTCACAGGACGCTGTCGGGGGTAAGTCATGGTCAATGCACCACACTGCTTATGGGGAAGCTATAGAGATTCATGTCTAAAATCCTGATCTAACCCTTTAATTTTTCGCTGCACGCTCACTTCTCATAGTCATGTGACACAGGCCAGCTAAATATGTCAGGTGGGTTTTGGGACAATCATTAAAAAAAGTACTGAAAACATTTGATATGGTTTCAGAAACTGACATTTTGTATTAATATAATTTTAATATTGATGTTTTTTTTTTTAAGGAATCAATACCAAATAAGTATCTTGTGAATATGTATACTCCTGTATCAATGTGCCCATCCCTATTGGAGAAGTCCTGCATACGTCACCAGACAGAAGTCTATCGCTTTCACTGTCTGTCATTTTATTAATTATATGCAGAGGACAAATTCCAATTATGGGTTACCATACTTGGCCTTCAAATGTCACTTTCTTATAACATCAATTTACAATATAGTATTTTCAATTAATGCTGATTTCAAAAGTAAAGTTAGCAACATGAGAAGGATGCTTTCCTGTAATATTTTTTTGGATGGGATGCATCTGGTGAGCATGACCCTAAACTAGCCAAACTACATGGCTTCCTTTAAACCAACTATTTGACTAGTCATTTAGACAACCCGGCAACTTTTAAACATCCCTAATAGAAAGGCAAATTCATCAAATATCTGAATTCTTTAGTTAGTCGACTTGATCATGACTCTGACACAGCCGGTGAAAGAAAGTGCTGCTCTTCACACACACAGACATTCTGTTCAGAAAACATTTGATGCATATATAGTGGGAACGTCAGATTAAATTGATTAGAACTAATGTAAATCTGTGCATGTAAACATAGTCACTGTATTTGCATAATACATTAGGATATATGATTTTTCTTGCATGTTATTCTATCTGGCAGAATGCATTAGACAGCTTTCCTGAGCTGTCCGTGGTCACCGAGCTGAAAACGGACTGCGAGACTCCCGTTTTTAAAGTAAGGTTAAGTGGGAGAGCTTACAACAGGAAAACCATGAAGCCCTCCAAATCCCCCAGCAAACTTCCCTTGGTGAGTATTCCAGGTCTAGTGTTGCTAATGCCAAATATCCTGATAACAACTAGTTAAATTTTTTGACCACTAGGAGGTATACCATACTGGCTTTTAGATCACTTTCGATGCACTGTTAAAGTCTTCATGTCTCTGTTTTTCCCCACTCGATCAGGAATACACAGTGGATCAGCAGAAGACGAAGTGGTTTTCTCTATACCACTCTCTACAACACTATAAGTACCACACATACCTGATGTGTATGGAGGAGGTGAGGAATCAATGTGTTTGTTTGTGTGAGTTGTTGGAAGGATAACCAATCTATTAGTCCTTGCTGACAAGCTGTAGGAATCGTTGAAGGAATCTTGTTTTGACTGGCAGTGTTCATATCAGTATCAGCTCTGATGTGTCTTAGTTTTATCCTCTTTGCTTATGCAATACAAGACCTGAACGTTGGCCTAGTGCAGGGTTTTCAAATGGGTGAACTGCGGGGGGTGAGTTGATGACTGGTTAAATCTAAGGTAAAATGCAAACAAAAAAATTGGCTGCAGAATTCATCAAAAATAGAAATAAAATTGTGATATAGCATGGTGCAATTATCAAATCAAAGGCTGTGATTTAAATAAGCTTTATAGTCTGTTGCATCTCGGTTCTCAGTGAACTCCATCTCCACCTAGGTTCACTTTATTTGCACATTGACACAAGTTTCCAACATTTTGGGAGAGAAGTTTACACCAGTATTCCAACTTGACCATTTGAACAGGTGAAAGTTAAAGTCTGCACGTCATTTTTGTACAAATATTCAAATGCCCTCGTAATCTTTAATCAAAATAACTTCCCCTCCTTCTTGCAGCGGCATCTCTTCTCATCTCTGATGACTCATTTACTGGTGTGGGGGCGGGGAAACCTGTCACTCACATGAGGTCGACCAATAGCAAATCACAAGCATCCAATCAATTAACCATGAACAAAATCAGGTTAATCATAAATCAAAATCATAAATTTCTGTTTAGAAATAATTTTCACTCGGATTTACGCCACTATAAATAATAAAAAGACTATCGCAACTTTAGTTTCACGCCGACTTTAAAGTATAAATGTTAGTAGTGTAACTTGCAGTGTAAAATAATATAAAATATTACATTTATTTTATAGGACGATTGTAATTTACAACAGTAATATATTTAAACAAGCCCTATACGTGCAGCCCTGTATATAAATTAATAATTATATAAATTATCTAAATAAAAATCATAAACATTTTATCTGTTTACTTGCATGTCATGTGACCGTTAAAGGGTTTGTTCACCCAAAAATTATGTCATTAATTACTCACCCTCCTGTCGTTCCAAACCCGTAAGACTTTCGTTCATCTTCAGAACACAAATTAAGATATTTTTGATGAAATATGAGAGCTTTCTGTCCCTCCATTGACAGCTACGATTGAATTTAGGCTTTTATTCACATATAAACATTTATCAACTCACACATCAGTTGTGGTAAATGGAAGCTCAGGCATGTTCATTTGACATGCGAGAACCAATGAGGTTCATTCTCGTGTTACGCATCACCTTTGAGCTTCAGCAAGAACCATGAGGTTTGTTCTCACGCGGCAAGCAAGTTCGGTTGAGCTTCGGTTTAAATGTGAATAAAAGACTCGTCAATCTGTTTATCATATAAAATGATCGAGTCTCTTCAGAAAAGTTGGACTAAACTGCTAAATTCATATGGATTAGTTTTACAATCTCTTTATAAACTTTTTGAAGTGTCAAAGTGTCAGTTGTGTAGCTGTCAATGGACAGAAAGCTCTCAGATTTCATCAAAAAGATTTTTGTTTCGAAGATGAACGAAAGTCTTCCGGGTTTGGAGCGACATGAGGGAGAGTAATTAATGACAGAATTTTCATTTTTGGGTAAACTATCCCTTTATCCAACATCACAGAACCATGAACATGCGAATGTGTCATTAAATTATTAATATTTAATTAATAATTAATATTTATTTCTAAGGGGCTTTGGGAACATCTGGCCTAGCGCTTAGCACATGTGCTCCATGTTGAGCTGTGGCGCTCATATGGGAGATTCGGGTTTGAATCTGGTTGCTACGACCCAACAACCACCTTTGTTTTCTTTATAAAATGTAAAAATCTTTGTGTTTACAAGACTGATGCACTGTGATTCTCTCATATCCCAGATTCAGTTGTTGAAGTCGCGAGGTAAAGACCTGGGGCAGGAGGAGACGGTCCAGACTTGCATGGGCAACAGGACGTGGGTAGAGGGCCTGTTCGATCGCTTCGGGGAGCTTCTGACACAGGTGCAGCAGGCCTGCCTTTAAACAGAAGCCTAGATTATGCTGATAGACAAGTATATACTGGAATAAGCATTCATAAACCTGATGAAATGCTTTAAAAGCACCATTGAGGACAGATATCAATACGAAGAGACTGTAAGGGTTTTAACCAATGGAATTAAATAGACCAAACAGCTGCCTTTTTCTGACATCCACAGAGACGATGGACTTCGAATGTGGTTTTACATGTAAAAATGCTTTGGTTAAACTAGCTGTAGTTGAGTATTTTCTGTGCTGAATCAATGTCGGCATCCTTTTACCAATAAGGACCAGAATTGATGATCGGTTATGCGATACAGAGTCTTGCTGAGAAGTTTTAAAAGAATAATATCAGTCTGTAACTATGGTTAGGAGGGCAAGGTGATTATAAAAATGAAATTATACATAGATATATATATGTAAAACATCACTTTTTAAGACTGAATGCCAAATTTATATATGATAATGTACATTTTGTATAGAGAGCTTGTTTGTCAAAGGATTCTCATGACATAATATAGGACACTTACCCGATGTGCTTTTGAAACTCTGTTATAACAGAGTTGGTGCAATTCTAATAATGCTTTTGTGATATATTTTGTTGTAATAAAAAGCATTTACTTAAACTATTTTTTCTGAGGTAAAAATCTCTTTATACTCTTTTGTCCAACATTTATTTTATCTCACAGATAGATGTATTTTTCACAGAAGGAAATATTGTGGTCATTTGTCATACATTTGTAGATGGTCTATACGTTTATGTCATATGCACATTGTATAAAACATTTAGAAAGTTCCTTTATTTGGGGATGTTGCTGGTTTTCCACCATTTTAAGCAGATTACTGTGCCGACAGCATTGGATTAGTTTTATGCTTATCAGGTGTAGCTGTGTTAAACACTACAATGTTTTTGCTGACATGTGAAAATAAATTTCCTATTAAATGAGAACTTTGAGTGAGTACTTGATTTATAAATAATCAAAGTTGCTGCTTGCTTTTTTTTGGCGGTCAAATGTCAAAGCCCTTTTGATGACCAGTTTTGGCACTTGAGGGCTCATACAGTTGTAATCGAAAATATAGCTGCAAGCAGCAATCACCGGGGCCAAGCGCAAACAAGACGACAAGACATGCCAAAGTGGCTGGGAGTGTGAGACCCACTGCAGCAAGGAGCAATTGAAGACATTTAGAGATAAATTTTGGCAAAATGGTTGAAAAATCACATACATTAACTAAAAATATGATTATCACTTTCGACCAATAGGTGGCGCATTTACGAAATGATGTGATGTGGTCAGAGTGAAGTGACAATGACACATACAAAGTTTGATGTCAATATGTCAAGGCATTGCAGATATAAAGCCTGAATAGTCATTTTGGCATCATGCATCAACTTTGCTGCTGTGGTATACGAAAACGGTTTTGCCTATCAACACGAAATCCATAACTTTCACTCGGCACGGTCTGGAGATGACACGACCCGATTTTGGTGAAAATCGGACGTTCGGTCTAGGAGGAGTTTGAAAAAGTAGGTTTTAAAAGAAAATAAAGATGGCGGACAGGAAGTTTGACTGACTATGGCAAAATTGGTATCTATGTTTTCAGCATAACCCAAGGAATCTATTGAGATCAGTGTGATTACTATAGGCAAATGTATTCAAAAGTTATTAGCATTTTTGGAAATTTCATTATAACTTTTGACCAAAAGGTGACGCTGTCTCATAATCTTTTGAGTACCTTTAGGGCGTTGTACTGATGACCCATACTGAGTTTGGTAGTGATACGTTCATGCGTTCATAAAATACAGCATTTTAGCACATAATTCAAAATGGCCGATATGGGAAAATTGGATATCAGTCGATTTAGCATGACGCCCTGAATCTAACGAGACCACTTTTAAACCACTTTGAACAAACCGTTCTGAAGTTATAAGCAAAAAAAATAAATTCTTCATATCTCCGGACCAGTAGGTGGCGCTGCGCTGAAACGCTGCATGTAGCCTCAGGTCATGCTTGTGATGACATGTACCAAATTTGGTCTGAATCCGATAAAGCGTTGTGGAGATACAGCATTGAGCCTGTTTTCGCAAGCGCTACATAAAATGTATTTGCGCGGTATTCGAGAACGGTTATTCGAATCAACTTGATTTCCATAACTTTTTGTCGTCATAGTCTGGAGATGATCTGGTTCAATTTTTGTGAAATTCGGACCAACGGCCTAGGAGGAGTTCGAAAAAGTAGTTTTTTCGGAAAATTCAAAATGGCGGGAAAACTGTTATGACGGGAAATGACGTCATGAATAACCACTCAAATCGTCGTGAGCTCAGGAATCAGAGGAAAAAAGAATTTTGTTTCTAGCCCTTATGGTTCAAAAGTTATTAGCATAAACATGAGTGCAACTTTGGACAGTTGGTGGCGCTAGAGGGATTGATTTGGAAACTCCCAATTTGCTATGGTGATAGTTCAGACTGTCCTCCATATGTGTGCCAAATTTCATAACTTTCCCGCAAGCGGTTCTATGGGCTGCCATAGACTCCCAGTCGGAACAATGAAGAATAATACTATAGGAACGGGAACAGAAACAATAGGTGCCTACGCACTTTCAGTGCTTGGCCCCTAATAATAGGAACGGGAACAGATACAATAGGTGCCAACGCACTTTCAGTGCTTGGCCCCTAATTATTTAACCCCCATTGCAAATCAGGGTTATTGGTAAAATGTACAGGCTTTCAGCTGTTTGCAATGAATGAATCAACCAACAAAAGTAATTGAAATAGCTCAACACAACAAATATTGCAAGTGGTTTCCCAAAATTCAACTGAAAATTACTTCTGCAGTCTCAAAATTATTCAACCCCTTCATGAGAAGCATCTTTAGTACTCCGCAGAACACCCTTCTGCTGTTATGACCTTCTGCAAACGAGATGTATAACCAGACACCAGCTTCTGGAGGCGTTTCTGAGGAATCTGAGCCCGTTCCTCATATGCGCAATGGGCCTCCAGTTCAGTGATATTAGTTACTATTAATACAGTAACTAGTAACTTACTTACTAGTTACTTGAAAAAGTAATCTGATTACGTAACTCGTTACACACAACACTGCTGACGGCATGACGTTTTCTCCTAGGATTTCCTGATACTTCAATGAATCCATCTTGCCTTCCACACATGCTTCATTCTTCTTCTTCATCCATAGGGCCGAAAAGTTCCCTTTTTGCTTCATCGCTCCACAAAACTGAATCATAAAACTACTCTGGCTTATGTATATGGTTTTGAGCCAATTGGAGCTAACTTTTCTTTCAAAATTAATAAAAACAGTGAAATGCAAACTATATTGCACTAACCCTTAATAATTCAACGTTAAATTACACAAACATACTTAATGTATTTAATCTATAATTCGGACATATTACATCTGCCATGCTGTCATTATCACGTGACCTACCAGCGTCAGTTGCATCACTTTACTGCCATTGAAAAAATCCTCTCCTGTGGCCTCATGGGATAGTAAAGTGTCCATCGTATCCACACTTCAGAATCTCACCTGAAGAAGTAGGTCATCTGGGGCCTTTGTGTCTACCTTTTTTTAAGTAGGCTACTGTGAATTCGGACATACTTCTTTTGTCACATACTGCTTTTCTCCTATTATATAGTAGGGACATATGTGATTTCGGATGCGACCAGAGTGTTGAACTTTCCTGTGTCCTGTTTTTCTGCAATCCAGAATGGCAGCACAGCTGGTGTGAATTTTCATTGTCTCCAGCCTAAGTTTTACTCAGTTCACTTTTGGGGTGAAAGGGCCTAAACATTTGCCAAAATATATAGTTGTATAATAAATATATTATATATAATTATAAAAAAACAAATAAGCAAGCCCAACCCAGGTGAGAAAAAAAAGTAAGGCAAAAGTAATATAACACATACTTTCCATAAACAGCAAGTAACGCAATTAGTCGCTTTTTCAGGAGTAACAATATTGTAATGCATTACTTTTATATGTACCTTTCCCCAACACTATATATATATATATGTGACAGGAATACATACATATGAAGGCTTATAAATTATAACATGAGATGAGAAATGTCAATATGCTGTCATTCACGTCAGTTAATTGAGTTAAAGGGATAGTTTCCAAAAAATTGTCATTTCAAACCTATATTACTTTTTGTTTGCTGTGTGTGGAAGAAGATGTTTTGTGAAATGGATTTGTCCATACAATTACCAAGTAAATGATAACAAATGTGGTTTGGTTTCCAACATTCCTCGAAATATATTTTGTGTTCCACAGATGAAAGAAAATCATACAAGTTTGGAACGACTTAAAGGGATAGTTCACCCAAAAATGAAAATTCTGTCATCATTTACTCACCCTCAAGTTGTTTCAAACCTGTATGAGTTTCTTTCTTCTGTGGAACACAAAAGAAGAGATTTTGAAGAATGTTGGTGACCAGACAGTTGATGGACCCCATTGACTTCCATAGTAGGAAAATAAGATACTATAGAAGTCAATGGGGTCCATCAACTGTCTGGTCACATAGATAGATATTCATTAGAAGATAGAAGATTCATTTTTTTTGTGAACTATCCCTTTAAGTGTGAGTAAATGAGGACAGAATTAACCATTTTGGATGAACTATCCCTTCAATGTTGCGTGCTTTTATGACCACCACGCTTTGTGTTTAGTCTTGAGTCGACTTCAGATTTCCTGCTATCAGTGCACCGCTATCAGTGTTCGTGAAACGCCGTCACAGGAGCTCCTGACGCAGGAAAAACACAGTCTGACGGCGTATGTTAGATAACGGGACCAAAAAAAGAAAAACATTTTTAAATCATATTACTCATTATCATAAATCAAAATACAAGGACTAACTTGCACATTGACCTGAAGTTGACAAATACATTAAGCGGTTGTGTTGAATGTGTTGAACAGTAGCCTAAGGCAGCTGCAGACTAGTGAAAGTGCCTTAAACAAGAAGGTAAATTCTCTGATATGTATTTTTTTTGTCGTGTCTGTTGTCCCTGTTCCTCTTTCTGCCGAGCAAAGCCGCGATGCTGCAGATTTGTGAGTGGACAGTGTGATGTGACCTGTGGATCGGGGTGATTTATCACTCGGCATACTCGCATACTTCCACTGGGAGAGGCTGGTTAATCTTTAGCCTGTCTTCACACAAATTCACTAGAGGAATTGGGAAGTGCATTGTCTTTGTGGTCTGTGAATTTTGTGCAACCAAATCAAGAAGCACTTATACAATCTGCAGTAGTTTTCATTGATGTGATTGATGTATTATTAACAAAATTTCAACATAATGGAGTGCAACCTATTTTAGATCAAATTAACAGCAAACATACATTCTAAATGTCTTTAGCATACACATTTAAACAACAAGATGTTATTTGTCACTGGCGTTAGTGTAATCATTGCTCATGTGGTCAGTGTAAAATTTGTAGCCACATACAACCTCACCACAATCTCCACACAAGAATATTGTTGGTTTAACTTTAAAAAGTAAATGATCTTCAGCACATTGGTAAAGACAAAAATGTTTACATAACACTATCAGTTAAATGTCATTACAAATTTAAACCCCAATAGGTATTTTTCCTTTACTAAAAAAACACACACATAAAACATGACTCAATTAAAAAAAAAAAAATCCTTATCCACTGTTCAATTAACAAATCCAAATCCAGTTTTCAAAGTTATCAAGAAAGTGTTATTGTTAATACGTTTTCTCCCCTGACCCGATTAATGATCAACACTGATGTAATAATCAATAGTATGTCAACAGAACTTAAAAGTTTTAAAGTGCCCTGATGTAATAATCAATAGTATGTCAACAGAACTTAAAAGTTTTAAAGTGCCCCTATTATGCAAATTTAAAGGTTCCTAATTTTGTTTTGGACAAAACTACAATTGGACAAAACTACAATAACGCCTTCTACAATAGGCTTAGATACATCCAAGAGCAAAAAAAAAAAAAAAAACTTTAATTTTCTCATGACATGTATTGTACATCACCTAATTTCTCAAATGGTCTTGTTCGAGGATTCAGTCTCTCCAAATCCTTCCTTTCCAAGAGCCTACTCTCCCCAGATGGCCCAGTCTGTTGTGATTGGTTTACTCTGCTCTGATTGGTCAGATGGCCCAGTCTGTTGTGATTGGTCTGCTCTGATTGGTCAGATGGTCCAGTCTGTTGTGATTGGTCTACTCTGCTCTGATTGGTCAGATGGCCCAGTCTGTTGTGATTGGTCTGCTCTGATTGGTCAGATGGTCCAGTCTGTTGTGATTGGTCTACTCTGCTCTGATTGGTCATATGGCCCAGTCTGTTGTGATTGGTTTACTCTGCTCTGATTGGTCAGATGGCCCAGTCTGTTGTGATTGGTCTACTCTGCTCTGATTGGTCAGATGGCCCAGTCTGTTGTGATTGGTCTGCTCTGATTGGTCAGATGGTCCAGTCTGTTGTGATTGGTCTACTCTGCTCTGATTGGTCATATGGCCCAGTCTGTTGTGATTGGTTTACTCTGCTCTGATTGGTCATATGGCCCAGTCTGTTGTGATTGGTCTACTCTGCTCTGATTGGTCAGATGGCTCAGTCTGTTGTGATTGGTTTACTCTGCTCTGATTGGTCATATGGCCCAGTCTGTTGTGATTGGTCTACTCTGCTCTGATTGGTCAGATGGCCTAGTCTGTTGTGATTGGTCGACCGCTTACAGCATGTGTCGAAAACCAAACACCTATCGCCATATCTGAATTTCAGCTCTGGAGGCTTCCTCAGCACTGGATACACAGTGATACAAACGATGGCGTCAGTTTTACCGTATTCACAGAGTCTTCTCGACATGTTGACAACACAAACCTCGGCTACAACTACAGTGTTTGAGGGTGAGTGAAAGTTGACTTTGTTTGTGCAGGCCGCCAATGAAGACCCTATGCTGGCATTATGCAAATTTGTTACATTCTTACGTAGGTATGAAACAGGAAGCGAGTCTGGAATTACTGATACTCATTTCAGCAGTTCAGATTCTTTCCTTTAGGAGACAGTAACTTTATTTGTTGTACACTTTGATTTTTAAAGCTTTGCAGACCTTTTACATTGCCAAATGCATTACATGCACATTATACACTGCATGAAAGGTAGTATTCAAAAAAGCATAATGGGGCAAATTAATTAAATCAATTAATTTGAATCTTTGTTGCGGTAATACTCTAAGCATTTTCCTATACGCATATCCTTGCTGTTCTCCAGTTGTCTCATGGAAAAAATATTCAGTCATGTGACCGAGACTGTGTGACTTCAGTCCAGCTGGGTCAGTGGACTGTTGAATAAAATATGATTGTTGCGAGCCA
>NC_136883.1:4768309-4965809 GCF_949152265.1 Phoxinus phoxinus | reverse complement strand
ATAGATAGATAGATAGATAGATAGATAGATAGATAGATAGATAGATAGATAGATAGATAGATAGATAGATAGATAGATAGATAGATAGATAGATAGATAGATAGATAGATAGATAGATAGATAGATAGATAGATAGATAGATAGATAGATAGATAGATAGATAGATAGATAGATAGATAGATAGATAGATAGATAGATAGATAGATAGATAGATAGATAGATAGATAGATAGATAGATAGATAGATAGATAGATAGATAGATAGATAGATAGATAGATAGATAGATAGATAGATAGATAGATAGATAGATAGATAGATAGATAGATAGATAGATAGATAGATAGATAGATAGATAGATAGATAGATAGATAGATAGATAGATAGATAGATAGATAGATAGATAGATAGATAGATAGATAGATAGATAGATAGATAGATAGATAGATAGATAGATAGATAGATAGCTTTGTCCCAAAAAGAGTCAATTGTCAAGTACCATATTCTTTTTACATTCTTTTGATTTTAGGGGGAATGTGACCTGGACAGTTCATCAAGAGTTCCAAACATTCCAGAAGACATTCCATTCCTGGGCTGTGATAAACCTGACAAAAAGTACAACTCCCTGGTCATCATTAATTACCACGGCTTATCAAATCTCATGTGTTCCCATAAAGCCATCAGGTGATAAACCACCCTACAGGGCTCAGATGGGCAGTTTATAGGGAAGGTGACTCTGGATGCTTGATAAGAAAAGCGGAACAACCGCCAGGTACGGTGACCTTGCCAACAGGTTCTTCAGCATGACTTAACCCTGAGCTAGGGCTGTGTAATCAGAGAGAGAAAATGCTTTAGCTTGCGACACAGGTTTACACACCAACATCAACACATGAGTCGGACACAGAAGTGACAGAACCAGTTCTGGTGACACGTGTGGTTTTTTGGTGGTTGGAAGTGTCCCTTTTACGAAGAACTTATTTCATTTTATTGATATTTAATATATTATATTTCGCATGTGCTTAACGTTGGATACTTTTCATTGTTTGTTCTGACCAGGTAAGTAAACTTTCCCAACCACCTTCTTATATCTTCTTGTACTACCATAGCTTTCTGTAAAATTAGGAAAACTGTTTATTTATGTCTTTTAACAGATTTGATGGATCAGTTAATTACAAAATATGAAGCTTAGTTGACTCATGGAGATATATGGGAGATTCACATTGTGGATGTTTGACTGGCATATACGGCTTGAATCACAGTGGTTGGTGGTGTGTATTGGCATGCAAAAGTGCTCCATGGCCGAGAGAAACAGTAAAAGGACTAATGACTTGGGAAAAAGGAGTGAATGAGACCCCCTGAGGAGTGTGAAAGTTAGCATTGAGAGGCTAATTCTGTCTTACTTTGCCCTGGAATCTGTGACAAAGCATTATGAGAAGATGACTAAGGAAGAGAGACTTTTTAAATAGATCCCATCCCTCCCCCTGTCTAACCGGTTTCTTTACACTCACATACTAATAATAGAGACGGTCTAATGTGACTCTTCCTTTGATGCTGAGGACTGAAGTCTGCTGAAGATACAGATGGTACTCAACCAGAATGAGACTTTTACCGCCGCCGTTCCCGCGGCGGTAAAATTGCGGGTGTGTATTTGCTGGCTTTGACCGCTAAGAGGCGCTACAATCGCAGACTTTGAAAAGTGTCCGTTTATTCTCTCTATTGTGTAATCTGCCGCCGCGCCGCGGCTCATTGAGAGTGATTGAAATGTGGTAAAACAGATCAATTTTAAGTTAAACATGTAGTTAAATGAATTCATATAATCACAAGACTGAAATTAAATGTAGGCCTAATACATCTAATAAATAATGAAAACATTTCAACACAAAACATTGCAATAGAAAAATATTAGGCTACATCAATGAGGCTTTGCAAGAGCAACGTCTTATCAGCGGACCGACGATAGCGCAGTGGACAACGCAACAGCACGAGCTTCACGGAGTTTCAAGCGACCCGAGATCGAATCTCACTTGCTTTGGCTGACAGCGTTAAATGTTTTACCATTCTTGATGCTTAGATAGGTAACTGTTTATTGAAGTCAAGCGTTTTGTTTAATTATCAATGGCACATTACAACATAAATTTGCTACTTTCCAGTAGAGCCGCTGCACAGACGACAAAACTGATGAAGGAAAGATTATCAGCCGATCGCGTCAGAAAATGAAAATGGAAGCTATCTTTAATCTGCTAAATTATTGTTTTGTGAATCATCCACGAAATTGAGATGACTGACAATTGATACCCGTCATAGCAAAGGAAGAAATTTTTAAAAACAGATCCTGGACATTTCAAGGTTTAAATAAAGTGTCGGGGGCAGTTTATTTATTTAAAACATGGTTGCATCGAGTTAGAGTTTATTAAGTAAGAAACAGAATCTTATTCTTGCAACATTTTAAATCTGTATTGCCAAAGAAATTGCAGCTAAATAAACAATTAAAACAGTAGCCTAGGCTATAGTCTACAAAACGAAAATAGTTCAAAGCAACATAAATTAAGATTTTCTTTGCTTCTCTCTCGCGCTGGATCTCTTTTATTTGAGTTTATGTCTCCCTGCACTGCGCGCGCCGGGTCTCTCGACATTAAACAAGATTTCAGGGTAAACCCCCATTATACAGCTGATAATACTGATGTCGCTGTGTGTCATCCAGACAAATCACGAAAAAAAAAACTGTAACATGATTGAGTCTTGCTTCAAACAGAATGCCTGGTTGAATTCACCTTACAATAAAACGAGGTGGATCGCGAATAAGCGCTCTGTATCTGCTGCTCACTTGCATTCGTTTAGTTGGCAAGAACGCGTTTCGTCGATAGTTCATGTTTAGATAATGCTAGATTGTTGACACACACACTACTCAAACGTGTTAAAATTCTACAAAACCAGTTGAAACAAATGGATTGAACACTTCAACTGAAAGTGTGTGTGAAACCCCTTTAAATACAATAGCCTACATAAAACTACAATATTTATAATTTAAGGGCCTACATTTGGACACATCGAGAGATTTATCTTTAAAAGTATTTTGCCTTTGCCTGGTCATCAGGCTCTCTCTCCATATGAAAGACGGAACATTAACACCTCCTGAACCCCCAACCCCCCACAGGCGATCTGAGTCTGAGACCGACTTAAAACAAAGAGAAGTCGCAATTCACACTTAATTCTAGACATAGCATTAGGCTAGTAAAGTGTTGATAATGAAATAATTTAATTATTTAGGCTACATGTAGGCTAATAGGCTAATATTTCTGTCATAAAAGTTTATTAATAAACATTTAATTATTTCAATAATTGAAGAAATAAAACGCTACCTCGGTTTGGGCCAGCTTTTTCCAAGCAAGCCTAAATACAAACGCATGTTAATTTGTTCAAACTCATGTTCATTTGTTGTCATGAATACAATGTTCAACTCAATGTTAAATTCCACGGGGATCTTTGGATCCTTACAACCAGGGTGCGCGATTTTTTTTTATATAAATCTCGAACCACAGTGCTTTGTGCTGCTGCTAAACTAAATAACATTTATATCATATTTATGAACTTAAATGAAACAATATCGCAACATTTCGACAAATAAATTATCTGATCTATTTTTACAATTTAATTCAGGGCGATTTAGCCTAGAGACTAGGCTACATTTAATTATAGCGAGATTTTCACCCTTGTCCGTTCATCATTGGGAAGCGCTCACAGCTTTTGAGTAGATCTGCACCTCTCGGTTTCATACGGATTACCTAATCAGATAACATTTATTAAATATTTAGACATTTAAAAGCTTTAGACATAGCCGATTTCTTATCGTGACTGAGCGGAGGAAAGTGGCTTTCGGTTCATTTTTGTGACGCGCAGTTCCCGGAGACATGCAGAGACGACAGATAAACTTTTGAATAAAAGTTTGAATATGAATACAAGTTTACAGTTTTGACCGATGTAGGCTAGGCTACTCTACTCTGATCTGTATGACTAAAAAACTACGGAGTAGCCTATTAGGGCCTAAGTTATTTTAGATGTCTGTTATGAGAAAAATAAATCCAAATGAACGCGCAGCCGCGTCTGCCGAACATTAATTCAACATGCCAGAATAAAACCCGACTTTAGAACAATGGATAGCGCCACTCGGTGTGGTGTGCCAAAATACTTAATTAAAAACTTCAATATTTCATTCAAAATAATCTCAAAACGCTTTGTGACATTTTGAAAGCCGTGCATGCATTAACCATGAACTGAAACTGGTTCTGATTTGATTGTTTGTCGTTTAAACGTGCCTGTTGCATATCTTTATTTTATATATTTTAAATGGTCTATTGGTGAAGTAATTTATAGCATTGGTTACTGTGGAGGGAGGGGGGATTAAAATAATTCAGCAGAAGCAGGGATGTTTCCAGAAGGAAATCCCCGTCCCCCCTGCAAATCGCACCTTATTAAAACCATGTTTTACAAACTCTAGGCTATATGAACCAAAAAAAGGCTATCCTGTATAAAAAAAATGTTTTGTTTGTTTGATTGTCTGCATTAATAATAGGCTATGACATGCATTAATAGGCTAATACAAAATGTACAATAATCTTTGTTTGTACGGGATTCGAACCCGTGTCATCCATATGACCGATACGTAAGTTCTGCCACTCGGCCATGAATATACTCATTTTAAAATGCCCGGTTTATCCAATCTGTTCCACAGAAGCGCTCATCATTCGTCTCATTCCTCAGTTGAGTAGTAAACAAATAATCAGCTTCTTTGCACCTAATTTATTTTTGTTCGTTATTTTTGTTATTATTATTATTTTATCACGCTGCTCCCAACGGGCAATAGGCTTATGTCGCCCACCGACGTCTAGGTTACAATATGAAATAAAGGCTATATTGTTCTCGTCTCTATTTTAAAATTATGATTCTATTTTTCTGTCCTAAACAATGTTCTATAGTAGCCTATTTCATCTGTTAATTGACATTAACCCCGCTTACATTTCAAAATACGGCAATAGCTGCTGTTTTGCACAATGTCCCTCTGCGCCACCTGGCGGTCATTTCGCGAATGACTTTGAAATGCGACTGGATTATTTTTACCGCGGTAGTTTCGCCGCGGTGCCTGTCGCGGCGGTAATAGGCATTCTGGTTGAGTACCATCTGTATTGTTGATGAACTCAATACTTCATAATCTCTTATTTTGAACGTTTTAACAAAAATTACATTTTATGACCATATTAATTGCATGCTCGATAACCTCATACTGTTCTCACATTGTTGTTATTCTCATTGGATTCAGCTTTATTTGCATTATTCCAATCAAAGTTGCATGAGCTGTCCCTCATAACTTCAGTTTGAAGGTTTTATGGGGATGTAATGCAATGATTTACATCGGCGGGTGAAGTATAGGACATGCAAATCTTTCTTATCGTATAGAGGACGCTGTATGCAGTGATGCATTAAATATGATATTTGCATATTAAGTCACAGCTTTCTCAAACCTTATTAGCCACAGTCTGTTAACATTTCCAAGTAACTTAAATCCTGGATAAATTCCTTGAACTTGAAACCCTTATGGTAGATTTCAGTGTTTTGAGTGAAGTTTTCTCAGAATTGAATTTCATTTAAAACCATGACACACTGCACGGTGCGAGAGCTTTTTTTATTTCATGGTTATCCGAATTCTTTCTGTTCAGCCAGTTGAGACTGAGAGGCTGAAACTAATCAAGTTTTAATAAGGTCTTGATAAGCACCAACATTTATCCCAGGGATACATTTGACCTAGAAGATTATATGTTATTATTATTATTTTTTTTAAACAAATCAATTTTCAAGGATTCCAGGCCAGGCCATTAATCATAATAAACAAATATGAGATCTCATTCAAACTATTTTGTTACAGTCTTATTCCCTTTGAGACAAAACAAACACTTTAGCATAATAAAAAGTACTTATTAAGGAAATACTTTTAAAGTGTTTAAAAGAATATACAGTAACACTTTATTTGACAGTTCTTGTTACACATGTAGCCTACTTATTAATAACAGTAAATTGTGCATAATTGCACAATTGGTTTCTTATCGTAATAATTGCAATTAATCACAAACCAAACCCTATTTCTTCTAATCCTAACCATTTACATGTTGTTAATCAATATTACTCAGTGCTAACTGTATAATTACACAGTAACAACTGTTGCCAACTGAATGTAATGTTTATGGAAACGTATTTGCTCGTAATTAAAAGGAAATGTAATATAGGCTACTTTAAATATATTAAACGCATTTAGTTGAATTTGAGTGCTTTTTTGACATCTTTACATGTAATTTCAAAATTCTATTTCTATTTAAACAAAATACATTTTATTTAAATAAATTTGTAATTACACTTTGTAATGAAATGCAATTGTGTACATTTAAATGTGAAATATAACATACAGTTCAAATTATAAAAGCATTTTTGCTTTATGTTAGTCAACACATTCAAATAGGCCAGGTCTACTTCTTTAAAGCACAACTTTTAAGCTTACTTCTTTTTCACAAAGGTTATACACAATTTTACACTACTGGAACGCCAATACATTTCTTGTAGACCTTAAATAACACCTCTAAAACACTGTAAAAAGCCCAAATAAGTTCCTTTTGTCTTTATAACCGCATTATTTACATTTCTAGTGGTGCTTGTTTATCATCTGCAAGTTTCGGCGACTCTGCTATAGTGTAAAAATGAAGTCATTATAATGCTAATGATCTGTCGACTGCCCTAATTACGTCACGAGGAGGGTGTGTGTGTGTGTGTGTGAGTGCGTGCGCGCGGGCTGCTGCTTGCCGCTGGCTTGTGTGTGTGTGTGCGTAGATGAGTTTAGAGCGCGCGAGTGTGAACATTATTTAGATTTACAGCGCGAGACTAAAAGGAGATGCTTTACATTAATACAGCGACGACGCGAGACATGCAGCTTTAACCTGAACTACAGACGTCCAGGTAACGTTAGGTTTCTGCGTGTACAACTGGCTGCTTTTATTTGAGTTATTGTGGTTTGTGCATTTGCCATTTGAATGCTGTAAATCGGCTATTTCGTTTTTTAATCAAACTTAACTAAAAACTAAATTCCAAAATTCATATTAAAAATAGAATGCGTATGATTGCATTTTATGTCTGAAATTGTATGCTTTTTTTTCTTTGCGTTTAAAACAGTTTTGTAATTTGTTGTGTGTAATGGTTAAAAACTGATTTTCCGTCGTAGGGTATTCAATTTAAATGCTAAAGTGAATTTAGTTACTTTAAATAGGTAGTCATGTTAATTTAAAGAGGTTTAGCTGGCAAACGTTTTAATATAATTGTGTGCATTTACAGTAGCCGGAGGGCAAAACCCGTTTGGCTTGTGTGCTTGACAAACTATTAGAGCTCTTATACACTTAAGACAAAGTAGAGTTTGTGTTTGTTTTCGACCTGTTTTGTGTCATATTAACAATAGCCTAGTGTAGATGTGCAATTATTAGGTGTTCTCCCTCTGGGATTATTTATCTGAGTGTTGGGCAAACACAGCAACGTGTGCTGTCCATCAGGAGAGGAGTGAAATCCCATCAGATGCTGTCCATCCATGGGGACAAACACCATGGCGACTCTTCTAATAATAATGTCCCCTAATGCATGTTGTGCAGATCTAATCTGAAGCATTATGATACTGCTATTTTATTAACAATTAACAAAAAAAGGTATCATGATATGACCA
Source organism: Phoxinus phoxinus (assembly GCF_949152265.1). NCBI lineage: Eukaryota > Metazoa > Chordata > Actinopteri > Cypriniformes > Leuciscidae > Phoxinus > Phoxinus phoxinus. The sequence continues at coordinate 4,958,065 of NC_136883.1, read as the reverse complement.
TGTTAGAGTGGTCATTGTGGACATACCATGGTAATACTCTGCTGTTCTTTGAAGTACTTTGGAGTACCATGTGACATTGTGTTACGAGCCGACTTTCCATACCACTACTGTATCAACAGTGTTTGTGTGAGGTTCATTGACATTTATAAGGAATAAAGGTAGCACTTTATTTTACAGTCCTGTTCCCTTGTAGTTGTTACAATAACTGGGTAATAACTAGGTAACCCTGAACTTAAACCTAACCTTAACCCATATAGTTACCTCATATTAATTAGTACATGTAAGTGCTCGACTCATACTGTAAAATAAAGTGCAACTGGAATAATTTCAAATGGTTACCTTAACATAAAAATCTCAGCAAGTACTAGTTGTTCAACTAGCGGCATGCAAATGAAATAAAGCCTACATGACGTGAACATAACAAGGAAGTTATCTTATCAACTAGTTTTTCAGATGGAGAGATTATGCGTTATTGTCATCTGGTGATTTTAGTCAAATCTAGCTAATGGGGAGAAACTGAATTCGTTATCAAGTTTCTGACTTGATAAATAGGCCTATTGCTATTGTCCAGATTTGTACATTTGCTTGTTAAGCATAAAAACTGTGATGCTCAAACTTGTGAAAAAGAAATGTGCTTAGTCGCATTGAATGTCCATCTGACTGTAGTATACTTACAATCTTAAAACCTGTACTTGTAGATCATATATGAATGAAGTAAAAGGCCACCTAAGTGTACTTACAGAGAATAAAAGTTTTACATTGAAGTAGCCTACATTTTCAATCATGTTTTAATAATCTTTTGTCATGCTTTCAAAAAGTGTGTTGACTAACATACAGTATTTAGTTATAATTTTTACGGTAGTGTCTTCAATATTATATTTAACTCGATAAGTTTCAAAAGAAATCACATTCAACTATATTTTATTTGACCATAAATGCTTGTCAGCACATTTTGCAGTACATTTGCACCATATTTCAAAGTCAATAAAAGTAATTATGAAATTATAAATATGTACTTAAGTCCTGGAAATAAGTGTCCACATAATGAGTTCAGTTTGATTTCTTGCATAATGCGTATTCTTTTATTGTTTCGTTGCTCTTCAAAAAGACGTTCTTTTTCACAAGGGCAAACAATGGCTATATTCACACAACTAGCTGCTGTTTGCTGCGTCCCAGACTTCCCGGGAAAACTCTTGAACTGCGGCGTCTAGAGAGAATCTTTTATATTGCAGCCAGCTGTTGTTCACTTGAGCCTTCATTGAGACTAGGTGTGTGTGTGTGTGTGTGTGTGTGTGTGTGTGTGTGTGTGTGTGTGTGTGTGTGTGTGTGTGTGTGTGTGTGTGTGTGTGTGTGTGTGTGTGTGTAATCACAACAGTTGTCCTGGAGGTTTCTAGCCACCTCTAGTAAATATCCTGATCCCTAATGGGTCATTTAGACCTTCATCATTACATATGATGGCACATAAAATTCATCAGGAAACACTTCTAGCGAGAAATGATCAACCTCCCCCGGATTGTGAGGAATTGATCTTGGCAGCAGATGCTCTTTGTGTTGGAAGAAGGATCTGTAAAAGCTTTCACTTCAGTCCAGCATTACACCCGTGAGAAAAAAAGATGGGAAACGTAATGTTCTGCAACCGTCACGTTGATTATAATGATAAAGTGCCGTATTTAAATACGGGTAAACTGAAACCTCTCGGTCCAGCTTCAAAAAGTCTGAAGAAGCTTCCTTTTGTGGACAATATTCCAGTGTTAACAGTGTGTGTGTAATTTATTGTTATAATTGATTTTAAACCGTATTAAAGTGCAAAACTTTGGCATATACTATATTGGGATGTGCCAATATTGTCATATAATGTCTAGTTTGTGTCCACCGTGATACATGACCCTGGATCACAAAACCAGTCACATGACGCACGGGGATGTCTGTGGCAATAGCCGACAATACATTGTTTGGGTCAAAATTATATTTTTTTCTTTTATGCCAAAAATCATTAGGATATTAAGTAAAGATAATGTTCCATGGAGATATTTTGTAAATTTCCTACTGTAAATATATAAAACATGTATTTGTGTGAGTGAATGCAGCACAATCGTGCACATAAATGTAAAACTTTAAAGGAGATTTTCTCAATGTTTCGATTTTTTTTGCACCCTCAGATTCCAGATTTTCAGATAGTTGTATCTCGACCAAATATCGTCCTATCCTATCAAACCATACATCAATGCAAAGCTTATTTATTCAGCTTCCCGGTGATGTATACATATCAATAAAAAAAATGACCCATGTGACTGGTTTTGCGGTCCAGGGTCACATATGAAGTAAAGAAACTTCCAATCAATCTAAAGCATCATGGAACCGTTTTAAGTACGACCAAGGACGAAAACTGTAATGATAATGATAACTATAAAGTTTAATAATTATCCTAATTCGATGAGAATAGGTAAGTCCTCACCCCAAATATAACGATATTGATGACAGAGGAACAATATCATTGGAATTGCTTTCAGAATGATGTTTTTTCTGCTAACGAATGATAAAAACATTGACAGCCAATCACAATCTATTCTCTTTAAAGAGCTTAATTTAAAGAGGCAGACGACATAATGTTCTCGTTATCGTCCGCTGGTGTTGAGGCTAATATAGTTTTTTGCTATCGTTCTTGGTGTAAACGGACCTTAAATCTGTTAAATCAAGCTTATAAATTTTCCCCTGGGGGATTAATAAAGTAAATCAAATCAAAATGTGTGTCCTTTCAGTTCAAAGCTAGACTTATTTAATGTGTGGAAATTCAGAAAGTTCAGTTTGAGATGATTATTCTGGAATATCATTGGCGTTTCTCATCCAGTCCATCTCTCGACAGACACGGGAATGGCTGGGAAGCCATTCCGAGCCACGTACATCTGGACCAACATCATCAACAACCTCCAGACGCAGGTGGAGGTGAAGAGGAGACGCCACAATCTGAAAATCTACCATGACTGCTTCCTGGGGTCCGAGGCCGTGGACGTGGTCCTGGCTCACATCATTCAGAGCAAAGTCTGTGGGGACGCCGAAGTGCCCCGTTCCAAAGCGGTTCGCCTCTGCCAGGCCCTCATGGAGGCCCGGGTCTTTGAGGCGGTGGACACTAAAGTGTTCGGGAAAGAAAAGAGGCAGGCGAAGTTTGAGGACAGCAGCTGTAGTCTATACAGGTTTCTAAACAGGCCGACTCCCAGCACATCAAGCTCAGAGAACATTGAGAGCGGATACAACTCTCACAGCACACAGAGGAACACGTACAGCCCACCCTACGAGAGGTAGGCATCTCACAGCACTGCTTCCCCAGGTCATATCACCTCTCTGCCCAGACAACAACAGAGTCGGCCCAGATCCGGCACACTTCTGGTGCGCGTTGAATCCACCACATGTGGCCGGATCTGGGCCGACTCTATGTTGCTCTTTGGGTGCGTAACCACTGTCAGATATGTCCCAATGAAGAAACTTGCAGACTTGTGCTTCTGTTCTGAGAATTCTGTGTTTATTTACTCGCCCTCATGTTATTCCAAACCCGTATGATTTTTTGTCTTCTGTGTTATACAGGTGAAACTCAAAATTAGAAAATCAGGCAAAAGTTCATTTATTTCAATAATTCAACTATATAGACTCATTACATGCAAAGTGAGATAATTCAAGCCTTTATTTGTTATAATTTTGATGATTATGGCTTACAGCTTATGAAAACCCCAAATTCAAAATTAGAATATTGTAAAAAAAGGTTTTCATACGCTGAAAGCCATAATCATACAAATTAGTCTATATATTTGAATTATTTAAATAAATGAACTTTTGCCTCATATTCAAATTTTTCGAGTTTCAACTGTCCTTTAAAGTCAATTCTTAAATTCTACATTCTTAAAAATATCTTCTTTTTATTTTACGCAGAAGAAAGAAAGTCGAACAGGTTTGGAACGATACAAGGGTGAGAAAATTATGACAAAATGTTCACTTCGAAGTCAATCGAATTTGTCCCAGACAGCAACATAGTGTCAGGCCGGATCTGGGCCGACACTATGTTGCTGTCTGGGACAAATTTGATTCACTTCAAAGTGAGAAAAAAAATGAAGACAAAATTAACATTGTCGAAATTCTGAAAAAAATTATTAAAAAAATAATAATAATTATATATATATATATATGTAGACTTCAGATGCAAAAGCCTCTAAGTGCCATCTGAAATGTTCTTCTAGAATGATAATTTTTATCAAGATTGTATGTTTATGTTCAGTTTATTCACTTTAATGGCAATGTAAATCACCTATTAACTGTCATTAAAGTGAAATTACTGAACTTAAATATACGAGCTTGATAAAAATGCTCATTTTAGAAGAACATTTCAGATGGCACTTAGAGGCTTTTGCATCTGAAGTCTTCACATATATATATATATATATATACATAATTTTTTTTTCAGAATTCCGACAATGTTAATTTTTGGTGAACAAAGCCTTAAAAAATATGTTTGAAGCAGTATCTGAAAATATGTGGCACGGATAACAAAATGTATTGAAAACAACAGAAAAGTGCATCGCGTTTCCACTTCCAGACGATCACCAACTAAGATAGAATTGTTTTCGAACCTTTCTAATCTTGTTAATAATTTATGTGTCATCAGTTTTGATTCTTTTTCACAGGAAAACCGAGAGATCTGCTGGGTATTTCTCTGAATTGTTTTCTAGAAAGGTCCTCAAACTTTCCCACGAAATGTCATCATCACAGTGAATCATGAACTACAGCCCATATGTAGGATGCGTCCGACAATGCATACTCTCTTGAGTGTGTACTTATTTTGAATAAGTACTGACTTTGTGAGCGCTAAAAAAGTATGTTCTAGAATAAATATGTGTAGTATGAATATAATGTGGACGTACTACATTCATCATGTCATTATCATGTGACCTACCAGCATCAGTTATCTCTTCACTTCCATTCACACACACTTGAATTCTGACACTTCTTTTGTCACATATGTTTTTCGCTACTAATAGGAAAGTATGCGATATCGGATGAAGACTTGGTGATTCCTACAAGAATGCATGAAACTTGTTCAGTTTAGTTCTTCATGAAAACAATTTCAGACTTATAATATTCACTTTATTTCCTGATGTTTTCTTCAGGAAAGCGGATTCTGTGTATTCAAACAACTCTCCTGTCAAAACGGATAAATCTCTGGAGGATGTTTTAGGAAATCTGAACATGAACGCAACCAGCACACCACAGAAGATGAATCTGGGCTTATCACAGGAGTGTAAGTCTTCATTAACGTCATTAAACACAATTTCAGCTCAGTTTGACATATAATTTGACATTTTTGAGTGTAAACACCACAGATCACTATATACACACCAGGGATTTTTAACATTAAATGATTTATTCTTGCTAAAGGAAGTTAACCCCTTAACCGGCATCCCCTTTGTTTAAAGGGGTCATGACATGAGAAACCAAATTTGCCTTGATCTTTTGGTATATAAGAGGTCTTTGTACCATTAAAACGTCCTGCAAGTTTCATAGCTTAAGACGTCCTCCCCATTATAAACGAATCATTTATTTAATCAAGCTCTAAGTACAGCTCGTTCTGGATCCATGGTAAGAAGTGACGTCACGGTACGAAGTGACGTACCAGCGTTTGCATATGACCGCCTCCAGCACAAGACAGCTTTAAGCGCAAGGCAACTACGCTCATTTCGTATCATTGTCGCGCCCGCGCGCTGCGCGCCTCACAAGTGTTCAGTCGACGGACAGCGAGTGGGTCTGTGTACAGGGAAATTACGATGCCGCAGATGTGCTGTTCCTGGCTGTGGACAAACAACATCTTTGAATACGCTGCGTGAAGTGAAGATAATGGGTAGACGCTCAGTCTAGGTGCTAATTCTGGGTTTATCACCAGGTTCACTCAGATGTGTCGGCCAGAACACCACTTAAGGCCAAATATTCCAGAGTATGAAATGAAGAGCTGAGAGAAAGTTCTTATTATTCCGTTTATTCTTTGCTTTTTCTTGTGTGAGTGAGTTTGAGGGTGAATGTAATTTTGAGTGTGTGTGTGGTTTCTATAAAGAGAGAAACAAAATACAGATGAATAAAGGAAACATGAATACACTCATTCCTCCTTAAGCACTAATATACATTACAAACATAAAATAAATAATAGTCAGAATATGACTATATATCTCTTAAACTCTAAGAATGTAAGAAGAGAGAAAGGATTCAAACACTTATATGGGATTCTCAGATTTCCTACTATGCACTAAGTTACCAATAACGTAAATATAACCTTCTGTCGTCTATGATATACTTCAAAGCCTCAATAGCGTTCCAGATAATAATATTTAACGCCACTTTTTGCTCAACCAAAGTAATAAATATTCATAACAACAAATAGTAAAGTATAAGCATGTCTTAACACGATGCTGTGACATATTTTGACTCGACGTACTGAATCAGATGGACTGAAGCTAGAAAGTAACGTACGAACGTGGATATAATCAACACAACGGTCGCGTAGCGACCCTTAACCTCCTAACTCTCATCCATAGCAAATAGCAGAAATAACAGCAGACAAAGAAATACAATATCACGAGTAATGCAGCAGATATACTTACTTTCCTCATTTACGCACACTCTGAAGAAAAGTGTCCCTCACAATTATCATCCGACCGACGATCTCTATCTTACAGCATACTAACAACTGTGACAACCAACCGACTATCTCTATCGTACTGCATACTAACTGTGCAACGTCAGATATACTATACAAACCAGCGCGCGCTTTACTGTCACAAGCACTGAATACACGGGAGTAAACATGAAACATAAAGCACAATATGGTCTAAATACTAAATAATTAATACTAAATAAAGCAAAACTAACATAACTTTGGGGCCTTTTCTACAGCCGCCCCCGAATGTATGTAATACATTCGCTCATCATTAAAGGCAACAAAGTTCTATGGCTGGGGTGTAGTGGCAGGAGTGGAACCATCTCCATCTTCTCCAGAAGGAAGTGCAGGGAGGACAACCAGCCTGGCAACTGGCCGGGTGTAGATTCTCTCCTTCACCTTAACATCAGCGGACCTGATGTGCCCGTCAGGGCTGGGATGAGTCTTGACTACTTTCCCAATGGGCCAGAGGGCCCTCGGAAGATGTGGATCAGCGATCATCACTACACAGTCCCCTGCAATATCAGCTGGTGTAGCCTGCCACTTCTGGCGAGCTTGCAGACTCGGCACATAGAGTCGGATGAAACGGGCCCAAAAGTGATCAGCCAAGATTTGTGAGTGCTTCCAGCGGCGGCGACAGATGAGCTCACTTTCGGGGTAGACTACCTGAGGTAGTGAACCATCAGGCCGCCCCATTAGAAGAACACTGGGAGTCACTGGATCTGGGTCGCTGGCATCTGAAGACACATAACCCAAGGGCTTACTGTTAAGGATCCCTTCTACCTCAGTAAGTACGGTGCGAAGCACTTCTTCTGGAACAGGCTGAGCACCGACTGTGGCATAGAGTGCGCTCTTAACTGAGCGTATCTCCCTCTCCCATACCCCTCCGAAGTGGGGAGCTGCTGGGGGGTTAAAGCGGAAGGAGATCTTCTGTGGTGCAAGGAGATGTTGTAGTTCATTAGACATTCCAACGAAGGTCTCACGGAGTTCTCGCTCACCTCCCTTGAAATTTGTCCCCTGATCGGAGAACAGCTCTGCAGGCGTTCCTCTACGGGCAATAAACCGTCGAAGGGACATCAGAAAAGCATCTGTATCAATAGAGGTAAGGAGGTCCAAGTGCACCGCCCTAGTTGTGAGACACTTGAAGATGATCCCCCATCTCTTCTCTCGGCGCCGGCCCACTTTGATCTCAAATGGCCCAAAGCAGTCCATCCCTGTAGAATAGAAGGCGGGCTTGAAAAGGCGCAGACGGGCTGATGGCAGGTCTGCCATCTTCGGCACTGCAGGTTTTGCCCTCCATCGCTGACAGTCAGCGCAGCTATACTGGTAGCGGCGGACAGCCTCACGCCCTCGCAGGATCCAGAAGGAGCGTCGAAGCTCTGCGAACACCCGCTCTGGGCCTGGGTGGCGGAGGCGGTTATCGAAGTCTTTGATCAAGAGCGTAGACACTCGATGACCTGGGTCTAAGATGACTGGATGAAGAGTGGTCAGTTCTAGGCCTTCTGCTCGACGGAGTCGTCCTCCAACACGAATGAGCTCTCCCTTTTCATCCAGCTCTGGAGATAGAGTGCGAAGTCGACTGCTGCTGGGGACTGGTTTACCAGCTTTCAGGAGGCTGTACTCCTTCTGAAAACTATCCCTCTGAGCCCTCTGAAGTATTAACTGTTCAGCCTGTCGGTAGTCTTCAGCTGTGGGCTTATCATTAGAGTTGGCCGCCCCATGCAGCTCCTGCACTGTCCCTTCCAGCAGCTCCTTCCACGAGCCATATTGGTCCACATCTGAAGTCGACTGGCTTGATGCAACTGCGGCGACCCCACAGAAGATAGACTTGCGCAGCTCTGAGGTATCTTCTGCTTGGTCAACAGTGGGGTCTACTGGCCATGAGTCTGGACTGGTCAGGAGGAAGGCAGGTCCCAGGCTCCATCTATTTGGCTGAACAAGCTCTCGCAGCTTCTTCCCTCGTGTTACGTCATCAGCAGGGTTTCTTGCGGTATCAACATATCTCCAGGTATGCTCGTCAGTCAGCTCCTGTATCTCGGCCACGCGGGTGCCCACAAAGACCTTAAACCGGCAGGATTCAGACCTCAGCCATGTCAGCACCGTTGTGGAATCTGACCAAAGGGTTGTCCGATCAATGTGGATGGTAAGCTCCCTCTTCAGCACCTGTGAGAGCTGTGCACCAGTAAGGGCAGCACAAAGTTCTAATCGGGGCATAGACTGGAATCGCTTGGGAGCGACTCTGGAACGGGCCATCAGGAATGACAGATACACTTCACCGTGTCTGTCAGTGGTCCGGAGGTACGCCACTGAACCATAAGCCTCTTGTGAGGCGTCGCAAAATACATGCACCTCTCTCTGAAGACCGGAGATGTCCACGGACTTCGACAGGTACGGTCGGGGCAGGGTGACTTGAGGTAAGACTTTTAGTTCTTCTTCCCAGTCTTTCCACTGCTGCAGAAGCTCCTGCGGTAGTAGTGGATCATCCCATCCCCTGTGTCTGTCCCAAAGGTGTCGGACAATTATCTTAGCCCTGGTGGTGTAGGGTAGGATGAACCCCAAGGGGTCGTACTGACTCGCCAGCACCTTGTAGATATTACGCATCGTGGGAACACCGTACTCCACATGACGATGCTTGTAACCAAGGACATCAGTGTGGAAGAGCCAGCTTAGCCCTAGAGTAGATTCTGGGGTATCCGTCTTGTTCTGAGCCAGCCATAGCTCAACACTAGCAGAGCAGCTCTCTTCTGGTAGATGACTTATTACACCTGGTTCGTTGCTGGCCCACTGACGTAGATCGAAGCCTGCAGACGCAAGAAGGGCTCGTAGTTTGTCGACTAGATGCCTCGCCTCAGCAATAGTGGGGACACTCTGGAGGCAGTTATCTACATAAAAGCATTTCTGAACCGATATCCTCACCTCTTCATCTGGCTGGCTGTTATCGGAGACGTGGCGTTGTAAGGCGAATGTGGCACAGCAGGGGCTACATGTTGTACCAAACGGTAGCACCTGCCACTCGTAGACTGCAGGAGGTCCTTCTTGACTGATGTCGCGCCAAAGAAACCTGAGCAGAGCACGATCTTCTGGGAGGAGGCGAACTTGGTGGAACATGCCTCTGATGTCTCCACTAACTGCAACTGCATGCTCTCGGAATCTTAGCAGAACTCCCAGTAGTGATGCTCCTAAGGTCGGCCCAGGCAGTAGATGATCGTTGAGGTTCTGCCCTCGATACTGATAGGAGCAGTTGAATACCAGCCTATTCTTGCCATTATGGCTCACCATATGGTGAGGGATATACCATTCCTCACGACCCTCCTCGTCGGAAACTTTCGGTCCACACTTGATGACAGAGCCCGCCTTTATAAGTTTGTCCATCTCCACTCTGTAGGCTTCTGCCCGTACAGGATCTCTGGCCAGTCGCCTCTCTACACCTCGTAAACTGGGCATTACGGCTTCTTTAGTAGCCTGAAAGAGCGGCATGTCTTTACGGCGGAGCAGCGGGGTTGCGTAACGGAGAATGCCATCAACCTCTACCCTGATGGTTTTGGCCTCCAGGATGCTGATGGCCTCTTGGTCCTGCCTTGAACGAGTAACTAGTTTCTCGCTTCTGAATGGAACAGTGTCGACCTGCCATAATCTCTCAACATGTTTCATCAGCTCGCTCGCCTGGGGTGTTACTGTTGTAAATAGACACTGCTGTGGTTGGGCAAGGTGACGGACTACACTCGCTGGGCCCTGCAGAGTCCAGCCCAGCCTTGTGCGGATGGCAGCAGGCCCACCTGGAGGTCCCAATCTGACAGGTTCAATGGGAGTGACGAGATGGGGATGGTCACTCCCAATAAGAAGCAGGGGCTTGACATTTATAAGAGTCCGTATGGGAAGGCCAGTGAGGTGCTTGTAGGTGCTCCGGAGTTGCTCCATGGGGTAAGTATGGGCAGCTAGTCCAATACGACTACTGGTGAATGCACCTATAATCTTGAACTTGGTCTTTGGCTTTGATGGCGAAGAAATGGAGAACGACACTGATGCACCACAGAGGATCTGCACTTCTTCTCTAATTGTGCGTAGTGGTAGGTCCTCTTGAATCCCCTGCACACCTAACTTCTCTGCAGCATCTGGCAACAGCATAGTTCTCTCTGAACCGTCATCAAGTATTGCATAGGTGTTGATTGATTGGTCACCATGGTGAATGCGGACTTTGACAACTTTCAGAAGGACCCGACTGCCTTCAGTGGGTCTGTCTAGATACAGAACCTCTGTAGTGCCCCTTGTGCCTTGGCTTTCTGCTGCCAGTGTTGACGCTGCCACCTTGGGTGACCTCATATTCACCTCATGCAGCACCTGGAGGTGTTTTCCTTGGCAGAGGCTGCATGTCTTTTTTAAGTTGCACTGGGCCGCCTGGTGTGGCCGTGCACATCGCCAACATCTCTTGTTACTCTTTATCCATTCAGTTAGCTGATCCTTTGTTAGCCTGGATACCTCTGTACACTGGCTAAGGTAGTGTTCCTCGTTATTGCAGAATGGACAGTATGGCTTGCTCTTGTTCCATTTGAAGGAGCTGCTTGGCACTGGAGCCTCAGGTTTCTTAGCGGTGTCCTTCACACCATGGAGAACAGTGGTAGGTAGCTTGCCCTTCCTACCCTCATGTCTGGACACTGGCTTCTCCCGAGCTCCTCTCACAGCTAACTGTCCTTCAGAGTCCTGACACCAAGACTCGTATTTCAACCAATCTGAAAGATTAGTTAGGGTGTGGGTTTGTGTGCCCTGATGGTACATGCAGCGGCGAAACTCAGCTCTCTGCTCAGGTGGCAGCTTGCTCAGCAGACGAGCAACATGTGAGCCACACTGTAGTTCCACTTCACCCTCATGGCCTAGTGTCTTCAGCATTCCCACAAGTGACTGTATCTGGAGTGCAAACTTCTCAAATGCAGCAAAGTCTCCCCGCCTTATGTCTGGTGAGTCCATCACAGCAGCAATACGCCTCAGTGCTATCTGATGTGGTTGGCCAAACTTGTCATTTAGGGCAACCATTGTGTCTGAGAAGGGTGTTGGGGAGTTAAGGTAAGCATCTGCTATTAACCTGGCTTCTTCTAGTTGCAGGTGATCGACCAACACTTGGTATTTAAACAGCTCAGATGCATCATGTGGTAAGAGGTTCTCCAATGAGATCTTGAGCCGTGCAAACTCACTTGGGTCCCGACTTGAGAAGTTGCGGATTGTTGGGCGTGGCCCACGGTAACTTGGCTCTGGGACATTGTAGTTATGACCCTGAGGTGAGCTAAAGGGCAGAGGTTTGGTCCATGCCATGCCTGGATGTCGCTGTTGGGGCGTTGGGTTGCAGCCAAGCTCACTCCGTTGACCACCATAAGCTGTAGGGTACTTGGGCTCAGCTGGAGGTAATCCGTGTGGCTGCGGCAGAAACTGAATGGGCTTGAACCAGGGCGGTGGATGACGGCCAGTGTCATCCCATGGCTTTGCAGTAGGAAGGGCCCCACGTGCTGAGTGATTAACTTGTGGTTGGCCCACAAACATGTCAGGAGCTGGGGCTGGCAGTGCTTCTTCCTTAGTACTTGGAACCTCATCTATTCTCCTAATAAGCGAATGTAGCATAGGTGGGTCACTAGGCAGAAGTTTGTCGATTACTGGGTCTGGCCATGGTGGTGGTGCAGGCCAATCATCCTCTTCCTCTGCTTTAGATTCACTTTCAACAGGTGGCCGTGACGACATCACCGTTAACTCTGGCTCTCTGGTATGAATAGAGGTTGGACTCTGCATGTTGCGAACAGCATCTACTAACTGTCTTATGTCTGCTCGCAACGCTCTAAGCTCGACTAAGTCTGATGCCATGTGCCGCTGTGTCTGCTGCAGGAGGTGTCTTTCATGACGAATGTCATCTAACTCAACTTGGCTCTCCTCCTGTGGATGTATGGGGTTCAGCGCTGAAGGTAGGGGAGTAGAGTAATCTCGTACCTGTTCCCTAAACTCTCTCTCTGGAAACCGCTGGGGGGCTAGCTGATTCTTCTGGCTGTGCTGTTGGTTATCCGTCCTATAGCCCAGGTCCATCTCCTGAAGAATAGCATCCCGCCTCTGCAGGCGAAGGGGAGAGTCATAAGGGGAGGTGAGGGGTGTCATCCTGGCATTTCCCTCCTGGTGAGTACTCTCTAGTTCCTCTCTGTACCTCTCATCGATGTAGCCTCTATAATCAACCTCATAATCTGCATAGCGCACAGGTGGGCGAACATGCCGTCTGGGACGTGCACCACTAGCATCATACTCTGGATGTAATTCCATCTCTGACGTAAACCCAGTGATCCGGCTCGAAGGACCATCAATGAAGTGAAGATAATGGGTAGACGCTCAGTCTAGGTGCTAATTCTGGGTTTATCACCAGGTTCACTCAGATGTGTCGGCCAGAACACCACTTAAGGCCAAATATTCCAGAGTATGAAATGAAGAGCTGAGAGAAAGTTCTTATTATTCCGTTTATTCTTTGCTTTTTCTTGTGTGAGTGAGTTTGAGGGTGAATGTAATTTTGAGTGTGTGTGTGGTTTCTATAAAGAGAGAAACAAAATACAGATGAATAAAGGAAACATGAATACACTCATTCCTCCTTAAGCACTAATATACATTACAAACATAAAATAAATAATAGTCAGAATATGACTATATATCTCTTAAACTCTAAGAATGTAAGAAGAGAGAAAGGATTCAAACACTTATATGGGATTCTCAGATTTCCTACTATGCACTAAGTTACCAATAACGTAAATATAACCTTCTGTCGTCTATGATATACTTCAAAGCCTCAATAGCGTTCCAGATAATAATATTTAACGCCACTTTTTGCTCAACCAAAGTAATAAATATTCATAACAACAAATAGTAAAGTATAAGCATGTCTTAACACGATGCTGTGACATATTTTGACTCGACGTACTGAATCAGATGGACTGAAGCTAGAAAGTAACGTACGAACGTGGATATAATCAACACAACGGTCGCGTAGCGACCCTTAACCTCCTAACTCTCATCCATAGCAAATAGCAGAAATAACAGCAGACAAAGAAATACAATATCACGAGTAATGCAGCAGATATACTTACTTTCCTCATTTACGCACACTCTGAAGAAAAGTGTCCCTCACAATTATCATCCGACCGACGATCTCTATCTTACAGCATACTAACAACTGTGACAACCAACCGACTATCTCTATCGTACTGCATACTAACTGTGCAACGTCAGATATACTATACAAACCAGCGCGCGCTTTACTGTCACAAGCACTGAATACACGGGAGTAAACATGAAACATAAAGCACAATATGGTCTAAATACTAAATAATTAATACTAAATAAAGCAAAACTAACATAACTTTGGGGCCTTTTCTACACTGCGAAAGATCCAGACATCAGGGAAAAATGGATGCACTTTATTTTTTGCGGACGTCTCAGTCACGGCAGTGTTAGTTTAAGCGTTTGTTCTATACATTTGAAGGATGACTGTTTTGAGAACAAATCCCAAAATGATGCTGGCTTTGCCTGAAAACTGTTGCTCAAAGATAAGTCCGTGCCGACTATTCTGGGCTCAACAACGACGACGCAAACTGTAAGTAATGTATTTAAAACTTTAAACTACTTTTTAAATACGCCGAATCCGCAAATGTTCTGGCTGGGGGCATTAATAATTGATGCATAGGCACTGACGTTAGCCAATCATAACAGTGGGCGTTAACACTGAACTCTTAAAGGGGAAACACCCCCAAAACAGACTGTTTGAATCAGAGGATGAGAAACAGGGTGGGAAAAGGTCATAAATCACTATATTTTAAAAGTTTTTGTAAAACAAACTATAGTAATACTATAATTGCACCTAAGGGAACATAATAATAAAATAAAAAAAACCCATGTCATGACCCCTTTAATAGACATGAAAATGCACATTGACTTAAATGGTTGTAATTCAAGAATTCTTTGGAATATAGATGTAAGATTGGTCTTGTTTTAAAGAAGACATTTGACAGATTTAGAAGTGAAATAAATTAAGAAAGTTAAACAGAAAAAAGATTTAGAAGTTTGAGTTTTATGAAAATGTACAATGTTAAAAATTTAATTATTCAGATTTTTTATAAAATATACATTTTCAAAACCTGGTGGACTCTAAAAATGCTAAAAAAATCAAAGCCAAAAATCTGAACAAGTTGTGTTTCAAATTTTATGTTGATATCTCAAAAAAATAAGCTTTCAGTGAGATTTTGTTTGGGCGCTGTACCACACTTCTCCACTAGTTGACATTACTGCCCATATAAGAGCGCCTCCATTTCCATATGTTGTTTGAGTCTGAACCATTATTTTGTACAATTTTCATACAATTTATAAAGTAGACATCCTATTCAGAAGAAGTATTGGAAGTTTGGCAGATTTTGAAATGAATTCAATCTCTAAGAAACAAAAAGATCACGTATGTGCATTATAGCTCACTGCCACATCACAAATGGTGAATCTATAAAAAAAAATCTCTATATTCAAAACATTTTCAGACCTTTTTTCTAAAATAATTGAATGGATGCTCTTGGAATGAAAACAAACTGAGGTTTCTACCATTCTTTCATGATTTTTCATGTTCATCACTATTTCAAAATAAAAGTCTGAACATGCCTTATGAGTATGAAAATATTTTTGTTGCAAATTGATAAATTACGGCTCCTCTGTAATGTATTTTGAAAATCAGTCACCAAATATGTAACCTAGAGATTGTATGCTTTCAAATGATACATAGTTTGTCAAGATTAGTTTAGGTTTAGTATAGAATATTACTGTTTTAAATATGTAATGGCTGTGCCAACATAAGGGGTTAATGCAGTAAATACTGGATGTTTTATTAAGTTAAAGCATCAAAGCTTACGTGTGTGGTGCCTGTCTGTCAGTGATGGATGAGATATGGCGGCAGCAGACGGTACTGCGGCTCCTGCAGCTGATTGAGCTGCCTCTGCTGGAGAGCCTGCTGGAGGGTCAGGAGAGCCCGCGTCCACCCCTCCACAGCATGGACAGCGACCCAGACCTGCTCTACACCAGCAGCTACCTGGACCGCGAGATCCTCAAGGCCTTCAGCGAGGCTCAGTATGATCATTACTTACATCTCTTTGTTTCTCTCTTTCTATCCTTTTTCTTCTGGGGTGTTTTAGTGTTGCATTGAATGACAAAACTAGAATTTACTTTAAGTGTTCAGTTTAAAGTCATTTTTCTTATCCCAGACTATAACCTCAACGATGAATCAGACATGTTTAGTAGACTCAGAAGGATATACCATATAACGTATTTAAATCTATATAATTAAAGCAACTCTATGAAACTTGTGGCCCTCTAGTGGTTAAACAATGAAACTGCATGCGGCTTGTGGAAGAGCATTGTTTTGGTTGTGCTTCGGCTCTGCATGCACAGAAGAAATTGAGTTAAAGGAACACGCCGAATTTTTGGGACTTTAGCTTATTCCCCGTATCCCCCAGAGTTAGATAAGTCCACACATACACTTCTCATCTCTGTGCGTGCCGTAACTCTGTCTGACGCACCCACCGCTAGCCTAGCTTAGCACAAAGACTGGAGGTAAACAGCTCCAGCTAGCATACTGCTCCCAATAAGTGACAAAATAACGCCAACATTTTCCTCTTTACATGATGTGATTTGTATAGTCACAGCGTGTACAAATAACAAGGTCACATGAGACACAGCCATCTTCTAACCGTATACATACTGGGAACTATATTCTCAGAAGGCAAAGCACTGCTACTTCTGCGGAGTGATTTGCACAACACTGAGCGAACTCTCGTCTCCTCATCGCGGGGCTTCTCAGGCGCTGCGAGCAAATCACTCCGCAGAAGTTCTGAGAATATAGTTCCCAGTATGTATACGGTTAGAAGATGGCTGTGTCTCATGTGACCTTGTTATAGATTTTTATTGATTTTAAAGAATTACAACTAAAGTCAGGCGGGTACTTTGAAATGCACAGGCGAATATGTATGCAGTTACCCGCAATTTTTCTTATTGCACTCTCTCAATAGCATTTTGTTGTTTTTTATTTTAAAAAAATTACATTGTGTAGCTTTAAATATTGTAGAAACCCGCCTTTTTCATCTAACACACTTTCTGATGAATGAAACCTCTTTATAATATGATATCTTATATAACTATATACTTAATAATACTATATCTTCTGATTTATAATGTATTAGCATTTTAAGTAGGGCTGTCAAAAGATTAATCGCGATTAATCGCATCCAAAATAAAAGTTTGTGTTTACATAATATATGTGTGTTTACTGTGTATAATTATTTAGATATATATATATAAAAAAAACAATCATGTATATATTTAAGAAAAATTGGTTATATTTATATATAAAATATTTATATATAATATAAATTATATAAATGTATATACAGTATATAAATGCAATTATTTCTTAAATATATACATGAATGTGTGTGTATTTATACATAATAATTATACACAGTATATTATGTAAACACAAACTTTTATTTTGGATGCGATTAATCGCGATTAATCTTTAGACAGCCCTAATTTTAAGTGTTCTAAATGTCGGATTTGACTTATTTTGAATCATTTGTATTTTAAATAATTGGGATTTGTGTGCTGCTGTATCTGATCTCTCCATGATCTCTTTAACAGAGCAGATAGCTGGATGTCAGCAGCTGTGGACTGTCTGGAGTTTCTCCCGGATCAGCTGGTGGTGGATGTGAGCCGAGGGCTGGCCAAGTGTGCCGAGGAGACGTCCCAGTACAAGCAGCTCCTCTACGGGGTCCTTGTCCAGCACTACGGCCAGTCTGAATACCCGCCGCTGCTCAGCAACCACGTCTTTGACATCCACTCCGGCGTCTCCGAGCTGCTTGGTGAGACATCAGTACACTATATGTTAGCTTGACTTTTATATAAAGCGAAATGTGCCTTATTAGTGGCCCTTGTGAAAAAGAAGTACACTGTAGCATACTATTAAAAAGTAATAAATAATATACTTAAGTGTGAACTGAATGTAATGGTTTCAAACACTTAATTGCATGTTAATTGCAATGAAATTAAAATGTATTACAATTACTATTTATATTTAATGTAGTTAGTTGAACTTAAAGGATTAGTTCACCCAAAAATGTAAATTCTGTTATTAATTACTCGCCTTCATGTCTCTCCAAACCCGTAAGACTTGGGAACACAAATGAAGATCTTTTTGCTGAAATCTTTCTGACCCTCCATTGACAGCTACGCAACTACCACTTTGACACTTCAGAAAGTCCATAAAGGGATCGTAAAACTAATTAATATGAATTGAGCGATTTAGTCCACTTTTTCTGAAGAGACACGATCACTTTATACGATGAACAGATTTAATTGAGGCTTTTATTGCTTTTTTGACCCACTTAAGTAGGTCTGAAGTACATTCATAATTGTAATTTCATAATTAAAATGGTTAAACTGTTCTGTAAAATGTACTGACAAGCATTTACGGTAGACTAAAATTAAAATATACTGTAATTTATATTGAAACGTTTATGTCATGTATTTAAATATATTGGTAATTAATTACACATATGTGATGATGAAGTTGCAATTAACTACATTTGAAATATTTAAATGTAATACTGAATAACACTACAGTAAAAAAAATGTCAGTGAATTCATCAAAATAAGTGTACTTTAAATCATAACAAAGTATTATTGAAACATAATGATGTACTTTAATGTAAAACTTTTAATTCAAAAAAGTTTAACTTTTTTTTTTAAACTCTTTAAGTACACGTTAAGTTTCTTTCATTTTATTAAGTTTGTATTTTATTTTAAATATACTTTTAAGATAGTAGCCTACAAGTACACATTCAATTCATTTGAGCACACTTCTTTTTCAACTGGAAGGCGACTGGCATGTTAGAATGTTGTTTAAAATCGGATACTCATCACTGTATTATTGCACTGCTATATTACATTGTTGTGTGTGTGTGTGTGTGTGTGTGTGTGTGCAGTGAACGGGAAGCAGGAGCAGGCGCTGGAGTCTCTTCAGCTGTGTCTGAAACTGCAGGATTCGCGCAGTAGAGAGGAGCTCCGCCGGTTACTGCGCTTCATGGCCCTCGCCGCCGGCCCTCAGGAGATCAAACTGCACAAAGAGGTCTAGTGAGGACGGAGAAATAAATAAATCATGACCTGGCTGTGTTAGTGGTGGGCGATATACCGGACACGATTAACCAGTAGAAATTTGTCAACTGGTAGAAACTTTGGACTATCATCTCTATAGCGGTTACGCTCGTGTGACGTTGCTGTGCTGCGCGGTCATGAAAGCTTGTCGTTAGCATGCAATTAAGGATTGTGGTTTAAAAACAAGTGATTTTAAAACGTTGAAACACGTTTCTGAGCGCTGTCTAAGAGACGTGCAGACATAAAGACGCAGTTCATAAAGCGCGTGAGAACTGAACTGAGTTCTTCTTGCCGCGTTTTTGCCCATGTTGGCAAGTATCATCGTAAATAGTGATGCACCGATCATGATAATTCATGGCCAATTCCGATCCAAGCATACTGTCCAATTCCGATACCGATCTCTGTTTTCTTTTTTTTCCTTAAGCAACAAACTAGAAAGGATACAAGTATACATAAACAAGATGTTTATTCGGTATTTAACAGGCCAAACAGCTTTTGACTGGTACTGACATAGCATTTAGCTTTTGTTTTCAAATTGGGTTGAACTTGAAACTACATAAATCTGGCCTTAAATAAAAACATTAACTGTAACCATGTGAAATTAACAACTGCATAGTTCACTACACAATCGACACACATTCAACAAATCAAAACCAAGATTTAATCAGCATTCAGCATTAATTTTTTCGGTGGAAAGCAAAAAGGTCTTTACCAGTGAAACGAAAAAAAAAAAAAAAAAAGTAAATTATTCTAAAATGTTGAATCAAATAATGTTTAGTGCAACGAGTAAAACAAAGATGCTAGAGCAGGTGCTTTTTAAATCAAGTTAAGTCAATGTCATTTTAAGGTAAAAATAAAAATGATCATCCTCCTATACAGAACTGACGTTTACTACTAGCTTTTCATAAAGGGTATCCAAGTTCTTCTTTACAAAAAGAAGCGTGTCAGCTTTGTCACATGTTAGTCTGTTTCGCTTCTCATCCAACACACGAGAAGCTGAGCTGAACAAACGTTCTCTGTCTACGCTAGTGCAGGGCGCCGACAGGTACTCTCGCGCAACTTTAGCACTTATTTATTTTAACATTTATTTGTGCGCCGGCACACTAACGGCTGTTCGCTTCTTGGTATCTGTGGCTCAGACTGGTACCTCTGCATTTCCAGTGCAATGCTTCCACACAAATTAAATTTTTGCGAATGATTCAGATTCTTAAGTAGTCCGTGCACGCGGGCGCACTTCTGGAAAAAACGTCTGCCCTCAAATTCTGCCGTCAAACCTACGTCATCAGAAAAGGAACGCCATTCCAGACCGGAAGTAACTTTTCAGACTTTGATTAAAGATTACCACGGCAAAAAAATGTTTTCTTGGTATTAACTTGCTCTGATTAATTGTTCACCACAAGACTAGTAATATTATGCGCTAACAAAGTAAATAGGGTCAATTTTGATTTAATGTCGACTTTAAATATCTGCTGTTGTCTGTTAATTAAACAACTAAAGAGAGAAAAGATCTCACTGCTCTCGACTGAATCGCTTTTCTATTTCTTATTTCTAGTGCTTGAAGTTTTTCAGGTAGACTTTTTTTTTTTTTTTTATGAATTAGTTTCTTTGTTCTTATTTTATCACTGACTATTTACTTGTCTTTTGTAAGCTTGAGAAGCTTTCTTTACTTAGGCTAGTATTCGTTTTTTTAATTTTTTATATTGAAATTAGTGACAAGAATTACGAAATTTCAATAGTTAAAAAAAAGATTATGTCATAAAAACCTTATTTAAAGCAAAATTAACTATATATTGAAATATATCGTTATCGTGAAATAAAATTACTCGTTTGATTATATAGATTTTGGTCATATCGCCCACCCTTAGACTGTGTTTTTATGCTGATGTAACTCAATTATGTTATAAAACCAATAATAGAGGACAGGATGTATGGGGTATGATTATGGTTGATGAGCGCTCTGGTTTATTTTCTGAATGATATTATAGATGAACATCATATTTGCAGAATGTATTTGGAGATGTGGAAAATGAAAGCTGGATCGTCCAGCATTCTTGCTGTTAAATTAGACCAGTGCACAGTATGGCAGTGTTGACATCACACAAATGTGTCATTGTTAAAAAACATGGAAACTAAAGTGATTTGCAGTTGCCATGCTAGTGAAAAGACAATGAATTAAACAGTCGCTTTTCTATTTATTTCTATTTATACCTACATGAATTCAGTTCCTACATCCGTACAGACAATTGACAAGCTGTTTGTGTGTGTTGTTCTGTAGATAGAGAACAGGATGGCAGTAAAGAGAGCGTTCTCCAATGCCATTGTGTATGGAGCTAAATTAGCCAAGGGGAAGGTGGATCTTCTGGTTCTTTTCATGATGGACAACCACCACGACCTCTTCAAGGTGAGTCGGCAGCTCAGACTGACCTCAAAACACAAACTATTTGCACTGTGTGTGAGAGTGGCTGACTAAATACAACCAGTCATACATGGTATAATAAACACTAGTTTGGTGTCAGTAAGAAATTCTTTGAAAGATCTCTCTTTCAAATAAATGCTGTTCTTGTGAACTCTATTGATTGAAGGGGAAAATGTATCAGGGTTTACCCAAAAATATTTAGCAGCTCAACTGTTTTCAACATTGATGATAATAAGAAATGTTTTTTCAGCAAATGAGCATATTATGGGTTCTGCAGGATCACGTGACACTGAAGACTGGAGTAATGATCTGAAAATCCAGCTTTGCATCATAAATTACATTTTAAAATATATTCAAATAAAAAATAGCTATTTTAAATTATAATAATATTGATTTTACTGTATTTTTGATCAAATAAATGCAACCTTGGTGAGCAGAAGAGACTCCTTTCAATAACACTAAAAAATCTTACAGACCCCAATCTTTTGAATGAGTTTATGCCATATACAGTGGCTTGCGAAAGTATTCAAACCCCTTTATTTATTTATTTTACATTTTGTTGTGTTGCTGTCTTATGTTAAACTACTTTAAATTTATTTTTTCCCCACATCAATCTAGACTCCATACACCATAATGACAAAGCAAAACAGTTATTTGTAATAACTTTTTTAACTTATTCATAAACTTTTCTGGGACACTTGGAATTTCATTTTTGCGTCCAATTTCGCTTATAGATGTTAGCTTGTGGATGTTGGAGTTAACCTGTGCAAATTCTATTGAATTGGTATGATTTGGAAAGGCTCACACTCAATACAAGGTCTAACAGCTGGAACTGCATATCAGAGCCAAAACCAAGCCATGAGGTCAAAAGAACTGCATGTAGAGCTCAGAGACAGGATGGTGTCAAGACACAGATCTGGGGAAGACTACAACAACAACAACACAATTCTGCTGCATTGTAGATTCACAGAAGCATGAAGCCTCCATAATCCTAAAGTTCGGAACAACCAGGACTGGCCAAACTGAGCAGTCAATGGAGAAGGGCTTTGGTTTGAGTGCTGACCAAGAAGATGATCCTCTAGTTGAGCTCTGTGATCATATATGGAGATGGGAGAAATTTGCAGAAGGACAAACATCAATGCAACACTCCACTTATCTGGGCTTTATAGCAGAGTGGCCAGACTCAAGCCTCTCCTCAATGAAGACATGAAAAAACCCACATGAAATTTGAAAAAATAAAACAAAAGCACCTAAAGGACTCTCTCAGACTGTAGAAACAATCTTCTGTGGCCTGAGGAACCTCAGTTTCAAGCATCATGTCTGGAGGAAACCACTGCTCATCTCCTGCACAATACCATCCCAACGGTAAAGAGCGGTGGAGCTTCATGCAGCGTCTGAGGGACTCGTCAGGGTGGAAGGAAAGATCAACGCAGAAAAATACAGAGATAGCCTTAATGAAAACCTAGTCCAGAGGAATCAGAAGCTCGGACTGGGCAGAAGGTTTACCTTCCAACAGGACAATGACCCGGAGCACACGGCTAAGACAATATAAGAGTGGCTCATGGACAACTCTGTGAATGTCCTTGAGTGGGCCAGTCAGAGCCTGGGCTTGAACCCAATCGAACATCTCTGGAGAAACCTGAAAATATCTGTCCTTCGGCGGTCCACATCCAACCTGACAGAGCTTGAGAGGATCTGAAGAGAAGAATGGCAGAAAAATGGCAAATTCAGATGTGCAAAGCTTCATACCCAAAAACACTTGAGGCTGTAAAGATGCTTCAACTAAGTACTGAGTTAATGGTTTGAATACTTATCCTTTTTAATAAATGAGCAAATTTGTTACAAATAATTGTGTTCCTTTGTAATTATGGTGTATGGAGTGTGAATTGATGAGGAAATAAAGTTATTTAAAGTAGTTTAACATTACAGCAACATAAAATGTGAAAAAAATTAAGGGGTTTGAATACTTTCACAAGGCACCGTAAATATACAGGTGAAACTCGAAACGTTATCGTGCAAAAGTTAATTTATTTCAGTAATTTAACTTAAAAGGTGAAACAAATATATTATATAGACTCATTAAATACAAATGAGATATTTCAAGCCTTTATTACATAGTTATCATTTTGATGATTATGGTTTACAGTTTATGAAACCCCAAATTCAAAATTAGAATATTGTGAAAAGGTTTTCATAAGCTGTAAGCCATAATCATCAAAATTATAACAAATAAAGGCTTGAAATATCTCACTTTGCGAGTAATGAGTCTATATAATATATTAGTTTCACATTTTAAGTTGAATTACTGAAATTAACTTTTGCACGATATTCATATTTTGCGAGTTTCACCTGTACAACATCATCGTATTTCTGTGCCTGAAGTAAACTGACAGCATGGACCCTCAAAATATTTGCACTAATAATTTGATTGCCTTTCTGCTCTAGATTCCCGTCACATTGCACAACCTTGTAAGTGATAAATTTGCCAGTATCATCAAAGGAACAGATCCTGATCTCATTACAGGTAAAACTAGATGTTGAAAAATGTATTTACGTTAAGTTTTTCATGCTGGTTATTTTATGATTTTTTTATTTATTTAAGGTAATACCTATAATCAGAAATCTTAGTAGATGTTTGTCAGATGTATTTGCAAGTAAAACACTGCGGATGCATGACCCTTTATTTAAAATCTTGCCTCTTGCAGGAACAACATACTGTCGCCGTCTCTCGGGAAAAGATTACATGGAAACGGTTCAGAAAACTACCAGAGAGGAGCTTTGGACATTACTGAAAACAATTCACGAGAACACCAAACTTTCTTTGAAAGAGAAGCGCCGTCTGCTCGGACAGTTCTACAGAGGCCATCCTGAAATATTCGTGCAATATTTTGGCAACAGAATATCAAATGTTTATATTTAATAGGAATTTTAATTGATATTCCAAATATTGTATGTAAAGAGTAATTTGTATGTTGTAAATATGTATATATTGTAGAAAAAAGAACTGAATACTACTTCTCTTATGTCTGTAATTTGTTGGACAATTAACACATTTTCCTTTTCTTCATCAAAATTATGACATGATATCATCACTTATTATCCTAAAACTACCTCCTGTTGTCAGATCACAACTTAAACTTCCTATAAATCAGACAAATATGTTTTTAAAAGAAAAATTGTCTACAAAATGGAAGTCTAGATAGACTTGAAGATCCTGAAGGTCCTCTTTCTGTATTTCACCGGCTTATAGTTCATTGTTCGACAATTACTGGTGGCATGACAGTTTGATGGTTAAACATCAGACTAATGATGGTGGATTATAAGAGACAAACCCCAGAACAACACATCTGCATGTGTTCAGAATATGAAGGCAGGAAATAGGTGTGTTGTAATTGCAGACAGATGTGGAAGTGTGTGTTGTGAGGGGAACATCCGTGCGCATGCCGTCAGTTTCTGTCTTGAGATTGTATTTGGACATCTCAAGGCACGATACTAACAATAGCCTTTGTTAAAAGCATATGTGAACTTATTTATAGTGAGAAAACTATAAAAAATAAAAAATGTGTTTCAATCATATTTGTGGGATCCAGTGTCACATTGTACCGACAAATCAGATATAATATATGTACCTGTAATGACAATGAACATGAGATTTGTGCTGGTTGGAGGTACATTTACACAAAAACGATGCACTAAAAACGGAATTTTTTTCCCTTTGCGTTATTCAACAGATGACAATATTGTGAAAATTTTAGTTATTGGTAAAAACTATTAATAGTCATAAGCAGTGTTGGGGAAAGTTACTGTTAAAAGTAATGCTTTACAATATTGCATTACTTTTCCTTTTTTGGAAAGTAATGCCTTACTTTTGCGTTACTTTTTCTCACCTGGTCTGGACTTGCTTGTTTGTTTTATAATAATAATTAAAAAAATATATATATTTGGCAAATGTAAAAGCCCTTTCACACCAAAAGTTAAATTAATAAACCTTTCAGCTCTGCTGCCATTCTGGATTGTAGAAGAACAGCTGGAGAAAAGTTCAACACTCTTTAGAAATAAAAACTGAAAATATTAAATGTTAAATGTGATGTTATCTAAAGTAATTGTTGCTTATTTGTATGGTTGAATTGGGTAATCAAATGTCAGCAGCAAAGACATTGGTTAATTAAGTAAGATAAAATACATAAATATATAACATTTAATTATTGCAGTTTTGCGTAATATTCTGAGATTGCATTTTATTGTTTTAATTCATTTTGAAAAATGGTGAATCTGTTTTTGCACGGAGCCCCTAAAGTGACATGTTAGTGGGGAAAAATGAGATGGCAAATGTTTGCGTTCACTCGCAAACCTTTGGGGTTTTTTGGGGAACGCAAAAGCATTGCATTTCTTTTTTCTTCCAATCTCATTTTTTTATATTTAGCCTATATATGGCTCCGTAGTTTTTTTGCACTTTTTCTGCACTTACGGTTTCTCTCATCATGAGGACAGGAGAGCTGTCAGTCAATAAATGGGAAAACAAAGTAACTTGCGTTACTTATTTGAAAAAGTAACTCAGATATTTTCTTGTAAATTTGGAAGTAATGCGTTACTTTTACTCGCACTTACTTTACTTAAAAAGTAATCCATTACTCCCAACACTGGTCATAGTTCTTGTTGTTGATGCATTCTAAAGAGGTGGTGAATAAATGCTTTATACAGAACTGTTCTTTAGGTTATATATATATATATATCACTAAAACAAAGTTACAAAGAAAATGAAGTCTATTTTAGGGCCATTATTAATATTTATGCATTTTCATAATCAGATTTTCAGAACAGCACATTTTCATAAAAAAATACTGCATTTCAGTTCTGAGCATTTGAGAAGGGAGTGATGCTTAATGGTTTTGAAAACACTAGGTGCGATTATTCTATGACATCTTGTAGTATAAATAACACGAGTGGTGTGTTCACACTGAAGAAGAAAAAACAAAAACCTGCACTTTAAAAACCTGGATAATAATGCCATAAATAAATCAGACTGATATGGAATGACAAAATAACCTTATAAAACTCATACACTACATAGTTGAGTACATAGTGCACAAATACATAGTGTAGAAGTGTGTCATTTGGGACACAACTACTGTTGTAATTGAACAAATGTAATGGCTTAAAAAAAAATTATTAATTTTTTGCAAACTATACCTCTACTCGTTTTGAGGTTAAATCGTAAATGTTTTTGAGCGATTCACACAATGGTCCTTTATAATGGTCTTTAAACTGATGTGGTTTACTCTTCACAGTAGTGCACACACAGCTTAACATGTATTGCGCTGTAGTGCATCCTAGTGGTGAGCATAAATGCCTTGACGTTTGTATCGCTGCTAAAACTGCCAGACAGCAAAGTAACACACACCACATACAATTTTTTATCATTTTTGTTTTATTGGAAGCAAGTTGTGTGTGATCATCAGTTCACTACAAAAGGGGTTTCAACTCTTCCATCACCATCAACTACACATGGCAAGTTCAGAACTATGAGGCAAATCAGAATAAAAACTTTATACAGTATAAACCACCCAGTTTTAAAAAATAAAACTGTTAAAAAAAGAAACTTTGAAAGCACTGAACCAAAACGAGATCAGCGATGACGGGTAAGAGATGGACTTGTGATCTCGCGGTGAGTCTGAAAGCCCTCCGAGACGCAGGTCGACACCGAGGGACACGTCCGGCTCTCGTCCGCTGGCTGTAGGAGTGCAGAGACACATTAAACCAGTCAGAACAGCTTCAGTGAGCTGACACACACACGGGTGGGTTCGGGTTCAATCGTCCTTTGTGATGTTTGTGTGTTTCCGGGTCAGCTCATCGGATCCTCTTCTGCTGTCGCGCTCGATAGATGTCGTGGATGGGGGGTGCGATGGATCCTTTGTCGTCCTCTTCATCCGAGTCCGCATTAGGCCTTTTCAAGGACTTGTTTGCAACAGCGTGGTTTTCCACAGGCCCGTTTCCTTCGCTCGTCATGTCTAACTGTTTCCCAGTGATCAACTCTACAGCAGCATCTACAGCTGGAGAGAGAGAGAGAGAGAGAGAGAGAACGAGAGAGAGAGAGAGAGAGAGAGAGAGAGAGAGAGAGAGAGAGAGAGAGAGAGAGAGAGAGAGAGAGAGAGAGAGAGAGAAGTTAGTGCATAATCATGAACATGTACGTGGCATGTTTCACCCAAAAACATGTTTGCATCATGATATTATTTGAGGCATGTGTGAAATTAAGCACCCCCACCTCGTCATTTTAATGCCAGGCAATTATATTAATTATGCAGTTAAATATCTAGCATGGTAGCTTTTATTAGACTGCTTTTATGTCGATTTTAATTACAAAAATTATTTTATAATAACTACCAAAATTGTCACAAGTTTAATAAATTAATGAGAATCTATCAAAAATACTGAGAATTATAATTATTATATTCATGACAGCCACTCCATTCTCATTACCAAAATGCAAAAATACAGTATATAAACAATGTGTCTGGATGAATTACATAAAACCTCTCAACAACTTACATCATATTTCATGACATTTTTCATTCCAAAAATTGATATTATCATAATATGATTGTTTTTGAAATGCACTGCCTTTATGTTGATTTTAATTACAAAAAAAAAATACTTATTAGATTAGCTTTGCTATAATTTTTCCTTTAAATGTACTTATTTTTGACCATTTTCTTTTATTAACTTAAAAATTTTTTTTCATGGCAATCAAGCCCCTCCATTCCCATTATCATAATGCAAAAATACAGCATATTAAAATAAGTATTTAAACATAAAAATATATAAAGTAGGGCCTATACACTACCGTTGGGTTGGTAAGATTTATAGTAGTATATAATTCCAAATGTAAAATGTTTATACCTCATAGTCATATTTATTGTACTGTTTAGGACAGTAATGCATGTTCATTCATCATTTACTTCAGTGTCCTTGTTACAGCGTTAATTAAGTACTGAGTGATATTAATTAACATGTACTTACTATAGGGTTAAGGTTTGGTTTAGAGTTAATAGCTTGTAATTATGAATAATTTACTGTTTTTACAGCATGTAGTATGTACATGTAACTTGTACAAAGACACTGTAAAATAAAGCGTTACCAAAAACCAGCACTGTATTACTGTAATGTTTGTGTTATGAATCGCCATTGAAACTTCAGAAAGCATAACATAAGTAAAGATATTCTGAGATACTTACTCTCTGGCAATACACATCTTCTGAGAGAATCCATCAGCTCATCTATCTGTACAAAGGGACCCTGAAAACAAGAGAACACACACATGATGACACTGTCCTGTACAATGACCGAGTCATGCTACTGTTCGGTCTAAAGCAGTAAAGAGAAGACGAGGTGTTGAACTGACTGTAAAACAGCTGGGAGGCGGCAGCATCTTCATGAGGACGACAGCAGTGGGAGGGACAGGAAACACTCCTCCAGGAACAGGATGTAGTCCAGGGGCTGTCAGGAGAACATGTCACCAAACTCAGTAATGCACAACAAGACCTCAGAGTGCAACCGTGTGCAACTGGGAACGCTTTATTGACATGCTTTAGACCGAGGAGACTCAAAGTATCCAGCGCGGGGTGTTGATGGAGTGGTACTCACGTGCCAGATGACGCGGCTGGAAAGGAACCATCTGGCTGGTGTCTGGTTTGGGGTACTCGGGTTTGCGGTCGGCCTCGTCTTTTTGCGCAGGAGTGGAAGGAGTGACCACCGCCTCCTGGATCAGTGCGTATTTGGCACGGGACACGTCCTGCAAATCAGATGATGGAGAATGTTTAGATGACCGTTATACCATAAGTAAGTGATGTTTTTAAGGCCCCAATATACTTCAAGCTAAATCAAAGAACTGGTGTGGCGTCATTTTGAACACATTCAGACCAAAACGAAGTTCGCTTGGAGTTTGTTTTTGTAGTACGAAACATCTTGCCAAAGCAAACTTTCAGGAATAATTCACTCCGGCTAGTGGCCTTCAAACTACCATCGGTCAGTGGTGATTATGTAATAGGTTAGTGTTGCTCTTTGACATGGAAATCTTCTGTTCGGTCCGTCGAGGTCCGACGCGAGTGAAAACATGAACACACTGGAGAACTGCATTGTAGTAGAAACTAAAGTTGTAATTCTAATTAACAAGCGACACTGACATTGTTTTTTCATGTTTAATACTGTAAAGCTGCAATCTATTGTATAAAGTGCTATATAAATTAACATGGCGTGACTTGACTGCAGAGCCGGTGCGAACATTTACATCGCTGATCAGATGCTTCCTCAACTGCTGTTTTCTCACCACTGCTGTTTTGTCGTGCGTTTATGGTTATTAAGAGGAAAGCATGCAGCACATATTTACATGCATATCTAAACGTCGCCCTCAGCAGTGTGGGTGGGATGTTGTTTCACAGTATACTGCTGAAAAAGCCATTTCTAACTCTTAAACGAAGAACGAAACAGAACTTTCCCGTGAGTAAATCGAGGCCTTTACAATGACAGTGAATTAAGGCGAGACACTACAGGTGAATAGGGTAAAACTTTTAACTAGCAGATATCACCATGAAACTTTCCCAGTTGATTACCTACATTAAGATGAGAAAAAAATGTATTACAAGTTTTCTGTAATTGAATGTTTAAATATGCAAATTAGGCATTATCTAATTAAATATGCACTAATTATGCATATATTTTATATCTGAGTATTGGATAAAGCCAGGTTCAAAATTCTTTTTTCATTGCGTGCACATATTAGATGGGAAAAAAATTACAGAGGGAATTATGGATATCCTGTAAATCAGAATATACTGTCAATAGCCTTAAATTGTTTTTTTGCCATGTTTTTTGGAATAAAATGTTATATAAATCAATCTAGGAATAATATATTTACAAATCTCTCAGTAAATATCTTCATAATATAACTAGGTACAAGACTGGAAAGTTTGGTGTATATCGGTGCTACTGAAGTGGAGATTTCAGACTTGGAGAATGAGAGAAAAGTCATTTTGAGAAAGCGGGCTTTAAAGATTTATCATCAGCCAATGAGATTCAGCCCTTCAGCCATTTTATTTTCACGACTGGTTGCTGATAAAAAGGAAATGACCCTATTTGGATCGGACAGCATTGTACAGGAGAGAGAGAGCTTTCTAACAGTGTGTGTGATGACGGTGCAGACAGCGATCGCGGAGCAGCGGGATGATTAATAACACCAACTTTTGTTGAATTTATGAGAAATCTACAGACGCAAACAGACAAAGTGCAGTAAAATAAAGACCTAAATGTGTATTTCTGACTTTTTTTCACCAACAAGTCTGAAAGAAGACATGTTATTGAAGACAAATATCCAAAAATCTCAAAATTGACCAGTGAAAAATAAAAAAAACACTACGTTTCCCATCATACCTTGTAACCAAGGGCTTTGAGCTCACAGGGGGAGCAGGGATACAAATCCATGAACTTGTATCTGTCCACCAGTAGAGCCGTCTCCTTTCCCTCATATTCATCTTTAAAGGCCATGAAACGCCTTCGCTCCACCTTCAGGATACTGGCCAAGTCCCCGATGTTGCTCTCAAAGGCCAAGAAGCGCGCCCAGATTTCCCTGTTACACAAAACCACATGCAAATGTGAAAGCAGAATTGCCACTTTTGCCTTGACGACATTTCTAAAAAGAAAGTTAACATACGTCAGCAGAGAATGTTTAGCAAATATTTAGTATATGTATTCAGTCATAAGACAAAAAAAGATATACACGTTTGTAAGATACAAAGATTAATCCAATTATTTCAGATTAACAACCCCTTCCAATCTGATCATAATTTCATTTTAATCAAGCTCAATCAGATCGATTAAGTGGCTTTTCAATCCGATTTTGCCATCAATCCGTTTACTAAAAGATGATTTGGTTGCATTTAAAGTA
Organism: Phoxinus phoxinus; assembly: GCF_949152265.1. NCBI lineage: Eukaryota > Metazoa > Chordata > Actinopteri > Cypriniformes > Leuciscidae > Phoxinus > Phoxinus phoxinus. The sequence continues at coordinate 4,926,826 of NC_136883.1, read as the reverse complement.
GTGCAAACATTAAATGCTAAAGGTTCACCCAAAAATGAATATTCTGTCATTAATTACTCGTCGTTCCAAACCCGGAAGACATTTCGTTCCCAAGCCTAAATTCAATCTGTTCATCATATAAAGCGATTGAGTCTCTTCAGAAAATTTAGACTGTAAAACTAATCCATATGAATTAGTTTTACAATCTCTTTATGAACTTCTTGAAGCGTCAAAGTGTCAGTTGTGTAGCTGTCAATGGAGGGACGGAACGCTCTCAGATTTCATTTCACTTCATTTATGTTTCGAAGATGAATGAAAGTCTTGTGGGTTTGGAACGACATGAGGGAGAGTAATTGATGACAGAATAAAATTTTTTGGGTGAACTATCCCTTTAATAATGATTGTTAATCCAGGGTTAAAATAACACAGACTTTAACCATTTTAAAGTGTGAAAAGCCCAGCAGATAGTTAAGAATGTTTAAGAGCAAATTAAAAGAAGTCGATGGTTTATTTGCGTCAAAATAAAAGATCAATAAAGTCCCACTAACCCAGATTTCTCAGGGGAAAGACTGCCGGACGTCAGGACTCTCTCAAACAGGACTCTGGTGTTGTTGTCCTCTATGATGGAGGGAAGGGCAAACAGCTCAATAATTCATTGTCATTTTTGAAAACTCATTCCTGGCCAGGCTTTTTACATCTTTTTTTTTTTTTGGTAATAGCCTAGCAACAAGATAAACACGACCGATGTTTACTGCAAGGCAAACACTGTCTCCTAGCTATCTACTTCATAAAGCAGACGGATGGATTGTTTGGTCTGATAAGCACTCCTGTGCTAGATATCATCATGTGTGTGTGTGTGTGTGTGTGTGTGTGTGTGTGTGTGTGTGTGTGTGTGTAAACACCCATCTCGAGGACATGTCAATGATACGCAATCTCACAATGCTTTGGCTGAAATGGTTTTCCCTACAGTGTTTCACTTCACATGATACAGACTGTATGAAATGTGACAGCAGGCTTGAAAAATTGATCACTGATTGTTTGGCATCAGATTAAAAGGATATTGTGAATTCACCAAACGTGTGGATGATGAGAATCGAATTGTATTCTTACCGTTCAGGTGAGAGAGGTAATCAATGTACGCCAAAATGTACTCAGGAATGTCACCGTATTTCTTCAGTCCAAGCTCAAATATCTTAAAGGCCACAGATTTGTCCTGTCGTCGAGGGAACAGTCATTCAGATAGTCGGTTTTGTGTGTCTGGATATTTATTTTATTTAAAAGGCAATTTCTGAATTAAGTCATTATGATGTTTGAGGGGCAATACGTAAAATAAAAGTGGTGTAACAAATGTGAAGGTCTCATTATGAAAAAGGTTCATTTTTAATATTTCTAATATTTCAGTGGGGTGTAACAAATACAGGATCTCTTGTTGTCAATTAACAAGAAAACCATACATTTTTTTATAAATTACAGAGGTTTTTTTTACTTGGTCATACCACCTGACATTTTCAGTCATGAAATCAAAACTTTAGTAAACAAAAAAAAAATCTATTTTCTTTTTGTTAAAAATTGACACCGTTAAAGATATTCAATGTCGTCACTGACCCCAAAACACATGCATTTCATATTTACACCGCCTGACATTTTTTAAGTCATGATGTCGAACAGCAGTGAATAGAATAGAAAAGAATAGACACACTGAATTAGTTTTGTTTAAAATATTAATAATATTTCAGTGGGGTGTAACAAATCCAGGATGCTCTCGTCAATTAACAAGAAAACCATAAAAAAATTTTTTTTTTACTTGGTCATACCACCTGACATTTTCAGTCATGAAATCAAACCTTTGGTAAACATTTTTTTTTTTTTTAATCTTTTTATTAAAAACGGACACCATTAATGGTATTTAATGTAGTCATTGACCCCAAAACATATGCATTTCATATTTACACCGCCTGACATTTGGTACATCATGAATACCGTTAAGGTTATTGACCACTGACCATAAAATATATGCATTTAATATATACAGTACTGTTCAAAAGTTTTTTTTGTCAAAGAAATTGATACTTGTATTCAGCAAGGATGCATTAATCAAAAGTTACAGTAAAGACATTTATCATTCAATTTATAAAAGAGTTTCATTTCAAATGCTGTTCTTTTGATCTTTCTATTCAAAGAATCCTGAAAAATCACAGTTTCCACAAAAATATGAAGCAGGACAACTGTTTTCAACATTGATAATAATCAGAAATGTTTCATGAGCAGCAAATCATCATATTAGAATGATTTCTGAAGGATCATGTGACACTGAAGACTGGAGTAATGATGCTGAAAATTCAAAATCTTTTGAACGGTAGTGTCTATATAACAGACGAGAGGTGTTGGTGTTACCTTGCTGCAGTAGTATTCCATCAGAGCAGCAGTGACGTACACATGATGCCGCGTGCGAAGATCCTCTCTGGCCTTCTTGAAGATGGAGCGACCGGACTTGATGCCTTCAGCTCTTCTGGCGAATTTCATGTACTGTATATAGACCTGAACGATTCAAAAACATCAAAAGGTCAGTCTCTTTGTTAGCAGAGACACCAAAACAACACAAATGTTACGACTCATTCATGCATGACTACGCAATGTTATATTACAGGCATCCCACATATTTGTGAATACATTTCCCAGATATGATAAGTGGAGAGGAATTTTAAAAATCATTCAAATTTCTTTCTTGAATCACGGAATAAAACTATTCAAAAGATAATTGTGACTTGTTATCTCTCAATCCATCACAATTATGACTTTTTTTCTCAGAATTGAGTGATGTACTTGCAAATACCTTTATTTTTTATTTAGTGGCGGAAACAAGCTTCATTCTACAGCAGAACTTTATTATTGTCATGTTTCCATGACAGTGGGAGCACTAGCATTGGTCTCCAAAGAGAGCTGGACTTACCAAAGTAGGGTCGATATCTTCAATCCCCAGGAGACGGTTGTATATACTATGAACCTTCTCATGCTTCATGCGACTCTGCAAATCAAGCACAGATCAATACTATGAATGGTCAAATATTGAATTGTCAGGATTTGTCTTGCCCCTTTGTAATAAAGGCCCGGTCAACCACTTCGAGCATGATTCGGAAATGTCGCGCCCCTTCCCATAACCGCTAGATTCAACACACGACACTAACTCACTCAACCAGGCCTCGCCCTTTTATTGCGCATGTCTTGGGCAGGGATTATTTAAATAAGGAATAATGTGACGTGTACAAAACTCTACAAACAGTGCTTACTGCTTTGAAAAATAACTCCCTTTGGTGTGACTTTGTGCTTTGTAAATTTGTAGACTTTTTTTTCATGTTCATACAACTAAACACACTTAAAAAACACACTAAAAAAAACATGATAGGACCACTATAAAATTGCATATTCAGTCCTAAAATACTTGCCCATCTTGAATGACATAGTAATGCTGACAAATGCATAAATAATTTACGTATACAAGTCCTAAAGGTACAGTAGCATAACCGCCTGTTCAATTGTGAGGTGAGACAACAGAAAATGGGTTCTTGAAAAGACCTTGACTAACATAAACAGACCGCATTGAAGACCCTCAAATGCATCATTATCATCATTACCTCTTCATAGTCTGCAAAAGAGAAATACAGCAACATGTTCTTCTTGAGCAGAGTTCCTATAGCACGCTCGTAGATGTTAGCCGCCTCATCACTGAACAGCTTGGCATTGTTCATGTCCTGAATGAGGAGATCATGAATGAAAGAGAGAGATGCATCAATTGCATGTTAATATGACACCTAGGCAACTAAATACAACCAAAGAAAAAGATATTTCAAATTTCAGCACACAAGCACCAGCAGTAAAACTGTGTTTTGTTTAAACTGATGTGCAAACCAACCCCTTTTTCTGCCAGCAGTTTGCTGGACTGTTCCAGGTACTGGGCCGCCTCGTACCAGATGTCCGGGTGATGCCCGAGAACCAAAAGGCACTGCTCAAAGGCGAACATCACTGCAAGTGACAAATAATATAGTTAGATACAGAAAATGGCTGAGACTAAATTCTGCCCAATATTTCAGACTAAATTTCACAATGTACTTCTGTACATTTACAGTGCTTAGCATAAGTGAAAACACCCATGCTAGAGTTGACTAAAAAGAGGAATGAAAAAATCTAGGTACCTAGAGATTAGCATGGTTTTATTTCCGTTAGCCTAATAGCTGATTTGATTTGCATTGAGAGAGGATCTTATGGAAAGTACCCCATGCCGATCTCTCGGTGTGGTGAAGGGTGTGTGAGGATGTGCGGATGTTTTAATTCCTGAGGCCAAGGGAACTTTATCAGGATCATAGTCTCCTGGATCCATGAAATAACTGGCCTTTAAAAATAAAAATCTACTGTCTCTATGGGGATTTAACACAGGGGTGTCCTGACTTATGCACCCTGTATTTTAAAGGGTTAGTTCACCCAAAAATGAAAATAATGTCATTAATGACTCACCCTCATGTCGTTCTAAGTTCATCTTCGGAACACAGTTTAAGATATTTTAGATTTAGTCCGAGAGATTTCTGTCCCTCCATTGAAGCTGTATATACAGTATACTGGCCATGTCCATAAAGGTAATAAAAACATCATCAAAGTAGTCCATGTGACATCAGTGGGTTAGTTAGAAGTTTTTGAAGCATCGAAAATACTTTTTGGTCCAAAAATAACACAAAATAAGACTTTATTCAGCATTGTATTCTCTCCCGGGTCTGTTGTCAATCTGCGTTCAGGACTCCGCAGTGACGCTGCTGACGTAAGACGCTGATGACTTGTTATCTGGTGCGCCCGAGCTTCATTTACAGTCTGAGGGAGACGCACGCTATATTCAAGCTATTCTACATTGTTTGCGTGGATATCATTTTTTAATGGTGCGTAAATGTGCATGTCGCGGATGAGACACTTTTACAGCGTGCGTTTCCCTCAGTCTATAAATGAAGCTCGGGCGCACCGGATAACACGTCATCAGCGTCTTACGCCATCAGCGTAACTGTGAAGGATTGACAACAGACCCGGGAGAGAATACAATGCTGAATAAAGTCTTATTTTGTGTTATTTTTGGACCAAACAGTATTTTCGATGCATCAAAAACTTCTAACTAACCCACTGATGTCACATGGACTACTTTGATGATGTTTATATTACCTTTATGGACATGGACAGTATACTGTATATACAGCTTCAATGGAGGGACAGAAATCTCTCGGACTAAATCTAAAATATCTTAAACTGTGTTCTGAAGATGAACGGAGGTCTTACGGGCTTAGAACGACATGAGGGTGAGTCATTAATGACATTATTTTCATTTTTGGGTGAACTAACCCTTTAAGGAAGAACATTGATTTACTTACGATACATTATTCATTCACAAAGAGAATTGGTGTCCTTAAAGGTTGGAGTTTTCCTCATTTTTTTAATTAAGGCATTAAGATGATTTTTTATTCGTCTTTTTAGGCAACTTTAGCATGGGTGTGTTCACTTATGCTAAGCACTGTATATATCAGTACTTTTAAATATGAATAATTGAAAGATTTCTTTGTATGACAGCCTGCGCCAAAAAATCATGTCTGCACAATTTGGCATGTTTCATTGTGTTACAAAAAAACAATTGATTAAGCACAAATATGCAATATGCTTATAAAATCAAACAATATTTAAAAAAGGGTAAAGAATTAAGGCCAGACACCACTTTTGGCCACTGCTGTATATCGTATGCAACTTTATCCGCATACATAGTACACTCACATAAAGCGATATATAATATATAGCAAATCTCAACTGCCTGATTGCTTGTATCATCTCAAAATGTAAACTATATTATAGTCCGACTCTAATCTGCTCTAAAAGGCATTAAGATATTATAAAACATAACACCATGATTTTTTGTAAAGCTGCTTTGAAACAATTTATGCAGTGGAAAACTTTAGACAAATAAATGTGACTGGACTACAGTCATGCTCAATACAGGATTGAAACAGCAGTTGGTCGATTGCCAGAACCGGCCGCTCATTATTTATGAATCTACCTCTCTTAGTGATGAGAGTCTGATCTTCGGTGCGCAGTGGGTTGCTCTTCTCCCATTGGATGTATTTCTTCCACATCTCCACCTGCTGGGCCTCCTGTGGGGAGTTCTGGGGCGGCACCGAGGGGGCGTTCCGGTCCAAACCCTTCATCACGGTCTCATATTCCTGGAAGGAATTCAAATCACACCATCAGCATACAGTAGGAACCGAGAGGAAAGAGACGAGAAGTCGTCGAAAGTGTTATTGGCTTAAAAAGTGTTTTCGGCATCAGATAAAATAAGGCTACGTCCACACTAATCCAGATACATTTAAAAATGTGTACATTTCTTTACATTTTACATTTCAAGACAAAAATTCAATTTTTGAAGATGCTCTCAAGTGGATACATTTGAAAACGCTATTTTTGCATTGTGATATAGACTGTGAAAAAGGAGGTAGTGGGAGTGGCCAAATTATTGCGCAGAGGGAGAGCAACCGGTAGAAACAGACTTTTCATTCTGGTGCTTAAAAACCACCCACTGAAGTGCAGCTTCACTTGAATTCAGAACTTTTTAACTTGCACAACAAAGCAAAAGGTTTTAGAGCGGCAAACAATGACGGCAGAACCGACAGCAAATGTGTGCGTGTGTGTGTGATGAAACTTGCAAGACAAAACAAAGATTTACTCGCACCGATTAGAGTTTTGCTATAATTTTTTTTTTTTTTTTAAATTGAAACAGCTTTAAGAATACTTTTTGCAATCTTTTACTTTTTAATTACAATATAATTATTTTTGCGCTCAAGCACAGTGTGTGTGTTTGAATAAAGAATACAAGATAAAAGTAACTTCATAAAAACAATGATGCACATTTACCGATAGATATGTTTATATTGGCATGTCCCTGCGCTATTTACTTTCACAGTGTTGCTAAAGATAAATGTTACTTTGTTTAATCTTTAAATTGCAGTCCTGCAAAGATGACAAAAAATTTGCTGTCAATTTGCGTCAAAACATGGGCAATTGTGTTTAGACCATACAACGAATGGCTATTGAGTGCAACTTGAACACACCAGTAAGCGGTCAGATATTTTTTTAATAAAGTGATCGTGCCCAAAGAAGAGTGTGAGAACATGTGGTCTCTCGGTATCATCTCACTGAGCTTTTATTGCGTTTTATGCATGCGCAGTAAGATGATTTAAAGGGGTGGTTGATTATAATTTCACTTTTTTAACTTTAGTTAGTGTGTAATGTTGCTGTTTGACAACATCTGCAAAGTTACAACGCTCAAAGTTCAAAGCAAAGGGAGATATTTTCTTTTAAAGACAGCTTTTTAAGGACTACAACAAACGACTGGTAGGAACTACATGACATTCCTCCCAGGTTAGTGACATCACTAACTCTAAAATTTACATAAACCCCGCCCCCTGAACACGATTTATAGATTATCATGACAGAATATGCTAATCAATGACTAGATGATAACTACACATAAACTACATAAATTCATCAACTAACCATTCAGAAATGTTGTGTCACTTCTACATGTTGTCACTTCTTCTTGAGTCTCTCCATCATTGTCTGAGACAGACATAAAGGCTAAAAGTTTTTGAAATTTTCAGTGCATGTCTGTGTGAGTGCAAGCTCATGAAGCTCCACCCTCTGTGCCGGGATAAGCAGCTCATTTGCATTTAAAGGGACAGACACAAAAACGCTGCGTTTTTGCTCACCCTCAAAAAGTGACTACTTTAACATGCTATATAAAATATCTGTGGCGTATTTTAAGCTAAAACTTCACACACACACTCTGGGGACATCAGAGACTTATTTTACATCTTGTGAGAAGGGCATTATACCACGCCTTTAAGCGTCTTCTGAAGTTTCAGTGTGGACGAGAAACTTTTGGAAAATGCTTGAAAACACTAGTGTGTTTTGCCATTTTTTAAATGTATCTGGATTAGTGTAGATGTAGACTAAGATTACAACTAGTAAATTGCTACTGAGGTTCTCAGCCGTGGATAGCCAGAGATGCAGATAGGATCGTGTGAGATATCCACAAAAGTTGTGTTATTTATAGTGTATTTTTATTCATAGTACAGGTGTAGTTTTTTGTGCATTTCAACCTGTGCTTAACTCACCTTGGCTACTCTCCTGGCATTCATGTAGTCTCTGCTCCGGTCTTCAATCATCTTTTTAGCCAAGTGCACATTTATGCCCTTTATAATGGAACAAAAGCAATGCATGACAAACATAAAATGGTACATACACATTACAACCAAAAGCATTTCAAGCCCTGATTACAACCGATTAAGCAATAGAAATTCCTGTTCAATGTTGAAGAGAAGTTTCTCATAACAAATCTGAATTATTGCTGTTTACAATGTCAATGTCACATTATATGCACCATTTAAAACAACAACTGTTGATCAATGTGCTGTACATGATATAGCTTAAAACACAAAAATATGACAACTAACAAACAATAGAACAGATAATATGACTGCATCATTTATTTTAAATAATTAGCAAACAGATAAGACTAAAGTTTTGATTTAAAATCATCTAAAGTATTGGCTATTATAATATTAACTGGCAGACTACTCCACAGTTTTGCCGCCACTACTGTGACAAAAACAGTGCCCTGAATCAGAATAACATCCACCATCCTCCATGTCCTCACCTCTTCATATTTGCTGTAGTCCCTCCAGAGCTGCTCGATGTTGATCATGGGGTTGACACAACCCCTCTGGTACACGCGTCTGACGGCTGTGATTCGCTGATTCTCAGCGTACGACCCCACGGCCTCTCTAGATGACACACACAGAGAGCTCGTCAAATGCCTTTCCTACACTTCTTTAAATGACCGTGAAATGGCTTTTGAGAATACAAATGGTGTACTTACACTCCTTTGAGGAAATTGATGTAATCCACCCAAATCTAAGAGAAGAGTTTTAAGTTAATGTTTATGATGCCATATAGGACAACAAATCAGGATTAATAAGGACCGTCAAACCCTCACCTGATAGGACATAATCTCCATCCCAATCTTATCCAAAGCAAAATCATAAGCTTGAGCCATCTTTTCCCTGTCAAAGAACAGCACATTTAAAGTCGGTTTCTAACTATACGCAACAAGAAATATAGGCTACAACTCACAATTTCCAGAATTAAAAATTGTTTTTGACGTAAAAGTGACACTATTCAATAACTGTCCATTTAATTTCCATAATTTTCCTAGAATTAAATGATATTATATGCATTAGGTCCAGAAGTCTGAGAAAACTAATAAAAATGCATTCTTCCTAATATAAATTAAGTCATCAGTATTACAGAACAAAATTTTATAATTTGTTATTTGGTATATCCCTCCTTCACTATAATAATAATAAAAAAATGAAAATCATGTTACCCATAACTATTTAAGGATGTTTCAAAGAGTATCATGTGCTTCAAAGGAAGCTGAAAACGGGACATGACAATTTGCAAGGTCATCGTCACAAATTTGATTAGTCAACTAGAAATAAGGCAGGATCTGAAATATTGCTTATTTATATTAGTTTATTTTTATAATTTAAAACCATTTCTTTATAGATTCAAATCAAGGACCAGAACTCTCCATTTTATAATTAGATTTTAAATCCCAGACTGAATGGACTTTATGCACAGCTGCACTACTTCCTGAACTTTAGCCAGCTCCTTTGTTTCATGTCTACCATTATTGGACAAACTGATTAATCCAGGTGTGTCTGATTATTGTTGTTGGTCAGGCACACCTGGATTAATCAGTTTGTCCAATAATGGCAGACAGGAAACAAAGGAGCTGGCTAAAGTTCAGTAGTGCAGCTGTGCATAAAGTCCATTGTGGTCTTTGAACCCATTGGATAGGGAATATAAATAAAACCTTCTCTCTAGATATTGCCATTATTGATATTGCTATAGATATAAGGCATTGAAAAGGCAGTTGCTCGCTATATAAAGCCATGGAAACACAATCATCTCACATACTTATAGCTGGGCAGTTTTCCTTTGGTTTCCCGGACGTATGAGAGGTAGCACTTCCACAGGTCAATGTGCAGCACCTTCATTAAGCACCTCTGAAATAACTGAGCAAGAGATCGAACAGTGAACAAACCCATTACAGTAAAGCACTGATTCATGCATACACACAAAACTGTGACAGTGGCATTGCTCAGATCATGATGGCGGTTAATACAAAACATATCAAAGTCAACAAATTCTGTAAAATATACTGATGTAATAATTCTGTATAATTTTTTTGGCGGACAATCTGTGGTCGTCAGATTACAATATCATGGTATTTTGACATATTACTGAATGATTAACATGGTAATTTAAGGTTGAGCTAAGAATATCACGTCAGCATCCGGTACTTTCTCGTTTTCAGAAATAAAAGGGTCACGTGAGATATCAAGCGACTCAATGTTGACCCTGTACGGCTGATGTTTTCATGCCAAACTGCATTAACAGTGAATTGCTCTCTGAAATGGGATCTAACAAACTCAGATAATGCATCCTCCATCATGCAGAATCAAATCTGGGACTTTTTCCCTCTCGTATTTTATTGTCTGATTGCCTGTTTTCTGGATTCGGGAACGCAAACAGGATATCTCTAGTGAAGCAGGGTGTTATTTTATTTCACTTCACCATCTTCGTGTTTACTCTCCCTGAGCTTCTGAGTGGTGACCTAGATAAAGCTCAGCTTTTATGGATTACACCTATGGATGTGTCCATCACAATAATTTCATACAGCGATAAAATAAAAACGTGGCTTCCATGCGATAACAAACGCTTACCTTTTCAACCTTGTCATAGTTTTTAGCCTTGATCTGTGGACACATTTGAAAACCAATATTATAAAAAAAATAATAATAATTATTGTCAGTATCAAGACCAAGTTGCTCCACACGCATGCACACACACAACCCTTTTAAGGTCAACGATGTGACATTCACACAACCCTGCATAATATCGTGTCAGTTTCATGACTGTCCTCATGTGATGCTGCACAGTCACAAGATTCACTAGAGCTAGTTTGAAGAATGACTCATTTCATGTGTGTATGGATGGGCCACAAAGCTGCAAATGGTGTAATGGACATTTCCCCGGTTTCAAAGACAAGACTTAAGCCTAGTCTGAGAATAAAATGCATGTTTGAGCCATTTTAACTGGAAGCAACTTGCACTGACATATCTTAAAATATGCCAGTGCCGTTGTTTGGTCTCAAGATGCACACCTGTAGTGTTTTTTCAAAGACATTTTTATAAAGGCTACTTAATCTAAGCACTGTCTATGAAACCGGGCCATTATGTATTAGTAAATGTATTGCTTTTTTGGAGTGCAAAACCCTGGAAAAGATTTCAGATTTAACATCCCTGTGGGTTGCATCTGAAGGTTTTATAAAGCTAATATTTTTATGAAGCAGTAAAAACAACTTCTATAAGAGTTTAGCATGCATCAAAAATGAAACGATACGCTCAGACATTTACAATCATTTAAAACACAGGTTTACTTAAGATGAATTCTCTTATTCACCAACTTCCTTTGAGAAACACAAATCTATTTAGCAGAAGTTACTCTTTTGAGGGAAATTGTGTAAATGTGATGCAGTTACAGATCACCATTTATTAATTTTTGCAGGAAAATCTTAACTTAAAATAAATATTTAGCTTTGAATAAGAGCCAACAATAAACAATAACATTGCCATAATGTGTATTAATAGAAAAAACAAGAAACCAATTTCTCACCACTAAGCCAAACACAGAAATGAAACTTCAGGGCTCACCAATAAGGGTTTTTATCTGATGGTGCGCCACAAATATAAAAAATTAACTATGCCCTGCACCATCTTTTTATACGCGTCAGGAACAATATAGTACTATGCCACCAAAAAAAAGAAAAGAAGAGTAGCTCCATAACAGAGTAAACTCAAACACTTCACAGTGGAAAACGTGTTGAATTTGTTTATAACCAATTTGAAGTGAAGCTCTTAAGTCTTCATTGGTCATTCTGGCCATTCCCATAAATCCTCTTTTATTAACCAGCTAGATAACATTACCTTGGTAACAGTAATCAGTGAGATTTGCAACAAGTGTTCGATAAATAACAGAATTTCAGATGTTAAAAAAAACATAATATCAAGGGAAGCATGATTTAGTGCTGGACTAAACCTCGCACTGACGGAGTCATGCACTTGCAAAGGTTTCAGTTTTCTGATCAAATATGAATACAATGAGGCAACTACACATGTATCCCAGAGGACAAAAAGCAGGTGAGTGTGACAATTCTCCCAAGTATTCAAAAATCTTATAAATCACAGGAGTCATTTAGTGGTATTGAGATTGTGGGGATGCAAATTATGAGTAAATGTCTTAAGAGAAGAGCTAAAATGTATCTTGAGGAAAGTATTAATGGTTAGATAGAACAAGGGGCAGGGATTAAATAATCCCATAAAAAAAAAAAAAAAAATGATTACCAGTATATGCCATCAGGGATTGATGACAATCATTTTGACTGATAATATAAGAGGTAAAGTCAGATTTTAACTGAATGAGTTGTGTTGCTGAAATCAATTGTCTGTGCAGTGTACTTTACACACACAAAGACACTGCTGTCCCTAAATAGCAGCAAAATAGGACAACCTGCTGATATTACATAATATGACAATGCGTGCGGTTATCATTAAAGGGATTGTTTACTTAAATTAAAATTCTCATGAGCATGTCATCCCAAACCTGTATGATTTACTTTCCTCTGTGGAACACACAGACGACTGATATTTTAAAGAATGTTTAAACAGAGAAAGTTAATGGGGACCAAAACAACATCGGTCCTCTTTCACTTTCACTGTAGAGATTTTTGTTTTCAAAAGGTCGTCTTTGTTCCACAGGGAAAAAAAAACAGGTTTGGAAGGATATGAGAGTGAGTAAATGCTGACAGAACTCTCTCATTAAGGCCATTTCAGATTAGCTCTGTGGTTCTTGGTGACATTAAACCGAATTAATAACACAGAGGTCAGCTGTGAGAGGTTGTTGGCAGTGTGTCTGTGCTCCAGGGCAAATGGTGATGGACTGACATACTTAACCAAACCACCCAACAGCTCCAAACGAAATCAAAACGCAGCATGACAGAGTGTGAAAAACACTGGCACTGAGTCGCCGCTGTGGGACATGATCACTGTGGTACTGCCGTCTCCTTGCCTCGGACACACGCATGCACGCACACTCACTGACACAAGATTACAATGAATGCACATTACAACGACAAGCCAAACTTGTTAAAGTGCATTTTATTACGGTAGGGGTAAAAAAAACAAAAAAAAAAACAGTTTTGACTAAGGGTTGAGAAGCTTAAACAAGAATTAAATGATTGGAAATGCTCAATCATATTCAAATCCAGAACCAGTGCACGAACACCTACAATTGATTGGTCCGTTATACTATTACAATTAAATATACTGACTCAAAATAAATGATTTTTTCAGACCCATTACACTTTTTGGTTTAAATCCAGACGACAACAGAAAAGTTTGATTAGCAAGAAAAATCACAATTGGGGAAAATAAATAATATTTAATACAACCACAGCTCTCCAATTGATTTATCCATGGTGAGGTCTGTTTTTAGAGAGGAAATTATGTTGTGATTGCAGCTCCAATCCTAAATGACTCTTCAATAAGCTCCACTCTAATTGGTTAGCGTTTCTGAGTCCAGCTTTACAAAACATCCCACATACAGGAACACGAGAACTCCGAAAATTGAGTGATTATCAATAAAATGTGCTCTAAGTGGTAAAAATGGATTGGACAATTATTATTAGTTTTTCTAATTTTCTCCACTTTTGGATGCAGTAATGATTAAAAATTGACTGCAAATCAGAATTGTGGCTTCCTTTTTTCCAAGTGAAACTTAAAAATAATAATAATTTGAAAGCGATTACCAATGCGAGTAAACAGAACTATTAGTAACTTTCTACAACATTCACAGAAAAGTACTGCAAACTCTTTTATTGATTACTATGAAAATTATATCCAAGATTAATGTTATCGAAGAGCAAATCTGATTTTACTGATATTATACATGTTAATTTGGGAATGAGGACTGAGATATTTGGAAAAAGCAAAACGTATCTAAAAATGGCCAAATTGCAAAGGCAGGATTGGTCAGTAATGTTAAAGGGCGGGGCTTAGCAAAGGGACAACTGTAACGATCAACTACGCTTATAAAAAGAGAGAGAAAAAATATTCACAACAACCCTCCACCAAAAAGTAAATATATTTTAAAAAATGTTTTTTTTTAGCGATGTTGAATCATTTATATCCAGGAAATTGTGTCAATATAATGGCCAAAAAATCTAATTCTATGAGGAATATTTAAAAAAAGTAGACCAAAAACCTAACCATTTAAGTGTCTACACTTGTTGAGTTAGTTGAATGTAATGTGAATCTAAATGTTACTTGTAAGATACTTACCATTACAATCTGTCCCTAAACTGCACTCCTGCATATAAACATCATATCCTGCCCGTTCCACATTTAGAAATAATTAATAGTAAATCTAAAAGAATGTGAGCATGTGCTGCATTGTGTGGTGCAAGTGTATACTTGTAAAATACCGTAAAAGTCGCCTCAGGATTTAAACAAACTCGACTTAGTTGATGTGTGGACTACTGTGCATGCTGGACTACAACTGACATGTATAATATGGAATGAGGGGCAAGAGAATTAGACGCTAGTATGGAGCAAATCTTGAATAATTAATTACAAACAAACCACAACAACCTCAAAGAAATGACACAGGAGGCAAGAAATTGACACAAGTAATAAAGGCTAAAGCACTCCAATACCATTAAAATTGTTTTAATGCTGTTGCAGATAAAACATGCAACAATATCACCTCATAAAACTGCAAAGTATAAGGAAAAGAATGACTTGAGAACCTCTAAATGATACAAGCTATGAGTTTCCCTTGACACCCTGCGGTTATCGTGCACTGTTGGTGTTGTGTGAATATCACATTGTTGATCAAAATGGGGAAAAGCATTGTCATGCACAGATATGAAAATGTCATTAAATTAAAATAAAAGTTTAACCTCAGCCTCAATGAATAGCTTCCAGAATCTGCCCGAACTGGGAAACTGGGCGACAAGTCGCTCATATGTCTTCCTTGCTTTGTCTATGGGTTGATTCTAAAAGAAGTAAAATTCATTTACATACAGGATTATAATGTACGTCCCAAAGACCGTTTACATGAAACAGCATCAGATGCGCCCTCCCGTCCCCTCCCAAAAAACATGTTACCCCCGGGTAGAAAGGAATGCAACCCTGTGTCACTAAACCTGTGCTTCACGAATCAGTATGCTCCAAGCGTCGAGGTCATATGGGTTTTCTTCCAACTTCTTCTCTGCTTTCTTCACCTTCTCTGGGATGTACTCTGCTGCCTGTTGAGGGGGAAAGAAACAACAAATGTGAAACCAGATTATCCTGAAATGTGCGTGTGCAACATATGTTCCCAAAAGACATTTCATTATGGTGGGGAAATGCTAGTGCATATTCATATTTTGGATATATAACCATAAGCTAAACATCAATGGTTCTCAATCTAAAACATAGGAATTGTGCAGTGTACTTGAAATACAGCTGTTGCGTTTCCAAACTTTGAAAGCTGCCTTCATTTTGACAATCAAGTCATTGTAATAATATACTTAAGGATAAACAAACTTGTTATCTGTAATAAACTAGATAAAGTTTGTCAGACAAACTATGATGTTGGGTCAAGAAAGCCTGGCTAAGAGTTTGGAGTAGGTATAAAATCTTTAAGTTTGAAAGTATTCAGTTTAAATTGCTGCTTTATTAGCTTTAAGTTTGAATGTTTTTAAAAGGTAGCCTAGAAATTAAGGTTTTTAAGGCCAGACAGACATGTTATGATATTGTGTTGAGGGTAGGGTGTTGTTAAGCAGGGTAGTTGCTATGTGGTTACTAGGGTATTCTAGATGGTTGCTAAAGTGTTGCTATGGTTACTTAATGTTGCTATGAGGTTTCTAGGGCATTTGAGCAATCCGTTAGTGTAAGTCTAAGGAGTTTTCCACCCGTTTCAGGAAAATCGTCCGATCGGTTAGAGAAGACGCATCAACTCGAGTCTGAAGGTCTTGTCCGAGTTTGGTGGTGCAAGTTAGCTTTAAAGCTTTAGGAGACGTTGCAGTCCATTTTTGTTCCAAGGAAATACGTTTAAATAGAATAATAGTACGTTAGCTTTCTCAAGCCTAACTTACATAATAAATCTGAACGTTGCTATAAACAATAGTAGCGGTAAAATCAATGGCATCGTGGTGGGTCGTGGTTCACTCATACAAATCGCCAGCACATAAGCAACAGCATTACGTCAACACTCATCTATCCTACTAAATCAATTTTTTATTACGAATTTATTACAGCAGAACAACCACTACACAAACACTCGGCGCATACTGTGAGAGGCGTCTAATAAATCTATAAACATCGACAGCATCCTGCGTTAGGAGCGCACTCAACAGCTAACGTTAGGCCGCAAACACGAGCACTTGATTTCAAACACTCTCCACAATCCACATATGTCTTTACTTTACCTGGTCCGGTGGCGTTTCGGTGGACATGATGGAATATGAGTGCGATCCGAGCAAAGGAACGTCGACTGCTCAACTATCACAAATAACCGCAGACCGTGACTATTGCAGCATTGTTTATTTGTGCAGACTCTTTGTACGGCCGCTCGTCTCTCACCGCGCACTAAAATGGCAGCAGCGTGAACTAGCCGTTGAGCCACGCCCACCGAAACCTACTCATTTCAAAATAAAGGTCACTACAACAGTAGTAATTTATAATGATAATATTATTAATAATACTCATAATAATAGTACGAAATGTACAGATCAAAGAAAAAATTTATTTTCATATGTTCAGTGTGATTTAATCTTCACTTTAATAGAATTTAGTGATGGCCATGGGAAATTATTGAAAGTAGTGAAGCTGTTAGATCAATTACATGTCTCATGTTTTAAATCAAACTGCTTTTTAGTATAGGGAAGCTATTTTAGTACTGAGTAATTTTAACCCCTTAACTGTCACCCCCTTTATTGGGAATAAACATGAAAATGCACTTTCCAAACTTAAATGGTGTTCAAGAATGCTTTAAAATATAAGTTAGACCTACATTTTTTTGGGTCTAAAAAAAAGAGACTACTTCCGGTAAGGTTCTGAAGTGTGCACTGATATGATCATAGACAGTATATAAAGGATATGATGGACACTTTACTATCCCATGAGGCCACGGGAGAGGATTTGTGAATGGCAGTGAAGTGACAACCATGGTGACAACTGACCGCTCAGTTTTGAAGTTTCTGTTCAAGTTCAAGTTCACGTTTCTACAAATGTGTGCATCTACAAATACAAGTTTCCTCTGAACTAACCATAAAAATTAGTTAAAACAAATCAATCTATTTGAAGATCTTCCAATATTTTCTTGTTTGCCTTGTTTGCACAACTCTGGAAGAAGATTGTCTGGATAAATTACTACGCTTGCCTACTTTAGACTATAACAAGCAGCAATTTTTAATTTATGAAATACCATTATTTACATTTTCATAACATATTTGGTAATTGGATGCTTATTTAGTTTTATAAAGAATAAATACTGATATCACTAAGAGAAAAAAAAAAACTCGCTGAAGATCCAAATCACTATAGGCCTAAATAATATTGTAGTAATTAATACTTGGGTCTATATATGTAAATTTCCGAGTCACGTCAATATCCTTGTAGCCCATGTAAATGTTTATGTTAACTATTTTTGCACTTTGTTAAAATTTTAAGGTATATAAATAAATGTAGAAATATATTTAAAAAAAATATTGGGGAAAAAGTGATCTATATGTCCACTTGTCAGAAAATATTATATGTTAAAACTAAAGCAAATTATAAAAAAAATACTTAAAGAACACATTTTATTATTATTATTTATTATTATTACTACTACATGTTGTGGTTTTTAATGATTTAGAAGAAACTGTAAACGTGGTATAATGAGAATGTAGAAAAAAATCTTATTTAAAACGCTCTAATTTCAGTCAGGCAGATGTTCAGACAGCGTTGCCAACATTTTCCCAGCATTCCTTGCGAGCGGCCTTTTCCTCCATTTTTGAGACTCAATCAGGTGAGCGTTTTAGAGCTCGTCTTTTAAAATGTGACATTTTAGCCTTGCGTGATGTAAAGTAAACCCTGATTTCTACCAGTATTGATCAAAAATACCAATAAAGTCCATATTCCGCAGAGTTCTGCCATGTACGACATAAGATGTTTCGGATTTTAAACGGATTGTTTGAGCCCGTTGGCTCAGGCTAAACTGTGGTCCGGTGCTCATTTCTGCACACTACTGTCAAATATGCTGTCAAAACATAGCAGTTTGTTAATAATTTATGATGTTTACTACGTGGGTTAGCTTATTTTGAAGACGTAACAATAACTATAAACTACGTGTAACTTTGTATAAGAACTTAGCAATTAGCATTGAGGAAGATAAACATGCTGCAGCTCCGAGGCTGCTGTGGATACGGTCTTATAAATAAGAAATCATTGTCCCGCGAGGCACCCCATATTGACCCTTTGACTAAATGTTTATCTGATTTTTTTTTTCTTTTTCTTCATTTTAGGTTGTTAGCTTGGTCAAAGCATCATTATGCCCGGAAGGTAAGACTTGAAAAGCTGTCAGCATTGTTAATCTAACTCCTGTGAGGACTGTAATGCTTGGTTCATGCACCGATAAAGATAAGGCAACTTTTCCCCATCTCTCAGGCTGTGGAGTAAGGCCATCTTTGCTGGCTACAAGCGTGGCCTGAGGAACCAGCGAGAGCACACTGCTCTGCTCAAGTTAGAGGGAGTTTACAACCGCGCAGAGGTCGACTTCTACCTGGGCAAGCGCTGTGCCTACGTCTACAAAGCAAAAAAGTAAGAGAAGGCACAATATAGTGTTTATGGGCCGAGTGGCACGTGTTTGTCTCCTTGCTGTAGTCTGTAATATGTTTGTGTGATCATGCTGTCAGTGCTGTGACCAGTGTTGCCAACCTTGGCAAGACTAATAAGCAACAGCAGCTTTAAAAACAAATCTAATATTTTTCGTCAATATTATTTATCAATAAATAAGTCTTCAACATATTAAGCTGAACCCTCTCGTAGTTTGAGGAGCAAAAACAAAAAAAAACAAATTGCTACAGAGTGCGAGGACACCACTATCCTCCGATCACCTGTGAGCAGAATAGATTTAGAGATGGAAAAGGAGAAAAAGACCAGAGCATTAAGAGGGAGCTGTAACAGCCACATTTATAATAAAAGAAAGTAAATTCAAACCATATGTCTACTATTAGTAGGGATTAGGGGTGTAACGGTACGCAAAAGTCACGGTTCGCAAAAGTCACGGTTCGGTACGTACCTCGGTTTTAAAGTCACGGTTCGGTTCATTTTCGGTACAGTAAGGGAAAGAAATGCAAAACATTAAACTGCTGGTTGTTTACTATAAACTTTTTTTAACAATTTGTTTACACTTTTTTTAAACACACTTTTTAATAAAATATAATAAAAAATATATAAAATAAAAAAAGAATAAGAAATAAAATACTGCTGCAAAGTTCTCCACTAAATAAAATATTGGCCATAGCTAGTGAGAGGCTGGGCTAAAGCGAGCGTGCCGTGTATGTGGTGATCGGGCCGAATTTTAGGCAGTAGATTTTAGACCGCAGTAACCGAACCCGACCCAAGCCCGACAGGCATAAAGATATTTATGTCCGAGCCCGACCCGAGAGTAAAAATCCCATTTTTTTTTCTCATACTATGACGCATGTACGTTTGTTTGTGTGGAAAGCCCGCTTTTATTAAGCAGCTGAAAGGCATTTGGAAATGTCAACAGATGAGCACATCAGCGCGCATGGAGCAACAAGCGCTCTTAACACGCGCATGCACGCGTTTCATTGTCACACAGGAAGACAGATGTCATGGTAATATTTTACATGTATTTGAATAAAAAAAAACGATTAATCAGATTTAATCAGTGCAACGCGGAGACTTCCGACACTTAATATGTTTGTGTGGAAACTGGGAATTGACGCATGTTCCGCACACAAAACTAGCCTAATTTACGTGACAGATTGCATTCGGTGCACATGTGAACCGTACCGAAAGTCCTGTACCGAAACGGTCCGGTACGAATACATGTACCGTTACACCCCTAGTAGGGATGCATGATATATCGGACACCATATCGGAATAAGCAGATGTATGTTAATTTTTAATGTTATCCCCCGATAAGAACATTTGGCCGATATATTAAAGCTAATAAATTATTTCCTTCAGCTGTGACACTTCAGATGCACACTGTTTGCTTTTGAATTGCTTGAAATATTATTGAAGTACTTAAAAAATTGAAAATACAGTTAAGTGCAACATGTGCAGCACAATTTTGTCATATAGACCACATAAGATTTTAACGAGAACATAAGTGTGTGTTTGGACATGGCTTTAATGGGGAGACTTTTGTTTTTGTAATCAGGCTTTCAAAAATTATATATAAATTAGGATTTAAAATGTATTGGCCAATATATCGGTTATCGGCTTTCAAATAAAAAAAATAGCGGTTTTTGATATTTGCCAAAATGTTCATATCGGTGCATCCTTCACTGTTAGTAGCCCATTAGTACTTGTATTATTGCACTGATTGTCTGTTACCGTAGCTTTGAGCAGATGGTGTCAATGTACTGGAGAAAACGGCATCCATAAATGTAATCAAAATTGTAATCAGATTTTCTTAAGCAACTTTTTTAATATAAATTAGCCCAAAAAATGTTTGTTTTCTTTTTTTAAAACTTGTTTACAAGTCAGAAGTTGCATATTATAAGCGGACTTGGCAACTCTGGCTGTGATGTCTTATTGATATTCACTTTTATATAAAAGTTGCCATTTATAGAATTAACTCTACTATTCCAGAAGTTTATTTGATGTGTTTTATTATTAACGTGTTAACTGTCACCTTACTTTTTAAGCATAAATATGACCTTAAAGGGTTGAATCATGAATTCTATGACATAGACCCACGGTTGGTCTCTTTTTTTCAAACGCTTCATTAAAATGAAAGTGCAAAAAGTTATAAAAGTTAGTTTACTGTAAAGCAAGTGTACTACTAAACATTTCATAACATTGTTTTCAAAGTATTTTCGACTCTTAATAGATAATCAAAGCCTTAAATCTAAACAAGTTATTTGACAGTTGTTTTCACAACTGAGCCTGCTAACAGGTTTTAAAATGCTATTTCCATCGCAACGTTAAGTCCAATTTCAAAACGTTTTTTCAAAGGGTGAATGTAATGCATCTTATATTTTAATACATAGTACATCTTAGTATCAAGAAAAATTCCTTGTGTGTGTCTAAGCACACTTGGCAATAAAGCTCTTTCTGATTCGGATATAGATGCATCCTTAATGGTTAATGATTGAACATTTATTGAATAAAATTCTACATTTTTTAATCATTATTGATATTTGGCTCATTGAATGTCGTGTTTCACACTAGTCAAATGGGTTGTTTTATAGATTTTGTTTTTTGTCTATAGTCGGCAATGTTTAATGTGAGTTCTGTATTTTGTCTATAGGATCACTGCAACACCCGGCGGTAAACCAAACAAGACACGGGTCATCTGGGGTAAAGTCACACGGGCTCATGGAAACAGTGGAATGGTTCGTGCCAAGTTCAAGAGCAATCTTCCTGCAAAGGCTATGGGGCACAGGATCCGTGTGGTAAGGGTCTTCAAGTTTCTCCCTGGCTTTAATGGCGCTTTTCCAGTACCAGCTCGACTCGTCTCGCTTTTCGCCCCGTTTTCCATCGCAGATAGTACCTCCACAATAGTACCTGGTCGTCATAGCGACGCCGCAGGAAACTGCCGTGACGTAATCTTCTACGCGACACACACACACACAGGACAATGGAGGAAATCGAGTATATGCTGTTTTACATAATATCAGTAATGGGTATATCACGCAATCTCTGGCCAAACTATTTAAAAATGGCGGGGTTATTTAGGATACTCCGTCTGGCGCGTGCAATGATGACGCAGTGAATAGTGATGATTCTCTCTGACCAATCAGCAGTCTCCCGTGTTTTCACGTCACATTTTAGTATCGCCTCAGCTCGCTCAGAACCTCGCCGGAGGTGATGCGAAAAAAAGTATCTGGAAGCAGTACAGGTACAACTTTTACACAGTGGAAAACCAAACAGAGGCGAGGTGAGCTGGTACTGTGTAGTGGAAAAGCGCCTTAAGTGTCGATGTCTTTCCCTGGTTATATTTTGTGTTGGGCAGGTCATTTTATTTTGCCCACTATATGCTTGCCTTTAATGTGGCAGTGGTTTAAACTGGGTTCAAGACTGCTTTTGTTGCCCCGAGTGCCACCTTTAAAGGGGCTTTTAATACTGGCCGCGTTTGATGCGGTCCGAGCGCGATTGTTTCCGGCGCGTCCCACAGCATTGGTCTGGTTTCACACTCAGCTTGATTTTATCAAACCCAGGTGTATTTGTGTGCATCTTGAGTCATCACAAACATGCACGCCGCATGATAGAAAACAACGGTCAATGTATAATTTTTTTCTTAATTTGGTGCTATTATGCACTGCAGCGTAAATGACACTTGGGTATGTCGTTAATGTAGGCCTATGTGTCGCATGAAGTGGTTTTGCTAGCAAACTGACTCTGAGGAGACCGCGGTTTGCCGTTCATTTTCCCTTTGCTATGCGCGAATACAGTGCAGGCTCACTCTCGCTCGTGTCCAAGGTAACTCATCAACACTATCATCCCTAACACGCGTTTTAATGAACTAAATACCGTATTTCCCGGAGTATAAGTCGCATTAGTCAAAAAAATGCATCATGAAGAGGAAAAAAACATGTATAAAAATTGCACTGGACTGTAAATCGCATTTATTTAGAAATTTATTTCACAAAATCCAAGACAAAGAACAGACATTTAATCTGGAAAGGCCAGTTATTCAACTACACAACAGCACACAGAACAACAGGCTGAATAGGTGTCCGGTGTGTTAACGTAACACATTAACAGTTATTCAGCTACACAATAGCATAAAGAACATATACCTGGGAGACTGAATAGGCAAAATTAACATAAGCCAGCGAGTCCAACAAGTTACCGGTAGCAAGTTCACCAAGCTCCTGCGATCTCATTCCACAACACTGAACTCTTCTTCCTCTGTGTCGCTTCTGAACAACTCCGCTAACTAGAGCGCCCTCTCGCGGCTGTAGACGGTAATGTTTTCTCTTGGTTCATCTCAGTCAGTATGAATTAATTTTGATATATAAGTCGCACCGGACTTTAAGTCACAGGACCAGCCAAACTATGAAAAAAAGTGCGACTTATAGTCAGGAAAATACGGTACATAGTTGTCGGCTAAAACGCATGCGCAGGTTACTTATCTTCCTGAACGAGTGCGCACCTGAGTCCGTGTGGATTTCACATGTATCGCGCCACAGTTCGAGTGTAACCAAACTCAAACCACTTCCTTCAGGTAGTCAGTGGTTCGGAAACCCGGTGCGCGCCCGGGTCCACATGACCGCTTTCACATTAGCAATCTCTCATGCGAACCGTGCCCTGTTTCAAACTAAACTCGCCACTGTTAAAGCACCCGAGTTTGAATCACTACTGACTCGTTTGTTCATTTGTATATTGCGAAGTTTTACGTTGTGATATCTCATCAGCTTTATTGTGAAGGGCTGTCGTCTAAAGGTATTGATTAATCTTCATGCAGTATAATTCACACCCCTAGATGTGATGTTTGTTCACACGCATACGCTTCTCCCTTTGTAATCTACATTAAGGGTACGTTTACACAAGGATGTACTAAATACGAAAAAGCTTTTTTTTTGTGTGTACAGAGACAATAACTTTTTTTTTAACTTGCACTTAAAAAGTTTGCCCCCCCCCTCCCCAAAAAAACGCCTTTGTTGTGTTGATGAACGGCCAAAATGCGAAAAAGGTTTTCTGTGTTTAGTTGTAAACGGTGTCGTGTAAACAACAAAAAAGGGGAAGGTGTTGTCCATGCATGTCTTGATGCAGCTACCCTTGTCTGTTGACTGGTTACATATTTAAAAAAATTATATCTTTTTTATAATTGAATGAATTACTAATTTTTTGCTTCTCTTTTCAGATGCTGTACCCATCTCGAGTGTAACATGCTTTCGTGTACAGACAATAAAAAAAATTAATCCAAATATGGCTTCTGTGGTCTTTTCACAACTTTTTTTTTTCTTCAGTTTATAGTGTTCATTCTCTGCAACCACTTTAGAGTCTTGCTGCCTTTTCCACCTTTTTTTTCAGTCAAGTAATTATACACATGAGAAATGTACATTTGTATCAAGCTGGATTTACAGAGGAACTAATGCCTCAGTAGGATCATTTGTAGAAGAACTGAAAAGAGTGCAATTAAGGGAAACGACCACTTTCATAATTAACACTTCCTTACTTAGCACTGCCCCATTTACAAGAACACTTTGTCTGGGTTTATTATGGATCAGTTCTGAATTAAGAAACGCATACTCTTACTATTTCTGCCATAATAGTAAAGATAAGGTAAAAGTAGTACGAGTGTAGTGTACTGGTAAGCGTCAACGCATGCATAAAGTAAATCTAAATACTGAGGATATTGATTTGTGGGTGAAGATGAACTGTTGAGCTTTTGATTTTAACTTATATTTTTATCTTAACTTGAAATAATCGTTTGAATTTTTTTGCCTTTAAAATTTATTAATTTGTGCATCTAATTCCTCCTAGTTGATTAATTTTGTGTCTGTACGTTTATGTATATTTACACACATCTAAATGTTTATACATATTTTCTTAATTTCATTGTTTATGCAGAGGGGATTAACACACACACACAATGTCACTCAGTGTTAGACCACCAGGATTTACATTGTTAATTTATTACATAACTTTTTTTTTTAAGTAACTTGTAAATTAAGATGTACAGTTAAAAGGGTGATGCTACTGTACATAACCACTGTATTGAATATTAGCAATAATAACTTAAAATATCAAACCAATAAGCAAAGCAGAGTACTAATATAGTATGGGCATATCTTTGGTTTCTACATAATTTAGCTCTGAAGGGGTTAATATGTCTGCAGGTGTAGTTTCCAATGAAATCGTAAACCGAGAGGAAAGATGTCGCATATTGTGCAGTATCATCATCGCACTGTACTTTCTTCTATGGTAAAATTCCATTCCAGAGCCTCAGGCTTATCATCGTGTTGCAATACTAGCGTTTGACTGCAGAGGATGCGCGTCCCTTTCACTCGCGCGCTAAGCCCCGCCCATTTACAGAGCTGTGACGCATTCATCGCGAAGGGAATTGTGGGTGCTGTAGTTCCAAAACATCAGCACTTAAAACGATGTGAACTTGTAGTAGAATTCCTCTACACTACATTTCCCAGAACGACCTCCATCCGAACCCTTCAAATAGCTGGTTTATAACGAAGTTGTTTTGCTTCATCCGCTGTTGAAGATCCGCAGACCTACCAGAGGAACAGGTATCTGCTGCAATGGACACTTTTATATTTTATTCTATATGCAAAATAAGATTTATTATAGCATGTTTTCCATGTTTAAGCATGTGTAAATCAGACAGCCTACTTGAAAAAATATTTTAAAATGTAATTCATTTTTAACTTAATTTGACATGTCCTGGCAAGCGATTATATTGACTCTTAAGAAGATTAAACCAAAATCCAAAAGGCGTCTTGCGTGTGAATATTGCGATGTTTTTATTGCCAACGTCTTGCTCGGTGTCTTATATCCTGATGTAGGTGACATCTATTGTCTCAGTAGTTCTGATGATGCACTAGACGGGATTTTGAAACGCATTTAACTTATGCAGTAGATATTATTGTTGATGATACCATGATGTATAATTGTAATCCATGAGACATAGATGCTTACAGAATAAGTGGGGAAATTATCTCTAACAAATGCATCAATGGGATTATTATTAAAAAAATGGGATTATTTATGGTGTTCTCTTGCCATTATAAAAATACACATATTAACTGATTAGGTATTGTTAAATGTATATCTCCCCATGGTTTGTTTAGTCTAAAAAAAAAAGCCAGTAGATGTCCTTGTTTGAAACCCGTGGGCCGTGTGGTCTGTTGTTTTCAGTCATATTTTCGGGAACTGTTTGTTCTCTTCTGGCTGGAGGAGATGCGAGGCCTGTTACACTCAAATAAACTGGATAAACGATTTAAAGCTTTAACGTTAATGTAGCCATCATTTGTACTTGTATTATGTCTTCCGAAAATGTAGCCATTAGTCAAAGCGTAATATAATATTCGCCAAATAAATGTCGCTCTCATTCTAAATCAATCAATGTATTGATGTTTATATTCATTCACGGCATCTTCACGATTGTTCAAGATATTGGCCTTGTTCCAAAATCTAGTGAGCTGCCTGTTTAGTCAACATCATAAAGTAGCGAAAAAATGTGGCCATCATAGGCGGGGGAGTCACGTGAACCCTGTCAAGAACTTGTCCGGACATATCGCATACAAGAAAGAAGTAATATACTATATTTTGCCTTAAGGAAATTAAGCCTATTTTTACCACTGCTAAGATGTTTTGCATTATGACATTGTTACATAAGAATTGAGCACATTTACCCCTAATTTTCATTACTGTAATGCAATAAAATACAGTTCTCATTACTATAGTGTGTAAAAGTATGTGTCTACGTAGTTTTTATTCATACATCATGACAGTATTTGTTGTACTGCCTGCCGTTCATTTGCTTAGCCTATTCAAATTAAATAAATTGTATTATTTAAATGTATGTTTTTACTGTATCACAGACAGTGACTAAAAATGACTAATGGGAATTGCGAAACGCCTGGATGCATTGCAGTCATGATTATTTTGTGGTGAAAATGAAATATCTTAATAGTCCATTTGTTTTGACTTTGGGTTAAAATGTGATGTTTAGGGCTGTCACGATTCCTCGTTGAGTACTCGATTTTAAAAAGTCATTGATTTTTTATTTTTATTTACCCGTGTCGAATTACCGGAAAAATACCAGAGCATTCCACGGATGAGAATCCATGAACCGCATTTTTAGACCATTTGATTATTTCCACAAAAATGTAACTGATTACTCGATTGCCAAAATAATCGTTAGTGACAGCCCTAGTGATGTTTTATAAAATTCACCAAGGCATGTACAGAGTCTGGCCAAAAATAAGATCTAGGTAGGCGGCTGACTATGTTTTGAGACAACTAGACGTTCCTACTAAAAGTGACTTAATGTTGACAACATTAGATAACATTTACTGGAATTAATATTGGACAGTCTGACCAGTTATAAGTTTGTCCATACTATTGAAGTCAGTGGGGTCCAAAACAGCATTGGACTACATTGCCTTGTATTGTATGGATGAAAAAACACTGAGACATCTTTTTTTGTGTGACAAAAAAGTCTTATAGGTTTGACATGAGGGTGCATAAATGGTAACAGTGTTTTTATTTTTGAGTGAACTGTGCCTTTAAAATTAAAAGGCTATAATTTACCTACAACAATGCCATCCTGTCAGACTTCAATGGTAGACTTAAATGGGATAAAAAGGGATTTGCGCATATAATGTGCTCGATCAATGCTGACTAAATAAGAGTAACATTTCCATTCATGTTAATAACCACCTCTTCTCTCATCTGCTTAGATTTGGTGACTTTGACAAGATAAAGATCAGAGTAGAAGCAACAAAAGCGCTCCTATGTTGGTACAAGAAGATGAAAGGACATGATTTGGGAAAGGACTGTCTGGCATCTGGCTCTGCGTACAGGGCCGTATCGTCCAGAGAGACCTTACCCGGACCTGAAGAGGACCACTATGAGCTGTCTAAAGTGCAGGTTAGTCCGTCAAATGCATGTCATTTATTGAGCTTTTTCAGATTTTTGATTGGAAATCGAATGTTTGGAACTAGTTACCTTCTTTTGAACGTGATACAAACAAGCATTAAAAATATAACACACACAATACAGCCTCCCAGCTCTAATAAATGCATTCAATTCTTACTTGTAAAGATTCCTTTCTTGTAAAAACAAAAAATGCTGCAACCAATTATTTTACATGACTTTTTTATCATTAATTCTTGGACCAAAGCTCTTTGCCTTAAAGTGCGGTTAAGTTCATTGTTGCTCTGTGAAAATTAAATTCGCTGGCGTAATCCGATAGGAATCTGCGCAAGCAGGAGTTTCGCGTGAAGACGAAAGATTTTGCCATGCAGGCGTCGCTCATTTTCAAGTTGGCCACACAAATTTGCCACGTTGACCAACACAAAGCTGCTTGGTTTGAAAGTGACTTCTGTGTGAATGGCATTTTGCAGAAATTTGGTTAATGTGATCACACCTTTCAGAAGAATTCAAGGAATGGTTAAAGGATCGTTAAGTTTTTAGGTGGAATCTGACTCTTGAAATTCCTTTATATATTGATATATTCTAATATATTCTCCTCTTCGCATTTACTCTAGACATTTTAAAATATATTGCATGCAGAGTTTTAAAATTGCAGTATTAAACACAATAATATTCTGTTGAAGATTGATTCAGTTTCTGTACTAAGGGATTTCTGGACTGTGCTTCTGATAACTTGTGATGTTTTCCCAAATATGTGCAAGTCACGTGTTGGCTGAGATAGTTCACCCAAAAATTTAAATTCCCTCATCCAAAAAGTCACGTCGATCCAAACCTTATGTCTTATGTGGAACACAAACAAAGATATTGTGCATTATTCAACTGTATCTCCATACAATTCAGTGGTGGGACAATGTTGACTTTTATTGTATGGACCAAAAAACTGTAATTTTTCAGAATATCTACTTTTGTGTGACAAAAAAGCCTTACCGGTTTGGTTTGGAACGACATGAGGGTGAATAAATGGGAGCAGGGTTTTAATTTTTGAGTGAACTGTGCCTTCAACATTAAAATGCAGCGGCTGTTGTTTGTTCGTGTAGGTAGCCAAGCCCTTTGTGTTTGTTTTGTCTGTTGCACTCCTGCCGTCAGCATTTGTCAGCATGTTAAGAGAGAGTCCTGTACTGCCACAATTTTCTTTGTCTTTTTCCATCAAGCTACCTCTCTCTCTCTCTGTATCTCTCAGCCACTCAGTACATCACTAGGGATGCCGTGTGTGCGCAGTGATTGGCTGCTCACCCTGTATTTAGAAGCTGGGTCTGTTTACATAATCTAGACCCACCTATTTTGGCACTGACAGCCAATTGCAATCCTGGGTTCCGGTGATGCGTGCAGCAGCCTTGCCTGCTGATAGGCTAAAGACCCCCTCAGCGCTCAGGCAAGCTGTGTGTGTTTGTGCAACGTGAGTGTGTTCGAGGGACATGGGAAGAAGAGCAGTGAGGACGGGAGGGGAGGGGGACACCCTGCACGTGCTGAGGAGCATTGCTAAACGCTTCACGCCAGGCTTCTCTCGTTCATCTAATCCATCCAGACATGTCAAATTCTTCACCATCTTTCCTAGGTTTTTTTTTTTTTTTTTTGTAGCGTAAGGCTTGCCTCGAGGCACTTGAACATGAATGTTACATAAATAATGTGATGCATGATTGCATTGTTGTGTAAGTGGCGTGGTGCACACAAAAATACGGTTAACAATTTACTCTCTGTCCATTTCTTTACTTTTGTGTTTTCCAGTAGCTGAGCTGTTGTTCTCAGTGTGTCTTTGGTTTCTAGATCATTCTGTGCTCGGTCCCTCATTGCATTCTGATCAGTCCCAGATAACGGGTTTTTTTCTTCCAAGCCTGTTTCCCATGAGAGCTTGTGACAGAAATGCTAAAGCTGGGCTAATTCATGGGGCGGCTGGCTGAGAAGAAGAAAATTAGCTGTGTGTATTTCTGCATGTGTTCTCTCCCCCCTTTCTGTCAAAAACTTACTATATCATAGACATCTGTAAATGTGAAATCTGCAGCTAATATATTTGACATGAAACTTGCTCCCGGTGCTTTAAACCCTCGTAACGCTTCAGTATCTTACTAAAGATAAACGGATGTGCTCCTGTGGACAGAATTAATTCAATTCTGCGTCATTGAGGGTAATCGTCTGTTAATGCTTGAAACGATCGAACCCTTTTCAGCTCATCATTGACATGTTAATGTTGTAATAGGCCTATTTGACATTTTAAACATTTGACATTTTAAAAACAAAAGTTAGCATTAAACTGCATTTGCTAGTACTTTCCAAGTGCATCGGCATATTCAACTAAAAATTTGGTTTTTATTCATCGGGAACTGATGCAAAGTGTATAAGTGGTTGTTTTATACTAGAGTGGAGGCAGATCTGAGTGAGAGTTTGCAGTGGATTGTGGAGAAATACTCATCTCTTCTGCTAGTATCCTTTTTTGTGGAGGAATGCGACATGGAAGAAGCTAAACATCGAGTTTTATGGTAGTCACCCCAATTTTAATTAAATGAATAAAAGCGCTTTGTTCTTTTAGACATGAGCAGCTTATGATCTGTTGGTGTTTTCAGTGACTCGGTTTACAGTAAACGCTGCTCCATCTGCAGCCGCTCTGAGTTTGATCACTTTAACGTGTATTTGGGAACGCATTATGCACCAACCTTCTTCACAAATTAGTAATGAAAACTGCTTATCAACAAAAAAGAGAAGCTTTAAGGACTCCCTCCGGTTTTCTGTGAAAATAAAAGGTTGTGTGGTTTAACGCTTGGAAAAAGTAGAAATTAAGTCATTTTATTATTTTTCTGAAATACTAGAATTATTTTTTTTACAATACAACAGAAGCAGAAAGTGCTACACGGGTGTCTTTACATGGCCACTGGTGCTCACTGGATAAACTGGAGGTAAACATCAAATTATGACGTCGAAATGCTCCAAGGCACTCACTTGGTGAAGTAAAAAGCCTTTAATTAAGTTAATTAAAGGCTTTTTTAATTAAAGGCTTTTTACTTCACCTCATGAGTGCCTTGAGGTATTTTGTCTTCATAACTAGAATTTTATTTTACAGTCAAATATTATAATAGTAATATTTCTTATTTTGTTTTTGTCTAGTTATTATTTAATACTAGTAGTAGTAATATTAATAATAATAGGCTAAGTATTATTAATATTATATCTTATAGATGCATTGATATATAATCACAAACTTTTGGCCAAATTGTGCAGCCCTATGAACAACCACCGCAAACCTGGAATTGTTTTTTAAAAATAATTTTATCAGGGAAATGTCAGGGTTATGTTTAGTTGTTGTTATTCTCCTTGTTCCCGTGTACCTGTGTTCTGTTTTCCTGGTTGTTTATTAGTTCCACACTCCTGTTTCTGTTCGGCTTATTACCTCTCCCCATTAAAGGGATAGTTCAACAATTTTTTTTAATTAGCCTTAATTAAATTTACTCACCCTCAAGTCATCCTAGGCGTATATGACATTCTTCTTTCTGACGAATACAATCTGAATTATATTTAAAAATGTCCTGGATCTTCCAAGCTTTATAATGGCAGTGAATGGCTATTTCTGTTTTGAAGTTGCGCTTTAGGCATAAGTGTGTTTGGCTGGAAGCTAGTTATTTTACTTTATAAAGTTTAAATATGGGTATTTTTCTTACACAAACACATCGCTTCACTTCAGAAGGCCTTTATTAACCCCCCGGAGCCGTGAGGAACACTTTTATGATGGATAGATGCGCTTTTATGGACTTCAAAACATTATAACTCTGATTGTATTCGTCTGAAAGAAGAATGTCATATACACCTAGGATGACTTGAGGCTGAGTAAATCATGGGCTGATTTTCATTTTTGAATGAACTATTCCTTTAAGCCATGAGTTCTTTCTGTTCAGTATTCGGTCTCGTTTGCATTTGTGTTGTGGTTGTAAATTATTTCCTAGTTATTCTCCTGCGTGTTTCTCTGGGATTTTGTTTAATAAAAGGGACTATTGTGAACTCTCCATCGTTGTGTGCTTTAAGGCACACACCTCGTGAATGAACCAAGAACAGATCATGAACAGAGCAGGCGTTCGCCTGGCCTGTTTAGAGGAAGGGAATATAATCTCGAGGACTTTCTACACCTGGCGTACCAATTTCCCTAACTGCTCCCTGTGTATTTTTTGAACAAGCCTAAATGAGTGGTGTAAGGGACGTCTACCTGGTGTTGGTCCTCGAGAGGTTTGTGGAGTGGGTGCTGGTAAACAATGGATCAGTTTGCACCATTTGCCCTGAGGAGTACGTCACCAGCCCCACTCTGAGCGGAGCGAACTCCTGAGTCCACCGCAGACTGAGACCCGAACCTGCCGTGATGAACGAGCCAGATGGAAAGACTGAGTCAACCATCGCCCCTGAGCCCGAACACCACAGTGAGTCTGACCAGGTGTGTGACCCAGCAACATCATCCGTCCCCCTGTGTCAGCTCGTGGTGTACGAGGGAATGGAAGAAAGCCTACCGCCGCTGAGGGTGAGCTGCAGCTGGCCTCTCCAAGTCTCCTTCGTCTCCAGAGATCCCTCCCTCTCCGACCTCCTCTTCAAAATCCAGCCAGTGCGTCGGCCCGGTCTCAGCTGGTTCCCTTCAGCTCCACCTTTGTCTACTCCACTTTGCTGTATGGATGTACCTCAGATCTTCCAATCACCTGCTCCGCCTAGTCAAGAGGATCCCCTGGCTCCGCCTCCAGCCACCGAGCCCATGGCTCCACCTCGGCTCAGTCCACTGGCACCCTGGCTCCACCTCGATGCTTGTTGCTGCGAGTCCACCTCTATCATCGATGTCGCATGGTCTCGTCGGCTCTTCGTCTACTCCAGGGTCTCCATTTCCTTCGGATCCGTCGTCAGCCAATTCTCCACTATGGCTCCTCCCTCTCTCGACTCCGCCATGGTCTATCATCCTGGCTGTGCTCTGGGTTCCCACCTGGCTCTTCCTCCTCTACTACCAACATTATCTGCGCCTTGGTCTCTCCTGCCGTCATCTCCTCCAGATTCCTGCCTTTCACCTGCTCCACGTCCTCCTCCTGAGATCCCACATTCCCTCCATCCCTCAGTTAGACTATTATATTTACTGCGCGAGGACTTGATTCCCAGAGGGGTGTGTAATGTCAGGGTTTAGTTTAGTTTATTGTGATTTGTTGTTATTCTCCCTGTTCCCGTGTACCTGTGTTCTGTTTTCCTAGTTAGTTTCCTTGGTTGTTATTTAGTTCCACACTCCTGTTTCCGTTAAGCTGATCACCTCTCCCCATGCAATTAAGCCCTTTCTGTTCAGTGTTCGGTCTCATTTAAATTCATGTGTTGTGGTTGTAAGTTATTTCCTAGTTATTCTCCTGCATGTTTCTGTTGTATTTTCTTTAATAAAAATAACTATTGTGAACTCTCCATCGTCGTGTGCTTTGTTAAAGCCACACACCTCGTGACTTTGAATATTGCAATTAGATCTTTTTTCCTCAATCGTGCAGCCTGCTCAAAATCAGTTGATTATAGAAAAATGCATTTCACTTGAATTGGGCCCCCATAACTATACTTATTCCATTGTCTCTTCCCCCGCCATTGACGAAATTTTCCGGCAATCCATGTTTTCACGGTTCTATGGTAGGGGGTGCTATTATGCATCTTCAGAAAGAGTACTGAATCTCCAGATCAAAACACAGGCGAAGAAGCAGCAGAAACAAGCGATAGAAGCATTGCTTATACACATGTAAAATTACACAATCATCAAATACTAAACAGCATATAAATCAAAACTGCCTAATGTTATTGAGTGAAATGTCGACCCAGGACGAGGCATAGGACTGTGAAGCTTTGGGGGTGTTGATGGACTCGATCTACTCCATCTATGTTTTGATCATCATTCAGAATCCGATCCAGGCGTAGTCTTTGACAAAAATGCAAAATGTTATTTTTTTTTTTTTTTTTATGAACTTATCCACATTCAAGTGTAAAAAAAGAAAGAAAAAAAAGAATGCATGAAGTTTTTTTTTTTTTTTTTTGCTTGCTTGAAAGCAAAGGCTCAGTTCTTTCTTTTGATATATTGCATGTTTAGATATTCAAACAATAAAATATACTGGGGATCATGTAAGTTTTGTGAAAATGATCTAAAATGATTGCGCTGGCTGGCAACGCTGGCAGGGAAAGTGTTCATTTGTATTTACCGTTTGGCTATTGGTTCATACTGGTTTCTCTGCCTGTGATGTCTATTAGATGTTATATATGTTAACAAATCAAATCTTGTTGTAAAGTGTTACCATAGATATTATTTCTCATTACGGTAGATTCTTGTAGATTAGTAGCTGACTTCAGTTGAGCGTAGTTTGTTTGATGATATCTCTAGCGGTGTTTGAAGATTCCCATCCTGTGAGGCTTTAAAGTACATGCTGTTCCCTTTACAGGGCTAATCCGGCTGACTTTTTCTGCCTCCCTGGGTTTTAAAAGATTTTAGCGTCTGCTTTTGCTTACACACACGTATAAACAGACACACACTCTGACTGCTCAGAACACTTAGCCTGGATGTCAGCAGAATACGCCACAGTACTCGTCACCAAGGGCAACGGCCCGTATAATAGGCTGTTGTCTCAGCTGGCTGCGGGCAGCACACAGACACACTTTATTGTTGTCTGGCCTGTAATTTTTTTATTTTTTATTAGAGTGGTAATTGGCACATGTCACAGTGTGTAATTGCACGTGGGGTCAAGTACATTTAATTAAGGCAAGACACTACAGGCGAAACCACGGTTTTAATTTTTTCTTGCACTGGCCAGTTTTGACATTTTTGTAATAAAAGTGATAAAAAGAAATATCCAAAACCCCCTCTGTAAAAATCTTTAACTATTATGTAAACAGAATGAAACTAATGCATATCTAATTCGATAATGCCTCATTTCCACATTTAAAGACACCATGAAATTCAAAATAACTTCCTCTGCCTCTTGCAGCGACAGGTCTTCTCTTCTCGGATGATGTGTTTATTGGTGTGAGGAACAACCTGTCACTCACATGACATCGACCAATAGCAAACCACAACCATCCAAAGTCCTACCCCACAATTTTTTTGTTTTTTGTTCAAGAAACTTTTACTCGGATATACATCACAAAAAAGATTATCACAACTTGCGTTTTTAATGACTTTAAACATAACATTTCACAAAACTTATAATACAAAACATTTGTGTAAATGTACTGATTAATCAGCTGGGCAAAGTATGGTGATGTCTCTTAGTTAAAGTTAGTTTTTGCTCTATTCCCCTGTAGTGTCGTGCCTTAAACAGTCTTCTAAACTATTTTGGCAGTAATTGACACAAAACACATGACTTAAACGTGTGTAAACAATTATGGTCTTCGTCAGCTGTGTTTAATGCTGCGTGCAGTTCGAGACTGGAGGTTCCTTCCCATACTGTGGTGGTTTTCACCCTAGGAAATATTGGACGTTATGTGTTGCATGGTTTCAGGAGTCTGACTTGTTTCCTTCCTCTGTTTTTTTTCCACTGATGATATTTGTTCTTGCCCAATACATGCTGACAGACATGTCGTCTTTCATTTCCTGTCATCATTTTTTTTGCATAGTCACATCTTTCCATGTAAAAGAGCTGAAATGCTATGAATACATTTTTTATAAAAACCAAACAAACTGGAAGCTAAACCTGATCTGCTGACGTTTCTCCCAGGATGCTTTTGAAACGGCAGCGAGAGCTGAGGGTGGCCTCTCGTTGGATGGCGGCAATGCAGCTGACGCAAAAGAGTTGGAGGACGAAGTCGGGAGAAGCAAATACCACCACAGTGTCGGTGTGCTCAAGCCCATCCGCTCCACCAGCAAGTACGTACTAAAATCATGAATGGTAACACTTTGTCCATTTCTAAATGCTTTTGAAGGCCAATCTCTCAAACGTTAAAAGCTCAGTAAACCTGAGAAAGGGGATGACAATAGAAGTTATACATAACCTCATAAAGACACCACATCAATTGTTTTTTTTTTTGCACCACACCTTATTAATCACTGTCAAAGAATGTTATGTGCCAAGGAAACTAATGATTAAAACCTTATCTTATCTTATTTGTAAAATATTAAGTTTAGACAAGGCCAATATGAGGGCAAAAACAACTGAACTGAACATCTGTAAAATAAACTAGCTTTTGTTTGAGCCATGCTCTCAGACTTTCTGAAACATCGACTATTTATAAAGGGAGAATAACAGAATTGAGCAAAAGCTACTACATAAAGTGAAACCATAATGCTAATTTCAATTAAAGTCTCAATTGTGATTTGCACTGAAGAATCTTAGAGTCAAGAATAGAAAATTAACTTTTTGATTCTTGAGTGCAAATCACCTTTAAGGTTTGATGCAAGTTATGGATTCATACTCCAAAATAAGACAACACAGGAGATGAGAGAGCACTGTATAGACTTCAACAAAAGCAACATTTAGGTAAAAAACTCAAGTGATTAAGTTCAAATACAGTTTCACGAGAATAGATTGTGTATACTGTATATACACTGTGTCCCAGAGAAAGGCACGTAGGACTCACACTGGGTGGCCCTAATAAAATTGGTAATAAAAAAGTGCATATTAGGGACTAATCCACGTCTCTTGTCTGTTTCTCATTGTCATCACAGGTATCAACATCCAGTGGATAACGCCGGCCTCTTCTCTTTTATGACATTTAATTGGTTGACGTCGTTGGCTATGCTGGCCCATAAGAAGGGTCAGCTGTTTCTGGAGGATATATGGGCTGTGTCACAGTTCGAGAGTTGTGAGACCAATCGTCACAGGTCAGTACTGATATGTCCTATCAAAGCACTCATCCAACTAAAATATATGTTATTCAGGCCTAGCAGGGGCAACCTCCTCATATAGTACTACGGTGGTACCAAAGTGGTTATACCATGGCACCATTAACATAGATACAGTAGGGCTGGATATTTGATTCAATATCAGGTACAAAAATCTCTCTCAACTAAAGCTGTAAACTATACAGGGGACCCTGTCAGTTGATGCATATCTAAGATTAAAATGAACAACAGAGTACAGTTTCTATGTATTCAATTGTGAGCTGTATACAAACATTTAAATGTTACATAACAGTTCATTTTTTTTTTGTATATTTAATGACATAATTAAGATTCTACTTGTTGAAATATAAAAATTTCAGACATTTAAACTAAGTAATTTTGACATTTTAATGAGCATGGCAGTGGTAATGTATTTGGTCTGGGCAGACTAGATCTGTTACGCATGCCGCTGTAAAGAAAGTATGAATTCGCTACTGCTTCTAGATGTAGAGATACGCTGCTGTGTTCATGTAAGTTATGCTGCTATTGCATGAACATGCAGACATAAATCCCGTAGCAGATTTAGGCAGGTGGAGCTGGGAGAGGTGGAGAGTTTCAGAGGAACTCTGATGTAGGAACATGCCTACAGCGAACACTGAACCAGAATATTTTAAGTTGAGCAAGCAATCTCAT
This sequence comes from Phoxinus phoxinus, assembly GCF_949152265.1. Lineage (NCBI taxonomy): Eukaryota > Metazoa > Chordata > Actinopteri > Cypriniformes > Leuciscidae > Phoxinus > Phoxinus phoxinus. The sequence continues at coordinate 4,889,266 of NC_136883.1, read as the reverse complement.
GTGCTGCAGAATCAGCAGAGGCCAGTCAGCTTGTGTCATGTGGTAATAGTGTGATTGCTGGCAGATTGCAAGTAAAGGACCTATCAGCATGCGCCATCTAAAGTTTGGTGACTGAACTAGATATCTAAATTGTGACTGTCATAGAAACTTGTTTCCATGACAGATTTATTCAAATAAACATTAAATAATCAAGACATCACTGACAAGTTAAGTACAAATATGATGAACATGTAACAGTGCATCTATTTAGCAAAATGCTCATCTCTAGAGTTATTTTTTTTAAAGTCCACATGATATGAAAATTGACCATATTTACTTTGTTTGCCTAAACTGATCGTTTTGTGGTGAACAATTCATCCATGCAAGTCAATCCACACCAAAAAAATGTTGGCTTCGTAATCTTTAATCAAAATCTGAAAATGCCCCTCCCCTCTGCATTGGAGGACTTTCCCTGATGACGTCGGTTTGACGGTTTTGGTGTCTGCTCAACATCCGTAACCACGCCCCTCCAACTGACAGTAGACAGGTTGAATGAAACACCTACTTTTCTAGATCTAATCATGTGCTAGTTGGAAAAAAAAGTACCATTTAGTATTCCGTTTCTCTCGGAAATATGTCACAACACTGAGATAAAGTCGGTTGCAACTTCCGGTTCACGCGGACTTTAAATTGACTAATGAGCTATTCCTGAGGTAAATGAAACCTTGTTTATTAACTTTTTTTTTTATTGATGTCTTCAACTTGAAACTCTCAAATCGAATGGTTCTGCAGTGGTGGTACTTGGCACTTTTGTTAGTGCTAAATGGACATGGAGCCAGGCCTGATGTCATTGGTAGATGCATTACATATCAACTCCTTCATTTCCACAGGCTGGCCGGGTTGTGGGATGAAGAAATCCGGACACGAGGAGAGGGGGCGTCTCTTCGTCGTGTGGTCTGGCATTTTTGCCGCACGCGTCTGCTGCTGTCCATCCTCTGCCTTATGGTTACTCAACTCGCAGGCTTCAGTGGCCCAGTAAGTAACACCATCTAAGCTCTGTTGTGTCTTTCTGGTGTCTTTTCTTCTTCTCCCTCTGTCTATCTCTCCCACTCTTGCTCTACCTTTCTCTATCTGTCTATCTGTGTATTATTAGCTTTGTAGATCCACCTATCAAATACCTGCCCCCCCCTCAAATGCTCAGGTGAGTGTTCAGATGGGGAATTGAAGGTGTTACTGTGTTGCATTGTCACTGGGCATCAGAACTGATCTGCTTTACATCTGTGATGTTTCCAGTGTGGCTCCTAAAACCATTTGACAATTAGTGCTATTTATAAAGTGCCTTAATGATGACTTGTGCCAACACCAAAAGAGTATTACAACTTTTCCGCTCCTTTTTGCCAAATAGTTAGACTTTCTCGTCATAAAACTTTAATAATTGAGATGTTACGGTGTAATATTATTCAAGTATGTCATTTCTACGCCACTAACGGCACCAAATGGACCTGCAAATCTTTTTGAGCAGCCCAGCCGGACGTAGCGACATTAGCTCATCCAATAATGCAACAGTCGGTAGAAACAATAACTTCTAAACCTTTAAAGACAGGCCTACTGTGAGCGCTGATTGTATATGCTTTTTAGCCATCCATTCGCATTATTTAAACTAATTTTTAAATAATAATTGTTTAACATCTTAATTTGTGGTGAAAAACTACATTACCCATGATGCTGTACAGGAAATTCCACCAATCAGAGAGTTTCGGGGAGCAAATTGCGCCTAAACTTCTTGCAGGGAATGCCCACTCCCATGAAACACATCAAATGATGTAATCTAGTTGATTTCGCTATGCTGTCCAATGTATATAACTTAAAATATATAGTTTCTCTAGATATAATCAATAACTTTAAATGTGATTGTCATTCGCAGTGCTTCATGGGATTGTAGTTCTTTCCTTACTAAAGCTTTTAAGTACCTGTGTAATGTTGTGTATCATCTCATAGCTGGTTGTTTCGGGTCATGCCGTATAACACTTTAACAAAAACGTTTTTAAAAATCCCTAAAATGGAAAAATGAATGGAAAATAAATACTTCCGAAACAAGCACTGCTGGAAAAGTGGGTGGGCATGAAAGCACATTTTGGTTTAATTTAGAGGCGGGACTAAAGTGTTTTTCAGTTCTGCTTGGTGCTGCCAGTTGTGTAGAAGTGACACACTTCACCTTTAATCAAGTCTAATAATTAAGGCCAAGTGATATTAATCTTAACCGTCCTGTAATTGAGAAAGTTAAAGATAAATGACTCAAAGCTTAGTCATCACGTACAGTTCCAAGAGTTTCAGTTCCAAAAACAACAACAAATTGATTACACCTGTTAAAAAAACCTGCTGCTCTATGCCTGTGAAAGTTTCTGTTTGTCTGTTGCCTTCCAGGTACCAGGTGTTTTATATATGTGGTGTTATCATCGGGTAGATAATAAGGAAAGTATCTGTTCTTATGGCCCGCTATGAAATGATAGATTTGGGGTATAACTTAAGTTTAGGGGCATTGCATGTAGCACAAGCGTAGTCTAGAGAGGAATCTCCTTAGGACAGGAGGATAGGCTAACATATTCTTCAAGGAGAGCTTCTGTCACTGTCCCACCAAGGGCGACACAGCAAGGCTCTGTGTCCTTCAATCTTTTGGAGAAAATCGGGCTTGTCAAAATGCTTGGATTTCAATCTGTTTAATCATCAACTGACTTTTTCTCCCTGTTGTCTATATTTAGCAACTCCCCGTAGAACATCTCCTTGAAGAGATACCTGTCCTTGCTCTGATGACTGAGGTCAGGGGTGGTTTGTAAAGGAAGGTGGGTGTCTATGGGAGTGGGTGGGGGTTCAGATTGGAGTTAGGGGTCAGAGGTCGCTGGGTCCCCATGTGTGTGACATGTGACAGAGGCTATTCTTTAGACTCCACAGGGTGTCCATTTAACCTGCGGGGAGAGCATACGGCAGGCAGAGCCGGTGAGGATTCCTGGGAGGTAAGGGCATGTTTCTTATGCAGGGCTGGATCAAGAGTTAATGCTGTTTGCTGCCCTTCTCTCTCTTTCTTTCCGTTTCCCCTCTCTTATTTGATCTCTGTAATTATTCGCATCTCATGTGTTTTGAAATGATTCAGCGAACAAATGTGTCTAAGGTTGGGTAACTGGTTGTCAAAACTGTGCAATGTATGTCCGATGACGAATGTGGGCAAGATTTTGTGCCAATGGACAATTGATTCAGACTTCTCCAGATATCTGTCCCATATGCCAGCTCCTTTGCTCAATGGAAAACGGACTTGTGGGTTTTTCTATATTGCTGGGGTTTCTTGTTTTGGACTGAAACGCTCTCAAGTTTGAGAGATCCATGGGCGTACAGGCAGTTTTCAGACCCACACCTTTTGTCCTCAATATGTTGCTGGATTTTTGACCAATTTCATGGACACCTTTTTGGGCAACTATGTGGTGTAAATGGGTCTCGTAAGATGTACGTCATTCAGGGAGGGATCGCTGCCCCACTAACCTCGATTAAAAGTAAATGGGACAGCTTTTAAGTGATGACAACTCGCAAATGGACTCTCAAAGAACTAGATGTGCTTTTTCTTTTGACTTTATATCTGAAATCATACTTTTATGAAACAATGTCTTTTGTTTTTTCCTCTCACAAGTATTGATTTGCCATGTTTTTTCTTTTTTTTTGCTCAGACATCTTTGTAATAAATCTTTAACTGCTGAATGTTTCAACTTTCAAGGTTAAATATTCAAGGTTTCATTAATAAAAGCAAGCAGCTGTGTTGAACCACATGGGTTTGCCCGTATTCCCAGTTTATGTGTGCATATCCTTGACTGCATATGTGCATGATATTTGAGAACAGTGTGTGTGCGACTGTGTGTGTGTGTGTGTGTGTGTGTGTGTGTGTGTGTGTGTGTGTGTGCTTGTATGGACTGTGTCAGCTGTTAAAAGTTTTCTGTGTTTTGTGCTTCCGCACACTCTGCTACTAACGATTGATATAATTGATATTAATTTTCAGGTGTTAAAACAAAAGTACGTCTCCATCCTGTACCCCCAACCTGATGTGACTGTAGGTAAAAAGTCTTTGAATCCACAAACAAGGGGCATTATGTCCATGATTCACTTTGCTAAAGTACAATGTATCGCACAAATGGTACTATCATTGTCTCTCTTGTTCTCTTCCAAAGGCTAGAGAAAAGGGCCAAATAAGGTAAACTATTAGAACACAGGCTTGACATTGTCTCTCAGTACAAGTTGCTCCAGTGATTATGATGACGTCCCACACGTAGCATACAATGATCACCTTTTTCTGCCGAATGACGTAGTAATGCCAGATGTTTTATGATGAGGAAGGTCGCAAAATGTTGTCGAACTGTAAATATCGCAGTGGTGTGGTGCAATCGTATGTTTGTATCCTCAGTCACGCCTGCTGTGTCCTGTCGCCCCCTTGCTCGTCCTCCCTCTCCCCAGGCGTTTGTGGTGAGGCGGTTACTGGAGTACACGCAGAAGAGCGAACCCGACCTGCCCTACGGCCTGCTGTTGGTGCTGGGCCTCTTGGCCACCGAGCTGATTCGCTCCTGGTCCCTCGCCCTCACCTGGGGGCTGAACTACCGCACCGGCACCCGTCTGCGTGGAGCCGTCCTGACCATGGCCTTCCACAAGATACTGCGTCTGCGCAGCCTACGGGAGAAGAGCATGGGACAGGTACGGTGTTGAGGGACAGACGAGGAGTTTTCGCATTAATGAATTGGACATTTAGGAAGGTTAGGAGCAGATATCCTAGGGTGTTGAATGGTGAAGAGATGAAGAGTGAAAGAAAAAGAAGGTGATGGCCGCAAATCTATTTTACGGTGGTATATGTCGCACATCTTGCCAATGTACGTGTTGCTTTTCTCTTTAGTTGATCAATATGTGCTCGAGTGACGGGCAGCGCATGTTTGAAGCCGCTGTGGTGGGCAGCCTGTTGGCTGGAGGCCCCCTGGTGGCCGTGCTGGGAATGGGATACAACTTATCAGTGTTGGGGCCGACTTCTCTGCTGGGTTCTGCCGTGTTCATCCTCTTCTACCCGACCATGGTGAGGTTTTCCGTTCCTGCTTTGTCTTGTTTTTAGCGCTGGGAGTTTCCGTTGTAATGCCACTGTTTTTCCCGTGCCGGTAGATGTTTAGCTCCAGGCTGACGGCATACTTCAGGAGGAAGGGAGTAGCCGTGACGGACCAGCGTGTTCAAAAGATGAATGAGATTCTGAACTACATCAAGTTCATTAAGATGTATGCCTGGGTTAAGGCGTTCTCACAAGCTGTACGAAGTAAGTTGTTTGTTATTTGGCGTTGTGTATTTAGCTTAGTGTTACATTTAATATCATTGATATACCATCATAGTTTTTTATATATATTTTGAATTAGTAAAAAAAAATATCAGTTTTATCTCTTTTATTCTAGTAATTCTCTTGTGTTTTTGTCATTTTTATTAGTGTTTTAAAAAATTTTTTTAAATATGTCTAGATATTTTAGTATCATTGATTGATTATTTTTTATTTTATTTTTTACTTGTGTTTGGCTTAGTGTTATTTTGATATGTTATTTGTATCATTGATCTACTATTATAGTTTTTGTTAGTATTTTTTAATTCGATTTCTTTAAGTTTTTTGTTTACATTTTAATTTGTTAAAGGTTTTAGACATTTTTATTAGTTTTATGTCTAAAATTGTAGTTTTAGTTATTTTAGTACTTCAAGTTAAACTAAACTAAAAATTAGAAATGTACACTAGTTTTTGTATATTTTATTTCAGTTAATGTTTCAAGTATTGATTTTTTTTTAATGGTTTTGTTTTAGTTAACGATAATAACCCTGGTTTGACTTATGCATACATTTTCGCTAATCATTGCTTACCATCAAACAGGAATTAGAGAGGAGGAGCGTCAAATCTTGGAAAAAACAGGATATTTTCAGAGCATCACAGTTGGCGTGGCTCCTATCGTCGTGGTGATTGCCAGCGTGGCGACATTCTCCACCCACATGTTGCTAGGTTATGACCTTACCGCTGCACAGGTAGGGTTACATTGTTTGTTTTGAAGTATAGTCATTACCACAGTATTAATGAACTCATGCATTGACTTTTTTTTTCTCAGGCATTTACTGTCGTCACTGTTTTCAATTCCATGACCTTTGCCTTGAAGGTCACCCCATTTTCTGTCAAATCTCTCTCGGAGGCATCTGTCGCCATTGATAGGTTCAAGGTGAGCTTTCTGTGCCTCTTTCTACAAACAGTTACTTTCACCTCTGTCAAGACTTTGTCTGTCCTTTAGTGTGTGTTTTGCCTACTGTTATCAAGGCACCCACTGTAAATCCAGGTGTGGGAGCAGGTGGTATCATTCAGGTGTGATTGATTTGGTCCAAATAGAGGATCTTGGGGATTTGGCTGAATGAGATGGGAATGGGGCTGGTCTTGTCAGAATAGTGCCACATTGAGAAGCTCCAGTTGCCTCCCAGCTCACCCTTATCTCGCAGATTATATCTTTGTTGTGTCTCTTTATAATTTCAATGTCAGAATACAAAAATCACATAAAGTCATGAACTGCGGCACAGCTTTCATATCAAAAGTGTTGGAGATAAAATCATAAAATGGTGATTTCAGGAAGTTGTTAGAATAATAAAATGAAAGTGGACACAACAAAGAGTAAATAATTGTAAAAACTACAAAAAAAATTCTGTTTAGTTGTTTAGAACAGAAAAAAGCCTGATGAGAGTTGTTGAACATGTGTTCGCCAAACATCTCAGCTTCATGCATCTGGATTTGACTCTCTTCCAACTTGTTTGGATTTTTGTGCCGGAATCAAACACGCAACAATAGAGCACTGCAGTATTATGTATTTTTGTAGGCCAACCTGGACGTTGGCATCACACTGGATTTTTCCATTGGCTTTTGGATTATTGCAGAAAATAAGCTCTCTGACCAACAGTTTATGATTTTTACATGTTTTGTTCAATCGTGATAATCTTCACAAATTAATTTTGAAGCCTAAATACAATCACCAAATGTAAAAAGCCAAATGTAGTCAAATGTAAAAAGCCAAATGTAGTCTATAAACAAACTATTCTACAGTCTTGACTTCAACGTCACCATCGTTAAGCTTTCAGTCTTTATTTAAGAAACATTTTCCCTGAAAGTTGGAGTATATATTGCAAGAGCGCGAGTGATAGTGGCTCCTGATCAAGAGGCTGTGCAAGTGGACTGGAGAGTAGATGAGTTTGGACATGCATGCTTTAGCTTTACATTGCTTTGCTTGCATTTGGAAACATTGTACATGGATACTGTAATATGCAGACATGATTTAAGAATCCTCAGTTAAATTCAATAGTTTAAAAGAAACAAGACAGACAAACAGGCTCTGTGTTCTGTGTTATATTTAGCACTTGTAAATGTTATACATTTTGTCCGTTTTCTCTTTGTTTCTTAATTTTCCTCCAGAGTTTGCTTCTGATGGCAGAGGTCAAGATGATCCGTGAGCAGCCAAGCAATCCCTCCAGTGCAGTAGAGATGACTGGTGCCAGTTTGGCTTGGGAAACGGGGGGTCACAGCGCCCAGCCTTCGCCCCGTGGTACACCCTATATAGGCCTCGGAATGAGAGGGTGTCGCAAGAAGCGTCGGCAGCGGGACGACCCGAAACATCACGTGATTTTGGAAGAGGAAACGCATGGCCAGCTGTTGCATGATGTGTCTGGAGACATGGCGTCCAGTCCTGAAGATCACACCCTTCAAGTGCCGACCATCAGCCAACGGCTGCAAAGAACTCTTCACTGCATCGATCTCACTATACAAAAGGTCTGTCTAAATGCTAATTTGGCCGATTTATAATGGTCGAGATGACTACTAATGATCATTCCTGTGTTTGAATCTTTAGGGGAAGCTGGTCGGTGTGTGTGGCAGTGTGGGAAGTGGCAAAACATCTCTCATCTCTGCCATTCTTGGCCAGGTGAGCGTTTATGGTCTGATTTGTGCAGCTGTCATTCATTGATCCATTAGATGCGTTTAGAAATCCTCAGATCCACTGTTGTGTGTGTATCCCAGATGACTCTTTTAGAGGGGACTGTTGCTGTTGATGGAGATTTCGCGTATGTGGCACAACAGGCCTGGATTCTCAATGCATCCTTTCGTGACAATATCCTGTTTGGCAAGGAAATGGAGGAAGAGAGGTGAGCACCAGTTCTTTTTCGTTCTTCGCTTAGGGGTAAAAATAAGTCGGAAACATCTTTGCCTCCATTCAATTCATGAATTGGAATTTGAATTGAATTGACTCCGCCCCACAGGAAGTTGAATTTGAATTGGAATGACAGGAAGTGGAATTAAATTCATGGCAATTCAAAGAAATTCCACACAGTCACACAACAGAAAGAATGTGTTGAATCTCACACACATTCAGTGTTAGGAAGGTTACTCTGGAAATGTATTTGCTCACTGTTATAAGTTATCCATTATAAATGTGGTTTGGATTACTTTATTTGGATTACTTTATCATTGCAAAGCAATTTCCTTTTCATTTGATTAGTAACTAATTTAATTACACATTCTACCTCAGTAATTCAACTAGGGATGTCAACGATTAATCGACGATCGATTAATTGTCGATAATACTATTAATCGATACAACTTCTCGATCATCGATTAAGCAGGTTCATGCGGGTGCGCTGCTCAACCGCGAAACAAAGCGAGCGCGTTTTGTTTGGGACCATTTTACACCTTCATTATGACTATGAGTTTGTGTGTTCATTTGCAGCCTTTGTTTTGTGCAAATGTAAGTTGTAATATTGTGTTTATTTTGTGTATTACTATCTATATCTGATTTATCTTATATTGGATGCATCCCTTGAATGAACGCTGTAGTGCGCGTGATCAGCTTCAGCGCGCGCAGCTCAAACGGCTCTGCACGACTAATAATGACTATTGGCAGGACTGTCATATTACATAACATTATAAAGAGAACAATATTGTAATAAAACATTGTGCATTATTTGAGTTTAGTTGCCGTGTCGCGTTGCTCCAGGAAGAGCGCGTCCACAACATGATCATTCTGAATGAATGGCACGTAACTTAGTTCAAGTTCACTTGTGCATTCACGTCATTTTGTGCAGAAATAATTTGTAATATTATGTTTATTTTGAATATATCTGATTAATCTCATATAGGATGCGTTTCTTTGAGTTAAATAACGCGCTAGCAAACTAAGTGCTCCAGTTTAACGGTAGCCTTCATTCAGCGCGCGCAGCTCAAACAGAAATGCACGACTAATAATAACGATGAATAATTTGGGACTGACATATTACATGACATAAATGACATTACATAAAACACGAGAACACTATTGTATTAAACCGCTGTGAATGCATTGGGTTTAGTTGCCGTGTTCAGTGTGTTGTTCAGGGAGAGCTCGTCCACAGTCACACATTCTGCACGCGTCTGAGGCGGCGCTGGTGACGCGTTGTATAGTAGTCATTATATTTGATAATTAAATAATCAATGACATTGAAACATTCATCCATCGATCATGGTAATTTGTGAAAATTGACATCCCTAAACAACTGTTACAATAAAACATCAATTGAGCAATATAACATGCATTTTTATTCAGTATATATGCAATATTTTGCTTTTTATGTTAAAGACACTATTGATACCGTGAGAAATGTACATTCTCAGGAAAATAGCCGCTTATCAGTTAATCGTTAATCGATCGATAAGGTCAATCAACTAATGATTAATGAATTAATCGATAATTTGCATCCCTAAATACAACTAAATACAATTACATTCATTTTGTAATTTAATAACATAATTTCATTACACACAACTAGTCATTTCTCAACCCTGCATACATTTTGTTTTAAAATATAGATAATGATCAAATTCTTGAAACAAATTAAATTAAATGTTATTTAATTAGTTGTGTTCCAATGTTATTTTTATTTCAAAGTTATCAAATAACACACAGTGCATAATGCAATCATATCGGACATATACTGTAAAGCTTCATTGTTAAACACTTCACTTAAAATATGTATATGAATTTCTTAGAATTAAAATTGTTCTGCTTCCTTTAATTCAAATTCGAATTGTAATTCTAGATCCTGTTGTTGACCTCAATTCAAATTCAAGAATTGAATTGGAATTCAGGAGTCATTCTCAATTAAATTCTGAATTGTGCACAAGCCTGCCTTTGCAGCGCTATAATGTCAGCGAACATCCCGACGCCGCCCACACTGCTGAGAGCACTGTTTGGATGAATATGTAAATATGTATTGCACGCTTTCCTCTTAATAACAAAATGAACACAACAAAAATGACAGCTGTAAGAAAACAGCAGTTAAAGGGTTAGTTCACCCAAAAATGAAAATAATGTCATTAATGACTCACCCTCATGTCGTTCTAAGCCCGTAAGACCTCCGTTCATCTTCGGAACACAGTTTAAGATATTTTAGATTTAGTCCGAGAGCATTCTGTCCCTCCATTGAAACTGTATATACAGTATACTGGCCATGTCCATAAAGGTAATAAAAAGATCATCAAAGCAGTCCATGTGACATCAGTGGGTTAGTTAGAAGTTTTTGAAGCATCGAAAATACTTTTTGGTCCAAAAATAACACAAAATAAGACTTTATTCAGCATTGTATTCTCTCCCTTGTCTGTTGTCAATCCTTCACAGTTACGCTGATGGCGTAAGACGCTGATGACGTGTATTTCTGGTGCGCCCGAGCTTCGTTTACAGTCTGAGGGAAACGCACGCTGTAAAAGTGTCTCATCCGCGACATGCACATTTACGCACCATTAAAAAAATGATATCCACGCAAACAATGTAGAATAGCTTGAATATAGCGTGCGTCTCCCTCAGACTGTAAACGAAGCTCGGGCGCACCAGATAACACGTCATCAGCGTCTTACGCCAGCAGCGTCACTGCGGAGTCGTGAACGCAGATTCACAACAGACCCGGGAGAGAATACAATGCGGAATAAAGTCTTATTTTGTTTTATTTTTGGACCAAAAAGTATTTTCGATGCTTCAAAAACTTCTAACTAACCCACTGATGTCACATGGACTACTTTGATGATCTTTTTATTAAAGGGTAACTAAACACTAAACCAACTTTTTTTAGTTAATGATCTGTACGAATGGAGCTTCATAAATGCTGTTCATTGATTCGAGTACTTTTTTTAACATTTGAGTATAAAGTGTTTTAATTTTCAAATATATGGTGTAAAAACGTCTGAGTGCTGCCCTCTTCAGGTTAAACGGAATCTCCTGCAGTAGGGGTACTCTCTGACGTAGGGTACTCTCTGACGCTGCGAGCTCAACACGCCCCTGTCAGCCTCTGGTATAAAAGCATCTGCTTCCGTCAACACCAGAGCGAGTCAGGAGCTGGAAATTGGAATTACGAGTTTTGAAAACGATCAGGATAGCGTATTTTAGCATCTAGTTAGCATAGCATTTATAGTTATTTAGATTATTTTGTGTAGCCTAGGTAGTTATTTAGCATAGTTGTTAGTGTTGTTAGAAGCATAGTTAGTTAGTAGCATAGTATTGCATCAGTTAGGATAGTGTAGATTTTTAGCATTAGCTTTATCTGTATTAGTACAGTGGTTAGGCTGGTATAGGTGTAGTGTTGCCGGTTGCAACAGCGCTGCTGGACTGTATAACTTCCCACCAGACTTAGAAATTAGGCGCCAGTGTTTACATGCACTTGTGTGCCAAACGCTGCTCTTCCTGCATGGACTCCACAACAGCCGGCGCGTTTTGCTGGATATTTTTTTTCACATAGCGGCAAAATATGCTTAACGTAGGTCAATAGTAATAATAATCCACTCAGACACTGGACCCATTCTCTCTTGCGCGGCTGCTTCGCTAGCATCGTCGGATGCCGATCGCGAGGCAGGAGTTAATGCGATGCGACACCGCAGTTTGAGCTAGAGGCTCGAATTGATATGATTTTAGCTCTGTGTCCACAGACAATTCCTCCACTTCAGGTGAGAAAAGTCCTCAACTTTAAATGACCGCTCTGTTGCAAAGCTACTTGCGTCACTCTCCATCTTAGCGAGTCTGACAGCAGCTGTCAGTCACTGCGGGTCTGTCAATCACCCGCTCAGCCCCGCCCTCGGTTCGTCCGTTGGGCTCTGCCCACTTTTCCAGCATTTTTCAAATATTGCCAGTGGGTGGAGTCAGGCTCTGACCAGGGGTTTAGTTACCCTTTAACTTTATGGACATGGCCAGTATACTGTATATACAGCTTCAATGGAGGGACAGAATGCTCTCGGACTAAATCTAAAATATCTTAAACTGTGTTCCGAAGATGAACGGAGGTCTTACGGGCTTAGAACGACATGAGGGTGAGTCATTAATGACATTATTTTCATTTTTGGGTGAACTAACCCTTTAAGAAAGCATAAAGCAGAAGAAATGATGCGGAGAAGATTTTCATGTCAAAGAAGGCGGAGCCACAGAGCCACACCTATTACATAATCACCACTGACCAATGGTAGTTCGAAGGCGTTTACCACCCAGAGCAAACTTTTCTGGAAAGTCTTTGAACTTTGAACTTGGTCTGAAATTATGGTTTGTTCTTCAATTTCGCTTGAAGTATATTGTGGCCTTTTTTCAGTGAAACACGTCAGTACTTTTTGGTTTGCCAGCCGGCTGCACTAAAGGAATGTAATGAATAATGTGTTTGCGTCAGCGTGAAGTAGACTAGAGGGCTGAGCAAGTAAAAAGGGTCTGCAGGCGGTGCGTGACTCAGCACAGAGATAAAATGAGCACAGACAACCTTGAATATTTGTTCTTTGTCATTAAATAGCCTCCACACGCCTCCTGATGAAATATAGTCTACGTATTATAGATGTAATGGCACCTTGCTTGATATTTCACCTTAAAGCGTGATCATATTTGATCCTCCTGTGTCTTTGACATGTCTCCTGCAGGTATCAGGCTGTTCTGAGTGCTTGCTGCTTGAGACCAGACCTGGCCATCCTCCCTTGTTCTGACCTGACTGAGGTAACACATCCTACAGAATAACCAACAGTAGTGATGCACCCAAAGTTGAGCTAGAATACTCAAAAACTCCCATTCAATAATCACAGTAAGCTTTTGTGCTTCGCTACTATTGATATGAAACGGTCTCCGCTTTCAAATTCTTTAAATATCACAAAATTCAAACAATAAATGTAGTTTTGTTACTCTTTAATGTGCGGTGAGAGATCGCTGTAGCCGCGGATCAGTTCAAGCAACATGTGAACTGATCATCTCTTCCTTTTCACTAGTTATAGCACAAAAAACATGAATGAACATCAGAAGGTATGTTGAAAGATAGAGTACGTCTGTCTCATGTAATCGCTCAATCAGTGTTATATATATTTTATGTCAATAAAATGTAACATTGCATTTGCCTAAAAAAAGCCATTCAATGTCCTCAGCTAGAAAAAAAACTCTTAGAGAGGAGCATTTTGCTAAATATATGCACTGTATCACATATTAATAATATTTTTATTTAACATGTTAGTGATGTCTTTATTATTTGATGTATATTTGAATTAATAAATACATTTGAATACATATGTCTAGCCACCGTTGTATTTATTTCAATGAATAGGAGTAAAAACATAATTATATAATCAAACCTTTGATATAGAAACTGCCTTATGTGCAATTTAAATGTTTATATATGAATATTGAGTATTAAATAAAATAGATTAATGCATTGATTATTAAATAAGCTTTACTTTTAGTTTTCGGCTAACTGATGGTTCAGGTGTTTCAGTAAAAAATTAAAATTGGTGCATCACTAATCAGCAGAGATACTCTTAGACCTGAGCTACAAATAGATGAATAATTCGATACAAACACTCAATTCTCATTTATAATGGGCCTATAATCAGGGCCAATGTTTTATACGTGGTGTGATTCCCTCTGTCAGATTGGTGAACGTGGTGCCAACCTGAGTGGTGGTCAGCGTCAGCGGGTAAGCCTGGCGCGAGCTTTATACAGCAACCGGGACATTTATATTCTTGATGACCCTTTAAGTGCTCTGGATGCTCATGTCGGAAATCACATCTTTAACAACGCCATTAAGAAGCAGCTGCGTGGCAAGACCGTCATCTTTGTCACTCACCAGCTGCAGGTACTTTACAATGTCATGCCCCGTCATGTGAGACAACCATGTTTTAACCATGCAAGCCACTTACCGGTAATTATTCGCACTGGATTACGATCACAGCATATGGTAATGGGCGTTTCTGTTATCAGTATCTGGTGGACTGTGATGACGTGATCGTCATGCGTGACGGCAGCATCACAGAGCAAGGCAGCCATGAGGACCTGATGAATGTGAATGGAGACTACGCCGCCATGTTCAACACACTTCAACTGGGAGAAACACACATCATTGAGGTCAGTATCTCTTTAATCAGCCAAAAATGGAAAACTCTATAATTTACTAACCTCATGGCATTTGGTCACATGATGTGCAAGAACCAATGATGTTTGATGATAGTTGATTTGAGTTTCAAGGAATAAAGGCTTACATTTCAGTCTGTTTATCATACAAAAAAATCATGCCGCTTCAGAAGACTTCCTTTTGGCCTGATTTTGTTCGAAATAACTTCACAGCAGTGAAAATTTCACTTCTATTTCGCTTGAAGTATATCGGGCCTTTATACAGTATTTCATAAAATGGACAAAACATCTAAAACATTATTCAAAATATTTTCTTTTCTAATCCACAAAGTAAAGGAAGTCATACAGTCATACAGACAGAAGTATAATTTTTGGGTGAACTATCTCTTAAAGGTCATGTTTTATGTAAATCAGATGAAATAGGGAAAATGGGGAAATGGTTCAGAGACAGTTCACCCAAAAATCATCATCCTCATGTCGTTCCAAACCCATATGACTCTAAAAGGAGAAGTTTTAAATGTTTACGCAGCTCTTTTTCAACCGCACCGTCAGTTCTTGCTCAATGCGTGTTTCTTCCACATGCTGGAGTTCTCAAATCTGTTGTTTTGTGTCATCTCAGGTTCCGAATAAGAAATCTGGGAGTTCCCTGAAGAAACCCTTAGAGAGCAAAAAAGCAGGATCTGTCAAAAAAGAAAAAACAGTCAATCAGGATGATGGTAAATATGAGCATGTTAAACCGTAAATTATACTGTGTGCTACATCAGTGATTCTCAACTTGTTTTTGCCATGGGACCAACATTTTCCCAGGGTCATTAAGCTGTGACCCAATTTTGTATTCCTAAAAAAATTAAAATAGCAGTCCCAAACTACTTCGTTAATACAATAAAGTTGGTATGAGCCACCAAAAAATATACAAAATTGCACAAAAGTAAAAATAGTGGCATTTTGGGGTTACAGAAACAACAGTTACCATGGTAAATACACAATACTAACATGAACTGTTAATGAAACATGGAAACTGCTTCTGATGACTACAAATGAACATCATACCTGCATGCAAATCCTTCCCAGCGAACACAAAAGTACCAGTTACCTAATTTATTGGTACTTTTTGCTAATTTCATTACTAATCGACAACACAGCCACGCCATTGCGTGCTTGTAATTTCTTTTGCGCTTTATTTATAATGAAGTGATATGCGGTGAGCGCCGCCACATTTGCATGTGCAATTGAAGAGCTGACAGGAAGTTTTTTTTTCTGAGGTGAGACTTTTTTTTCTAACAGGTTACAAAAATAACATTCAAATAATTACGCTGAGCCTGACAACTCATTTATAGCCTGACAACAAGTCAACAATACATTTGTTGTTGTTTCTTTGAACCGCACACTCCACGACCCACTAGTTGAGAAACACTGCTCTACATAACCTCCCTGTAGGCCTCACGTTTAGTCATGCTTACCCTTATGATTTACCTCACTCCTGTTGGTTTTCTTTCAGGTCAGCTGATGCAGGTGGAAGAGAGAGGGAAAGGCTCAGTGCCCTGTGACGTGTACAAAGTGTACATCCAGGCTTTAGGAGGGTGGCTCGTCTTCCTCTTCATCCTGGCCCTCTTTATTGTCAATGTGGGCAGCATAGCCTTCAGCAACTGGTGGCTCAGCTACTGGATCAAACAGGGCAGCGGGGTAAGAGATGCGGGGCAGTTTGGAGCAAAATAATTGCAAAAAGGCTTCATTTCCAAGAGACCAGAGTAGAAGTGTTTAAATATTTGATGTGCTTGTGACCTTTACCGCTGGTTTGTGTCTTTTCTTTCTGGAACTGTTACTGTTAGTGTGTCAAACTTTGGAAATTGTAAATCACAAATGACTAATTATATTTGTTTTGATCACAACTCATGCACTGAATATCGATATTTAAAACATTATAAAAAAAAATCTGAACAGCTGCTCAGCTTTTACTTTGGTTTTTATTGGTTAGGTGTAATAAGCTTGATCTTTGCGTCATATTCATAACAGCATTTCTGTAATGAATAAACATCAATTGACACATCTTTTTTTTTCATTGAATATTGCAGTGTTTACTGTAAGTGATTAATTGGTGCACATCTTTTTTAATTATTGTGCCCTAAAGATTACCAATTATTGTAATCTTTAACATTACCTCTACACCAATGTGCAAACAACAAGGATTTGACAATTCAGTCAATTCCTGATGGGCAAAACCTTCAGAAATACAGAAATAAAAATACAACAAAAAAATAAATACACTTTTTATTTTTGTTCTAGAAGCTGTTTCATTTGGATTTACGTAACAATAGAGAAGAAAAGGCTGTTACAAGTTTTCAAGCCGTCTTTAATGGTTAAGACAATAAATATATGCCATACTGTGAATCCACTTCAGCATTAATATTGTATTAATTAGTCTTTGGCAATACGCACATCTAAGTAGGCCGTTGATTAATTTATTAACTATATAAATAGATTCTGGACACAAAATGCCATTACTGAGTATCATCCGTTTTAACATGTTTCACTACATAATGCAAACTATTTTTGTATACACATTTATGTGTCTAATGGTTTCTTGCTCAACAGAACACCACAGTGCAGGTGGGGAACAGTTCAGTAGTGAGCGAGAGTATGCGGGATAACCCTCTGATGCACCACTACGCTGGTGTCTACACCATGTCTATGGGAATCATGCTCCTTCTCAAACTACTGAGAGGCACCGTGTTTGTCAAGGTGAGATTTTCCGTCATGTAGTTGGTTTTATAGCGTCTATAATCCTATACCAAGCTGTCAGAGGGAGAGGTCCATGTTTCATTCAGATCTTCTTTTTTTAGTTTACTCTGCGTGCCTCCTCAAAGCTCCATGATGAACTTTTCCAGAAGATTCTTCGTAGTCCCATGAAATTTTTTGACACAACGCCCACGGCTCGCATCCTCAACCGATTCTCCAAAGACATGGATGAAGGTGAGAACTGTTGGAGGGTTAGAATGTGTCAATGTCTTCAAATGGGGTGTGTGAAATTGACCAAAAATAACATCTCTGTATTTTCTGGGATTTTAACTATAATTATATTTTGGTTAATGTGTTAGACCTGTTGTGTAGGGGTGATTTCGGACACATCCACTGATTCATTCAGGAACAAAACACCACTCTGTGTTTCCCGGAGACTCACAGCAGTTCTGTTACGGCTTGGTTTGGAAATATTGCCGAAATAGAGGAAAAAGAGACAATATTGTTAATATTGTGACTAAAATGTAACTCACAATATTAACTTCGTTTATTAAACTGTTGTATAAAATCAATATCACATTTGCAGTCGTGCTGGTGATATTCAGGAAAACCAGAATGCTTGTGTGATAGTGCTGAACCATATCATATAGAAATTAGTGCCATCAAATCGATTAATCGTGATTAATCTCATCTAACATAAATGTTTGTGTTTATATAAATATATATATTGAGGGCTCTATTTTAACGATCTGAAACGCAAGTGTCAAAGCGCAAAGCGCAAGTAACTTTGTGGGCGGATCTCGGAGCTGTTGCTATTTTCCCGGCGGGATAAATGACTCTTGCGCCCGGCGCAAATCTAAAAGGGGTTGGTCTGAAGTAGCTTCATTATTCATAGGTGTGGTTTGGGCGTAACGTGAAATAAACCAATCAGAGCGTCCTCTCACATTCCCTTTAAGAGCAGGCGCACTTGTTCCATGGCGGATTGCTATTATAACGGCGGATTTGCCAGCGCACGCCAGGAGCGGTTCACAGCCGAGGAGACCGACGTTCTCGTCAGGACCGTAAAAGACAGAGAAGTGACATTGGGGATGATGGGAGAAACCCACCCAAATTAGCTTCGGTTAAACAGGCTTATAATTTGGGTAAATATGTAGCCTAATCTAGATGATTTTTAAAAAAAAAATCTAGATAGATATTTTTCCACATCTTCACGGACACAACAATGATTTCCCTCGTGTGTTAATATTTTTCCTTGTAATAATGTATGATTTGCAAAAATGAAAACTGCTGCGTCTGTTTATATTAGAGAATCAAAGTGGATGCGCGGCCTACATTATGTCCAAGCACGCGCCCTTAAAATACCATATGACTAACGCGCAACGCGCCACTGTCTTTAGACTGTTTTTTTTCTGGTCAGTGGCGCAATTGCTTTCTAAAACTGGAAAATAGCACCAGGGAAGTTTTGCGCCGGAACACGCCTCCTCTTTGCGCTGAACCGCCCCCGCGAGCGCAAGTTCATTCCCTAATTTACCGACGTGCGTCTGTGGAGGGAAAAGTCCGCTGTGCGCGGGTGCAAAATAGGAATGATACATGCGTCGGTGTACAAAGTCAATTGCGCTGGGTGCAAGATAGGACCCATAGTGTGTATATATTTATATATATATATATACACATACATATGTGCATATCTGTGTTTATATATATATATATATATCAATTTGTGATTTAAATATTAAATAAACGCAAACTTTTATGTTAGATGAGATTAATCGCGATTAATCGATTTGACAGCACCTAATAGAAATATAAGACATAAGGGGCGATTTCGCCTCATATATTGAATTTTGGGGGCATTTTACATCACGCAATGAAAGCAGGCCGGTTTTTGTTTGTGTTTTACAGAGTGACACATCATTAGAACAAACATTACGATATTATTGTAGATGATACATATCACACACCCCTACAATCAGACAAACTCTCTTACCTGTCTTACATTTCTAAACGCTTCCCTGTCTTCTCAGTGGACACACGTCTGCCGTTCCAGGCTGAGATGTTCATTCAGAACGTGATTCTGGTGCTCTTCTGCCTGGGTGTGATAGGCAGCGTGTTCCCTTGGTTCCTGGTGGCAGTAGGGCCGCTGGTCATCCTCTTTACGGTGCTGCACGTGGTTTCACGAGTCTTCATTCGAGAACTCAAACGATTAGACAACATTACACAGTCACCTTTCCTGTCCCACGTTGCCTCCAGCATTCAGGGCCTGACCACCGTGCATGCTTATGGCAGAGAGGACGAATTCCTTCAAAGGTGAATGCTGGGATATCACTCTGCATCATTTTATACTGTTTCTTTTAATGTGCTTTACGGGAAGCATTATACGATAAGTTTATGATAAGACTTCCAGTGAGCTCACTTAATAGACTTTGTGTCTTTTATCCCAGGTATCAGGAGCTGCTGGATCAGAACCAGGCTCCTTTCTATCTGTTCAGCTGTGCCATGCGCTGGCTGGCAGTGCGTCTGGATGTGATTAGCGTGGCTCTCATTAGCATAACGGCTTTGATGATTGTCCTCATGCACGGCCAGATCCCTCCTGCATACGCAGGCCTGGCCATTTCCTATGCTGTTCAGGTGAGGGAAATTGTGCAAAACGTCTTTCATCTTTTGACTCTTTCAGTGTCAACCATTTGACATTTGGTTTAAAATTGAATCCTGAACTCTTGAAACTCTTTAAAAACAGGCTTGGGATATTGTTTGCTGTAGTTATAATATCAACAAAGCCTAATTTCCAAAAGTAAAACACAATTGATGTTAGTGGTCGACCGAAATATCGCCATTGCCGATATTATCATATTATTGGCCGACGTTGGAAGTGGGACTTTTATTTTGACAGCCCTAAGAACCCAGTACAGAAGCTCCTTTTCTCAGTCTTCTTTAGTTTTCTGTCTTTGTACAGTTCTTTCTAACAACTGAAAAGCAAATGCTATAATACTTTTTATATACTACCGAGATTCTGTAAATACTCATTTTAAACATTTTTTAAATCATTTTAAAAAGTCTTTGAATGTCTCATAAATATTTACTGCCACAAACCTAGCAAACTTCATCTTGTGTCCATAGTAAGGATGTGCCCGAAGCTGAATGCTATGTTTGGAAAGGAAATTATGCATTATATGGAGCCCCTAAGCCTAAAGGGACATGATGATAGAAAACAAATATGAGATGTGAGGAAAAAAATATAGTTGGGGAATTATATTGTATATAATTTGTGGACATCAGGGAGCCGATATTAATATGCGGGGTATTTAAATTGCTTTTAAATGACTTTTGCGGTCTAAAAATGATTCAGTCCCCTGAACTGAATCCCTCTCAACAGCACAAATCTGCAAAACCGTTGTTGTCTCAAACACACCTGATGCAACTAATCAAGGGCTTCATTAGTTAGAATGAAACACATGAAGCTAAAACACATGAAATATCTGAACTGGCTAGGTTTGATTGTCACATTTGACTGCATGTTAGAAATGTGGCAAAAGAATGGTCCAAAAAGTTAAGAGAAGAAATCTTCGCCCTCCAAAAACAAGGAACAGGATACAAAAAGATAGCAAAGTCACAATGTTCCTAGAGACAACGTTGGACGCATAGTTTGCATGTTCAAAGTTAAAGGAACAGTGGTTACACTACCAGGACGGGGCAGAAAAAGGAAGTGATCAGCGGCGGCAACCAGATTTCTGAGAAGGCAGGTTCAGAAAAACCCTCGAGTGACTGCAAAAGACTTGGTTTCAAGGTTTCAGCTGCAAGACGTACACCACTACTGACCCAAAAGAACAATAAAAGTCGGCTCCAATTTGCTCAAAATCAAATAAATAACCCTCAGAAGAGGAGGGGAGGGTTGAATAATTTGTATTTGTATTTTTTTTTCGATTCAACTGTAGACCTATATCGGTTTTATATTGGCCATCGACCACCCTGCTCTTTAAGATATCGGCATTGGGCATCGAAAAATCCATAGCGGTCGTCCATGATGATGTCAAGCAGGACGAGGCCCTGCAGGGAGAGCGTCACATTTCTCATTGCTGCTGGCTTCTGCAGAAATAGAAACTCCCCTGTTCTTTGCATCAATGGCAGATGGATGCAAGTGCCATTTTGTGCATGTTGTGCTTTTGTCCCACCGTTTTTCTGCCAAAATGTAGGTAAAAAAAAGTGAAGTGAGAACAGTGCTTTCCATTTTTAGCGCCTTCTCCTCCTGAGTCATTAATTATCTAGCTACCCTGGTAAACCGGTGCCACTAGTACTCACGGTGGTCTTCATGTTGATGACGCAAATGTACTGTGGTCTAGAGCCAAATAACAGAGACCTGCGGTGAAATAGGAAGGGAATCAGACTCGAGTTTGGACCAAACAATCAAAACAAGTGTGGAAAAAGCATAAGACATGGTCGACGTGGAAAACACATTTATTTTCCTCAAATGAGATTGAATAGGGTCATGTTGTCAGTTAACACAACAGAAGCTATTGTATAAAGGAAGCAGATTTTACCTGGCTGAACATCTTTCATCTCTCACAGCTAACAGGATTATTCCAGTTTACTGTTCGCTTGGCCTCCGAGACCGAAGCGCGGTTCACCTCAGTAGAGAGAATCCATCATTACATCAAGGTACTAGTATTAGATCGTTTTTTGACTGACAATTTCATCTTGACATTAACACTTTCATCTTTCTTTACGATGAATTCAGAATAGAGAGAATGAAGTCCAACGTTTGCTTTGTCACCTCTCTGTCTTAGTCTCTGTCTCTGGAGGCCCCTGCGAGGGTGAAAAACAAGGCTCCTCCATCTGACTGGCCCCAGGAGGGTGAGATCGTGTTTGATGGAACAGAGATGAGGTACAGAGACAACCTCCCACTAATACTGAAGAAAGTTTCCTGCACCATTCGACCGAAAGAGAAGATCGGAATCGTAGGACGAACCGGCTCAGGTCAGTCTCTTCTCGTGTCTCGACAATTACGACATTCAATTTAATGTAACTTTTTGAATCAGGCCTCATTTATAAAACACGCGTACGATCGGATTTGATCCTAAAGTCCATGGATTTTTTTCCTATGTCAAAAATGAGGAACAAATGAGGATTTATAAAGTGAAAGTGTTCTTATGCGTGCGCCAACTGAAGAGCATGTGTACAAAGTTTTTGTACTCATATATACCAGTAATTACAATAATCCAGCATTGTTTATTAAACCGTAAAGATAAATATTGAGCAAATGAGAATCTAGTATCATTTATTAATTATGAATGATTTCCTGAATAGAAAGTGTGTGTGTGTTATAACAATAGTTTTTTATAATAATTAAATCATAATTTATTAACGTGTTTTATAAATAAGTCGTAGGAACATTTCAAAAATTGACATATGTTCACATTTAGGGTCCTTTGACGTACATCTTAATAAATGAGGCCCCAAGCCTTTAATGAAATATGACTTTCATGACAAAAATAGAAGGTGAAATCCGATAATTAATGTCATAAAGAGAAAAACATTAAATCTGCCATCTTATCTGTCCTCAGGGAAGTCTTCTCTAGGAGTGGTTCTGTACCGGCTGGTAGAACCATGTGGCGGCTCCATTAAGATTGATGGTGTCAACATTTGCGACATTGGCCTTGCAGATTTGCGCAGCAAGCTGTCAATCATTCCACAGGAGCCAGTGCTTTTCAGTGGCACTGTCAGGTAAGCATGCACTCCTTCAGTGGTACTGCACTCCTTTATACTTAAATTCAATTGGTTAAATTTAATTCAATTGATTCCCAAATACCCTTTCACATGAATCATGATAGGGCTTCATGCGTCATGTGCTATTATTAACTTTCACATGAAAAATGTTTCAGAAGGATGATTTTACAAAATTGCAATATTGAAATCGGACACAAAGAAAACTCTGAAATCAGACAAAAGAACGTGTATTTGAACATAGCACAGGAAACACCATGCATTGATTTCTGCCATCTATGTTGAGTAATCCAGTCCAGTGATCATAGGCTGCTCTCTGAAAGGTCGACAGCAAATGGGGCTGAAGTTGAAATTGCTTGCACTCTAAGCATCGCGTTACAAGGCTTGACCTGTGCAAGCGCAGTGGTAATGCTAGAGCTTGCTGCTTCACATCATACAGGTCAATGCATTGAGAACAAAATCTGAACTGAGCTGGATAAAGTTACTAACTTTGCCACGTTGTTGTTAAACTGAATTGAATCAACATTGAGCAGAATTGACTGTTCGTAAAGACCCGCCCCCTTTAGTTACTGTCGCTGTGTCACCATGTTCTCACGCAGTGAAAAATACATAGCGGAGCAGAGAGGACACTGACAACACACTGACAGACAGGACAGACCAGGTTACTTTTCGGTTACTTTATTTAATACGTTTAATATCAAAAGTCTCACCTTTCAAATTTGGTCATTTTTAAAAAGAAATGTAAACAATAAATACCGTTTTGTGGCTCTTTAATGTGTGTGTCAGATCGCTGTGTCGCCTCAGTTAAAGGGCACCTATTATGGAATTTTGAAATTTATCTTTCATGTAGTGTGTAACATAGATCTAAGTGAACAAAAACATCCTGCAAAGTTTGAAATATGAAAGTGTACCGTATATAAAGTTATTTTCTTTCAAAAGTAAGAGTCGACTCTGAGTCATTTTTATGAATCGTTAGAAGACCGAAGCTTTTTCTCTGACTAGATGACGTCAACTTGTCAAGTTATTTGAATACGATACGCCCACTTATTGCGCTCCAACTAAGACCAGGGAAAACATCATGGCGACGAGACGCTGTGTTCTGAAGTGCGGCTCAAAAGCAAACTTTTTTCATCTGCCCAAGGAGGAGCATTTGAAGACTAAGTGGCTACAATTCATATAACTATACCACAGAAGTATAGTCCGAGCCTTGTGCTTTGTTCGCGTCATTTTGAAGACGATTGCTTTTTAAATGCAATCAAACTTGGATTCGCGAGCCGGCTGATATTGAAGGAAGGTTCAGTTCCAAGTGTATTTGCATCAGCTTCCTCCTCCGTATCACAACCTGTAAGTGTTATTAATAATTGTTGCTTTTATATTTTATGTAGCATGCTTAATAATTATTTTGTTTGTTGTGTAAGCACCGTTTAGCTTCTAGGTCTTCAATGACAATTGTATTGAGATAAGTGAAGTGTTTGTCGTTGTTTTCGGAGTTGTCTAAAGAATAGAGTAATACCTCGTAGTAACGTAACTGCATTTTTTTTTTTTGTAAAAACGTTATGTTTATGCATCGGGCTAATGCAAACAAAGACTGATTGTGCTTTTACAATATGAACTCTGGGCTATGCTCGCTAACATAACATTAAATTCTTTATCTTATTTTTCGTTTTTTACTACAAACTATAAAGCAGTGGACTATAATCATTATTATAATACAATTTAATTGATAAAAGCATCATTGCACTCCGTGTTAAAAATAAGTATTATCTCTGTAAACACTGCTGGGTCATCTGACCAATCGCAGATTAGCGTCGCGCAAAGGAGGGGTTTGAAAAACGAGTCGTTGAACGAATCATTTGGGAGTCGGTGAGCAAATCAGGTAAAAATAAATGCATATTATACGAAAACAAAAGTGTTTTTTGTCATTGCATGCATGTAAAACTGTTGTTGGGGACTCCCACAACAACATTAGGAACATTTTAAATGTCATAATAGGTGCCCTTTAAAGCTGCTCGTGAACCGATCATCTCTTCCTTCTAGTTCATTTATAGCATCAAATAAACATGAATGAACATCAGAAGGAATGTTGTTTTAACCGCGGAAAGGCGCCAGTACACTCCGCTTCTCAAGTTCAAATCATCCCATGTTAATCTACTAACTCTCCTGACTGCTTTGTCCGACAAAATGGCGGATGGCGAAGTATGATTGGTCAGATCACCTGTCAATCAAGCTCCCTGCGAAGGGTCAATTGAGCTGAATAATGAATTTACTGCTGAAATTTAATTTTTTCATAATTTTACACATTTTTGTAATGTGAAGCTGTATTAAAGCGCTACATAAGTAGACTGGACAGTGGGCAATGTTGACACGAGACTTAATCCCGCTTCATATGAATGTATTTAATTGTCATACAACTGTATTCTATATTTTCTAACAGATCCAACTTGGATCCATTTAAGCTGTATTCAGAGGAGCAAATCTGGGATGCCCTGGAGAGGACACACATGAAAGAATGTGTAAGCCAAACCCACACCATGTATAGCATTCACAGGCAAAGTTGTTTCTGGTTACCAACTCTTTTACATAGCAGCTTCTCATTTTGTCAAGTGCAAGTATGAAATCTCTGATGACTCGTTGTTGCTCTGGCCTCCATCATATTGCGGTTTCTTTCATTCTTCCCATGGCCTTGAATCTTTGTAATTCAGCGTTTTGCATCTCCTCTGTGTTGTTCAGGTGTCTCAGCTGCCTTTAAAGCTGGAGTCTGAGGTGGTGGAGAACGGGGAGAATTTCTCGGTGGGCGAGAGACAGCTGCTCTGTGTGGCCCGAGTTCTTCTGAGACAGTCCAAGGTGAGTTATCCCACTGACTGATATTTTCCATGAGAGAGAGACCCAATTGACCGTTCGCAAAGACCCGCCCCCCTTAGTTACTGTTGCTATGTCCGACAAGCTACGCCGCTCTCACGCCACACCATGTTCTCACGCAGTGAAAAATACATCGCGGAGCAGAGAGGAGACTGACAACATGCCGATAGACAGACCAGGTTACTTTTCGGTTACTTTTTATATGAAACAAAGTCTCACCTTTCAAATCTGGTCATTTGTTAAAGCAATTTAAACAATAAATACCGTTTTGTGGCTCTTTAATGTGTCTGATATAGATCGCTGTAGAGCCTCAGTTAAAGCTGCTCGTGAACCGATCATCTCTTCCTTCTAGTTCATTTATAGCATCAAATAAACATGAATGAACATCAGGAGGAATGTTGTTTTAACCGCGTAAAGGCGTCAGTACACTCCGCTTCTCAAGTTCAAATCCTCCCATGTTAATCTACTAACTCTCCTGACTGCTTTGTCCGACAAAATGGTGGATGGCGAAGTATGATTGGTCAGATCACCTGTCAATCAAACTCCCTGCGAAGGGTCAATCGAGATTATCGGATAAAACAGAACAGACTTCGTCTCATTTAACCAGGTCATCCACTTTGTTTCCTCCCAATTTTTAGATCTTGATCCTGGATGAGGCCACGGCGGCCATGGACACGGAGACCGACTGTTTGATTCAAGAGACGATTCGTAATGCATTCGAGGACTGCACTACTCTGACCATTGCACATAGAGTTCACACAGTGCTCAACTGTGACCGTATTATGGTGCTCAATCAGGGACAGGTACGGTGTAGTGGTGTCATCATGACTAGTTTTAATGAAAGACAATCTGTGGTAGCAGTACAATATCAAAGGTTGTTGCTGTGGGAAGTAGGGGATGGGTGATATAGCGAAACATTTCTCATTTTTTTCCCCAAATGTTTACGATATTCAAATCTTTGCAAAAAGGTACAGGTGAAACTCAAAGTTTCGAAGTTAATTCATTTCAGTAATTCAACTTAAAAGGTGAAACTAATATATGATATAGACTCATTACATGCAAAGTGAGATATTTCAAGCCTTTATTTGTTATAATTTTGATGATTATGGCTTACAGCTTATGAAAACCTTTTCACAATATTCTAATTTTGAATTTGGGGTTAAAAAATTAAAAGTTGATTTTATTGCCCATCCACTGACCCCCACCCATGAAAATGACATGATCCGGGAATAATCTGGACATGCTGCTTTTTCCTAAATGAACACAAAAGGAACGTTTAAAATCCATATAAATATGAACATTTAAAAAAAAAATTGTAGGTTGTTGCAACAACATATCTTTCTGAAAAACAAAGAAACAAGAAGATTAAAGAAACACAACAATAGAACAAATGGCTGGTCTATTAGTTTGCGTTGGAAAGACTTAATGCACAGGATATATTTTGACATACAGTATCAGTATACTGTATATTCTTGTAGGTCCTGTCCATTGCTATGGTTATCAGTGTCAATCATCATATTTCATCATAATCCTGTCTTTAATCCAGTATTTTAAAATCAACCCTGTACTTTACAGTGTGTATCTAGCAACATGAAAATTAAACTTGTATTTAAATGGTGAATTGGTTATAAACAGACAGCAAGCAAAGAGCACTACCTTAATAATCACCGAGGCTATCAATCACTTCGTCACTTATGATCAATGAAGTTGTCTACACTGTGCTATAAATCTCTTATTTACAGTGTATACACTTTGTTTGTTATAACGAAAGGATTGGCGATCATGTAGAACCCTGTCCAAGTGAACCTTTTGAGTGGATTCGAACTAACTCAAATGCCTCTCATTGGCTATTACGTTCACACGCTCAACAGACATGTCTGTGATTGGTTAAAACGCTGTCAAACACATTGTACATAGAAACCTTTGACACTGTTCACAGACCGCGATCATACACGAACAGGAGTGTTTGAAAGCATCTGCCTATCAGCTGTCATAGGCCCCATTTACACTGCATGGTTCAAGTGACCCAATGTCGATTTTATTTTTTCCTCATGTGGCACAGATCGGGTATGACCGGCGAACGTGTAAGCAGGAAAAAAGCACATTGATTCCGATATTCTCAGTCGGTTTCAGGCCTATATTCTCAATAAATCAGATATGAATCGGATACGTGCATTTGCGTCAGCCATGTAAGCAGACAGATCGGATATTCCCCAATAAATGTGAGTCGTACGTCATTAAAAAAGGGACGATAACTCAGGTGGACACCAACTGTGATCACATGACTTATTAATGGCGCGATGGAGGACGAAGGCTCATCAACACAGTGGAGTAATGCGGAGGTAGTATGTCTTTTGAGCCTTTGGGATGAAAAAATGCAGGGTTACTGAAATGAATCTGTGTTTGAAGAGATTTCAGGAGAGGCACGATTTTAAGCGCTCATGGCTATAGTGCCAACATAAATAAAACGTTTAAAATGCAAATACAAAGCGGTCAAAACACTGGATAATTATTTTGTTTGCATCTGCATCCATTGCATATCGCGCCGTTTTACTTGCTTTTCCGGGTCAGAACGTCTACATTGGGTTGTTTCGGCAGTGTATAGTGTAAATGCAAATATCGGATACGGGTCACTTTTAAAAGATGATGTAAGCGGGCCGTCAAAAATTGGGCATCAAGACCTGCAGTGTAAATGCAGCCATAGTCGTGAGACAAAAAAAAAATAAAACTGGTGAAATTGGCTTACTGTCTTTTTGTAAGCTAAGCTTTACAATTAGGAAATTGTAGACAACTTCATTGATCATAAGTGCCGAAGTGATTGATAGCCTCGTTGATTAAAAATATTGCAATATTTCCTAATTTTATATCGTCAGCACAGATATCGTGATAATGTTGCTAATTAGGGTTCTGCCGATATCGCTGAGGCCTTTGACGACACTAGTGCTAATCTTCAATGTATTACCCAGCCCTAGTGGGAAGAAATCCATTGCTCCATGGTTCCTTCAAACGTATTTGTTGAAAGAAGACTCTTTCTGTGGTTCCTCTGTTAAACTGACTCTTTCTTCTTCTTCTTCTTTTTGACCCAGGTGGTGGAATTTGACGAGCCGTCCAAGCTCTTGGCGAATGAAAACTCTCGCTTCTGTGCAATGCTGGCAGCGGTGGAGAACAAAATCTCTGTAAGAGGCTAAAGGAAGTCCGAGCCAAGGTTTCACTCCCGAGGACTGAAGGGAACATTCTCCATTAATATTCCAGTCATTGCTGCTTCAATGTTACTCCCTCCTGCAAACCTATAGGGACCTGGGGAGGGAGATTATTGTATTTCCATGAAACTCATGGGCTGTCATTAGGGGCATGCCTGTTAAGATGTACTACTTGTCAGTTTAAATGGTTAGGTCAAGAAACACTGATACTGTAATGATATTTACATGACGGAGAGGGGAAATCAGTTTTCATGTAGTTTAATTCATGCAAACTGGTATGTTTCACAGAGGACATATCTCTGTTTATGAGTATATATATATACATTTACAAGGTGGTTGCAGAGTCGTTTTGTATTGATTCTGCAGGTCTTTGTACATTTGTGTAATATATATATATATACATTCAGATGTATCATCTTTCATTACGGTTTAATATTTTTGACAACTTGACTGTCTTCAGTACATGTGTAAATGTTGTCTTGTGACTTGAACCCTAAACTTTGGCACAGGTGATGTTGTCCACAGGATGCTGTACGAGCACTGGGTCGTGGTGGGACTCTTTTAAGAGACACAGTGCTGCTTATTCACTGTATCCTTGCTCAGCACACCAAGGATTCAGTCTTCTTTAGCTAAGAGGCCTTTGTATATTTTTAGCCTATTTACACTGTTAACATTTTTGCCTGTTCCTTTTACTTTTCCTCTTATGTTTGTTTTTTGTTTAGTTTGTTGCTCTTTTATGTATGAAAGCATTTCTCATTTTGGCACTTTGTATCCACAGAAGAGTTCGCCTCAGTAGGAGGTCTCTGAGTTTGTTTTGATTTCGTCCCAAAAGAGATGCTCGTCGAACGGGCTTTTTGTTCTCGTGTGTGTTACGTTGTCTATCACAACACTGGTGCAAAGAGATCATGCTGAATGGACCTTCCGAATCAGGTTGTGATGCTCATTTGCGGTCTGTATGAAGGGGAATCTGATTTTGTAGACCCTAATTCCCTCATCAGACCCTGAGAAAATGTCAGTGTCATTTCCATTTCTTTCCATAGCCTTAGCATGATTTCTTAATTGCCTTGTGAAAAGGGTGGAAAGAGAGCAGGAGCGCGTACGCTCTCCGCTGTCTCAATAAATTTATTTTAGGTTTACCCTTTCTGTGTCTATGTTTCTGGATTACTGAGAGAGGATTAACTCTAATAAAAAATGTGATACTAGAGAGATATTCATATGACTAACGAAGGTCATTTTTAGTCAAATAATAATCCATGTGCTTTCCCACAGATTCACTCATTCTTAGTCCAAAACATCCTGTTATTCTGCCATTTCTTACAATTATCTCCAATATATTTTTGCAAAAGAAAGAACATTACAATTTCTGAGGGTGACAAAGACTGTTTGATATACCCGAGTCATTCAATGAATGATTACTTTGTTAAAATTTCAAACATATTACATTCATTCTTTTTGTAGACTTGATATCTTGTTGACTGTATGAAGTGCTTGTACCTTAGGAGAAAGTGCATAAGCTATAAACTAAATTCCCTCCACAAACACCTCAGCATAGTGAAGAGGCAGGAGTCCTGCACTTGTAAATGGACATGTTAACTGATAAGCCAACACTGTATCATATCACTATCTGTGCCAACCAATTGCAACAAGACTATATTGTAGTAGTATATTATTCATATAGCAGACACTTATCCCAAGAACAGTCCCTCTCGAAAAACCTGGGGTTAATGGGATCGACACCATGCATAATGTGATTATGCAAAATAATTGTATCCAAAAATAAACATTTGTTTATCATCTAATTTCCCTCATGTCACTTGAAGCAATAGAATTTTTTTTTAGCAAAATGTTGCGATGCAGAAATGTATGAACTACTTGTATGATACTTTCTGTCAGTGGAACTTAATAACCACAGGTATTTGTTCACTTTTATTGTATTCAAAATAGCAAGATAGCTATTTAATGTTCCATGGACACAATAGTAAACAGATCTCATTTCAGGTGAAATATTCTTAAAGTCTTCTCAAGTAAATGTCCTGCTCAAGGTATTGAACTAGTCTGGGATCCATAGCCAAGGCATATAGTGCTTGTCATACACCATCTTAGTTCAAAGTGCTTTACATTAAAAATAATTTGAAAATTTTTAGCCTTAAAAAGT
Organism: Phoxinus phoxinus; assembly: GCF_949152265.1. NCBI lineage: Eukaryota > Metazoa > Chordata > Actinopteri > Cypriniformes > Leuciscidae > Phoxinus > Phoxinus phoxinus. The sequence continues at coordinate 4,858,166 of NC_136883.1, read as the reverse complement.
TAGAAAGGAAATGAATAAAAGTATAGCGGCTCAGACTCATGCATGCTTTTAGATGGTTGTAGGCATTGTAGGGGAAACTTAAACTAATGTGTTACTCCCTAAAAAAGTAACTAATTGTGTTACTTAGTGGAAATGAATGCATTACATTACTTTTGCATTACTTTTTCTCACCTGGGCAGTGCTTGCTTGTTTTGTAATATATAAAAAAATCTTTGGCAAATTTTTGGCAAATATAAAGACCCTTTCACAGGAAAACAAAGAAGGAAATGCACATTCACGGCTGTAGAGTAAAGGGTTCAGCTCAAACAAACCGTTCAGCTCTGCTGCCATTCTGGATCACAACTGACATTGGTTAATAAAGTGAGATTAAATCCATAAAGTATATTTGTGTTATTTAATTATTGCAGGTTTGCATTTCACAGTTTTTATTCATTTTGAGGAATACTGCATCTGTTTTTGTGAGATGTGTAAATGGATGCTCACATTTAGTCTAGAACTACAATAAGTATCATGTACACACACACAGCACACACACACACACACCTCTGCACTTACGGTTTCTCTCAACATGAGGACAGGAGAGCTGTCAGTCAATACATGGGAAAACAAAGTAACTTGGGTGTCTTATTAAAAAAAAAAAAGTACAAATTCCAATTTGTTTCATTACAAATTACTTGAAAAAAAGTAATCTGATTATGTAACTCATGTAAATTATTACCCCCATCACTGGTTGTAGTCTGATTTAGTTATTGCTTTTATATGGCTTCTGAAACTAAGATTATATTCCTGAATGACACAGAGACTCCTGACTTCCCTTTTAGTATATAGACCCCTGAAGTCAAGGTATGCATTCATCTTTGATATGTTATCTTTATTGCCACATACAATGACCTCTGTTTCTCTTTATTTAACTTGGTATATGCAGCTGTTAATTTAATTTATGCATTGGCACAGGGACCGAAGTCATTTGGCGGTAGATCTGGATGTCATTTGCACAGCTGTGATAAGCAATATTGTTGTTCTGAATTATATGGCCCAGCGGGAGCATATACAGATTGAACAGTAGTGCTTGTGAACACTGAACACTTGTGCTTGGCACAAATATTGAAAGTTGTGGAACTTTTTTTCATGCCAGACCTGTTAGATTCATAAATGTTCACAAAGTGAGCATGCGACACTGGGTGACAAGACCTACACGATTAATTTTAAATCTAGATATGGTGGGAGAGTTGGAGTTAATGTATAAACACAATAATTCAAGTTGTTTTGTTGTGATACATTACACACATTTTCATCATGCATTTCATTTTCATATTAAGTTTTAAGGTTTTAGAGGTAAGAAATGTGTTTAATGCTTAATTTATAAAGTTAAGCACAGATCAGGAACACACACACACAAGAATATTTAAAAAACATTATAAATGTATACTTTATTTTGTATCATATTAACAGCTAAAATAAAATATTCCTGTTGTTGCTGCATAGCCTTGTCGTGGTAATATTCCATGTGAAGCTAATAAGGAAATTAAGTGATCTTTCATTGTTCCCTTCGCCTAGCAGCTTCACTATGACACACAAGTGCCCTGCTCCCTCCAAAGTCCCCACTTCAGCAGATCTGCCCTGCAGGGTGATGGATGGATGCCCTGGATATAAACTTTGCTGGTCAGTGGGCCTCAGGAGCAGTGTTGGAAGACCTCTGTGGATATGCATAAGTACCATTTTGGATTATAGAGATTATTGTAATTCATAGGTATCTGTGTATATTGGATATTTGTGCATGGTCATTTTTCCTATTCTTACATTTAGATTGCATTTACCTCTTCTAATACTATAGGGAGCTTTAGATGAGTGTAATGTAATCATATCCCGTATCTGCTATATTTTAAGAACACTGTTTTAAGTTAAGATAACTATGAATAACTATTTATCGGTTATTGGCCAAAACATGGAAATAATTGTTATTTTAATTTAAAGTATTAGCCAAAATTGTAATATTTGTGCATTGCTAGCCAGGTTTAACCCTATGCAACACCATTCCTAATGTAGGGCTATGGTCATTGTATCAATAGTAGCTACTAATAAAAGCTACAATGTGCCCACAGAGCAACTGTAAAACAGTGTTGTGTTGTTTTCCTGCCATTCGTGCAGTGGTGGGTCGTGTTTTCACCAGGACAGGAGCTCCGCAGCGCCCCCCTGCAGCTCGAAAACTTTCCCGTCTCGAAGTGATTTCCTCCCTTGTTTTTACTTCCTGTTTTCTAAGGGAGTCACTTAACTCAGATCATTTCTGCTCATCAGGGCTTCACTGTGCGTCTCTTCCTCTACCGGTATTTTCCACCGATCTCTCCGCGGCTCTCGGGACGGAACGCAAGCCGTATCGACCGCGGGACATTCACACACATATATTCTGCTTTAGATGGAGGTCGGAGGGCTGAACTCAGTCGTGTCTACGGCTCTAATGGATTTTACGTAGACTTGCGTTTTGTTTTAATGCCTTTTACTGCCTTCCCGTCCGTTTTATGATCATTTCTTGCATTCGGTTTCCTCCTCGGCGGAGTGTCGACCGCCCCTTTAACTCCAGCAACAATGTAACTAACTCGATCGCTTGTTCATCTATCTTTCGCCGATACCCGTGCGCGTTCGCCACTCGTAAAGTTTCACGTTATCGTCACGTTACCGGGAAACTGTTATTTATTCGCCAAACTTTACGATGGCCGAGCTCCAGCGGCCGACGCTGTGTTGCTGTCGCAAAGTGCTGACCGTGCCCGGTAAGTCCTGCGAGGGCGGCCGGAGTCTGGCTCACTGTCGCCTGGTGGACGTCGCGTCAGCGTCCAACTTCCACAGCTTTAAACTCCGACATTTCCATCTGGACCTCCACTTGAACTTCGCCGTCAAGAGGATGACGGGATGGCAGGTTCTGGAGCTCACGCCCGTCCAGCCCGGCGTCCAATCTCTCATTCTGGACACGCATCCTTCATTATTAATTCATTCCGTGGACTGTAAGGTGCCCGGCGTGTCCGGTGCCCCTGACGTGTTTATGTCCCTCACCTACCGAGTAGAACCGTTCACCGATTACGGATCGTCTCTGAACATCAGCCTCCCGGCCGCGGTGAACCGGCCTCACCGGGCTTTCCGTGTCACCATCCGCTACACGACCACTGACGGCCCTGCGGTAAGGTCAACGCGGTGACAGCTGACGATACAAGCTAATAATAACTTTGTTGCACAGGACTATTGTACACAGAGCCCAAATCCACTAAAAATACCCCTGCAGTGGAATCTTAATGTTGATAATCACCTTTTCTGCCACGTTCGTTTTTATGCCTTTGTTTCGCCAGATCAAATGGGTTTTGTGGGATAGTCACGTGCTTGTGAAATCACCCTGTTTATTTATCAGATACCTGGAGAACAGTGAGTGTTCTGGAGCTACTGATAAGAATGACCTCAGTGTAGTGACATGTCCCCTTAAGTAGATAACTAGAGTTATCCAGGTCATGATTATGACTGCATGATGTAATTACTGGAAGGTGGGCTGTATTAAACATGCTTCAGTGTAGAATTAAAGGGTTAAATTATAGCATAATTTACTCAACCCCATCCTGTGTAGCTATATGACTTGGTAAATGGTACCTTATTTTTTTGAAGCCCAAAAAAGCACATCCATCCATCATAAAAGTAATCAATACGACTCCAGGGGGGTTAATAAAGGCCTTCTGAAGTGAAGTGTGAAGAAAAAATTCCATATTTATAACTTTATAAACCATAATCACTGTCTTTTTAGAAACGGCCGAAGAGTGACCTCTGACCGCATGACGTATTGACGAATGCGGAAGCGCATAGGATAGAACAAAACAAAACACGGGTAATTCACGAATTCGAATGTCTAAAACGAGACCTTTTAAAGAAAATGTGGGAGGAACTTGAGTTTGTTGCCCAGCTCTATTTGTTTGAACCGCGAGACACGTCTACTCTCACCTAAGCTTTCGCTACTCCTACATCATATGTCATGCGTCGGGTCAGAGGTCACTCTTCCACTGGAACTAGACTCGCGTACTGCCGTTACCGGAAGCTACAGTGATTAGTTTATAAAGTTATAAATATGTACCGGTATATTTTTCATACAAAAACACATCGCTTCACTTCAGAAGGCCTTTTTTAACCCCCTGGAGCCGTATGGATTACTTTTATGATGGATGGATGTGCTTTTTGGAGCTTCAAAAAATAAGGTACCATTCACTGCCATTATAAAGCTTGGAAGCACCAGGATATTTTTATAATATAACTCTGATTGTGTTTGGCTGAAAGAAGAAAGTCATATACACCTTGGCTGGCTTCAGGGTGAGTAAATTATGGGATATTTTTCATTTTTGGGTGAACTAACCCTTTAAAAATGTATAGCTGTCTGTGTTGATTACAAAAACAATGTTATTTATACTTTAACCTGTACATCTCATTGCCCACTTGCACCGAGAGTGGGGGTTCATTTTAAACCTAATGTGCTTCCTTTAGTGTTGTTGTTCAGTTTTTATCACTCTGTTGAATGTCTTCAATCAACACAAGGTTTTTAATTTGGAAGTCAAAAACTACAGCTATAATTAGTAAGCATAATAACAAACATGTTTCTTGGGAAAGTATTTTTTTTAACCCAGCAAAGCAAAACATTATTCTCACTGTTTCCAATTATCACAATTTTAATCAAACCTTAATCAGCATAATTCTTAACAAATTGAACAACAATATTCAACACATCACAGAGAACCAAATATACAAGTTTGTAAATGCATAAAAACACTTTAAATAGCAAAATGAACACAACAATGGCCAATAAAGTGGTGCAGGGATAAAGTATTTCTGTAGGTCAAAACCGGGAAACGAGTTAGCATTTAGCCCTTCGGTTCCACCGTCCTGAAGTCAGTGGGTTTTTTGAATGGGTTTTTGGTTAAAATAAGGTCTGCGGTGAACACAAGCTCAAAAGATTTTCACGTTTTATTCTACGATATAACATATATCAGTAATACCCTCTTGTGATTTCCTTTTTTTTTTTATTATACTTGTCTTGTAAAAGGCAGTTGCTAACAAGTGGCTAAATGGGACTTCTGAGGTTGTGAGACATTAAACGTCATCAGCCGAACAGGTAAACTCATCTACTAACTAGTCCGCTGTCACAGCTTTGTGGTTATAAGTACTCTTTTGCAAACTATTATAACTCAAACTTAGTTATGGTGACGCTGAAGTTGAGTTCATTTATAGCCTAAGCCTACCTTTAGCTGTTGACTTCTGCCGTTTGTATTTGCAATTCATAAAAAATTTTTTAATTTGTGGAGATAGTTGCAATGAACAAAATGTGCAAGAAGCTTTTGTTAGTCAAACAGACCTTATTTTCTGCAATAATCCACAAGCCAATGGAAAAATACTATTTGGTTTTTGTAGAGGGAACCAGGGTGATGCTTCAGGGTTGACCTACAAAAATATGTCATCCATGCACCACTCTATAGAGCAAGTGTAAATACTGTAAGCTTTCTTACACTGGCCTCTGGCTATCAGGTCAAATATCGCTGAGACTTGATTACACCATGTCATTTTAGTGGCATAATATACACAAAAAGCATGGGCATTTTTAGCTGCTCACCTGTAATATGGGTAGTTGTCTTTTGTTTCAGCTTCACTTAAGTTTGGATTCACAACTGCTTCACCAATAGCTCTGCAACAATATAATGAAATAAATTAGATTATCGTGCTTCATTAGATATCTATACACCATGAAACTTCATTCAACTGTGAGAAACCCTAAGGAAATTTGATTTGTTACTTTAATCTTGAATCACTTCCACATTTAAAGCTCTTCTCTCAGAGAACATTTGTCAAAGGTATTCTCTCATCTCATTGCTCCCTGGTCCCTACATCAGATTTGGTGGCTGGATGCAGAGTTGACATGCGGACAAACCCGTCCATTGGTCTTCACTCAGGGTCACTCGGTCTGCAACCGGTCGTTTTTTCCCTGTTTTGACACGCCGGCTGTCAAAAGCACCTACTCTGCCACTGTCAGGGTAAGTCTAAGCTGCTCAGATCCACCAAAATATCTTTGTTGGCATTCAGTGTTCATGTGGATTGTATAAGTGTGACTTACTGAAAATACTTTTCAGGGTGTGGATCTCCTATGTTTATGGATGCATGTGTTTGCGTTGCAGGTACCAGAGGGTGTCACAGTGTTGATGAGTGCCTCAAGAAGTGCATACTCTAAACAGGACAGGGTTTTCCAGTTCTCCATGGAGTATCCTGTCCCAGCCTACTTGGTTGCCCTGGTGGCAGGAGACCTACAGCATGCAGATATTGGGCCAAGGTACAGTTGTAGTATCCCTTCTGAAAAAAAAAAAAGCAGAAAAGCTAGATACCAGCATATGTTGTTTTGGAGATTGCTAAATGCAGGTTTGTTTCAAATAGGCTGCTTAAATTAAGTTAACTGGCAAGACCACATACTAGCTTTATCAGCATAAAGGTGCTACCTTGGTCAACATGGTTCTCAGAAAAAACATTCTGGTTGACCAACTTGGTTCAACCACGCCAGTACTTTCCAGCATAACCTGGAAATGCTGGTCTTAACAGGATTTTCAGCTGGCTTGTGTGCAAAACATCTCAGGATCATTGTCTTTGTAACATACTGTATGTGCACTGTTTTCATTATTGTTCATTGCTATACTTCGGTCACAATATCTTTGCTTTTAGGAGTCGTGTGTGGGCAGAGCCCTGCATCCTGACGTGTGCGGTCAGTAAACTGGGCGGTACTGTGGAGCGATGGCTTAATGTGGCAGAGGGGCTCTTTGGCCCTTATGTATGGGGAAGGTCAGTTCTATTCGTTCTTTTCAGTCATATCAGTCTTTTCGCCTTGTCACATCAAGCCTCTTGTCATGTTCAGGCCTTAACCTGTCTCACTCTTTACAGGTACGACATAGTGTTCCTTCCTCCTTCATTCCCCATCGTTGCCATGGAGAATCCTTGTCTTACCTTCATAATTTCCTCCATACTGGAGAGTCAGGAATTTCTGCTGATCGATGTCATCCATGAGATTGCTCACGGCTGGTTTGGGAACGCGGTCACCAATGCTACCTGGGAAGAGATGTGGCTCAGTGAGGGTCTGGCCACTTATGCTCAGAGGCGCATTACCACAGAGGCCTATGGTATACATATCCTCCTCACACATATTTCACAGTCCAAACATAGAGACGCATGTGGGCTTCTTGTAAATGTTTATGTATACATTCCACAAAGATGCCAGTGATATGCCTCAGCAAATGCAAACCCTCAGTGTGCCGTGAATACATATAGGCTTATCCATATCCCTACAATGCTCTCCTTACATTTATCTCCTCAATTCTCTGATTCAGGAGAAGCCTTCACTTGCCTTGAGACAGTGTTTCGTCTAGATGCTCTTCACAGACAGATGCGTCTTCTTGGAGACAACAATCCTGTCAGTAAGCTGCAGGCCAAATTTGAGCCAGGTACAATATTTTGAACAATATAAACCAGCTCTTTTATGAGTCTAAAAGGCATATGGTTCTCTTTCCACACACCTGAAATAGCTGTATGGTAAATGCATCTACAATTCCTTGTTACTCAGATTTCAGAATGACAGAAGCTAGGAAAATCCTCATTTGCAAAGATCAGCCTGTCTGGAAAACGTGCCCAAGTATTTATTATGTACTTGTGAAGTGTCAGACCCATGATTCTTGGGTCAAAGTACCAAGTTATCCATTTTCCTTTTTCTCTTTCTCCAAAGGTGTAAACCCCAGTAGTCTAATGAATCTGTTCACCTATGAGAAAGGCTTCTGCTTTGTTTCTTACCTCTCACAGCTGTGTGGCGACATCAAGAGATTTGATAGCTTTCTTAGGGTAAGAAACATGACAAACATTCACATAAATGGCATAGTCCACATGCACACATGAATGTTCTGAATCCTTTCATTGCACTGTGCAGGCCTACATTGAGAAGTTCAGATTCACCAGCGTAATCGCTCAGGATCTGTTGGACTTCTTCCTTGGCTTCTTCCCTGAGCTGAAGGAGAGCTGCGTTGCTCAACGAGAGGGTGAGTTGCGACAACTGTCAGAGATGATGATTAACACACAGAGACGCTTTTAGTTGCTCATCTCACTGCGCTCCATTTGTCCTCGGTTAGGAATTTCCCTGTTGAGCCAGTCATAACACACAGTGAGGGGTCAAAGCAACATTAGCAGTACGAGAGACGGAGGCTAAATAAACAGAAATGTGACACTTCTTCCCCTCCTTCTTCCTTCCCCTTTGCTTCCCTTCTTGCTCAGGACTGGAATTTGAGCGATGGCTAAATGGCTGTGGTCCGCCGTTATGTGAACCAGATCTCTCAGCGGGTAGATCTCTAACTGGTCCTGTTCAGCACCTGTGTGACCTCTGGGGCACAGACACCCCCGACTCCAAAGTGATTGCTACATTTGACCTCTCCTCCTGGAGCACCTTTCAGACTGTCCTCTTTATGGATCGACTTCTAGACCGCTCACCTCTGCCTCAAGGTATTATGAATTCTTCCCGCAATTTGTATACATTTATTTTAGCATGCACTTGGTTGCTAGACACTTCTCTTGTAATGTGAAGTGTGATTGGCCTTTCAGAGGTGATGAGTCTTTTGTCAAGCTGCTACTCTGCATTGTTGGACGGTATGAACGCTGAAGTCCAGATTCGATGGCTGCAGATTGTAGTGCGGAACAGCTTTCATCCTGATCTGCCTCGAGTCCGCAGCTTCTTGCATAAACATGTGAGTTTTGTGAATGAAGTGGCTCTTGCACTGTAACGGATAATACATTATCAGTTAGCATGTCCATATTGATTTTAAGATTCTTTTGTGTGGCCTGATGATAGTGAGCCGAGTTAAAGCAAGTCAGTATCTTGTTTTGCCTGTGCTTACAGGACACAAACACTATAGGTGCTTTTCAACTGCATGGTTCGGCCATGTGATTCAATCAGTGTTTACACGTCACATTTTAGTATCGGTACAGTTTGCCTAGAACCTCAACCGAGGCGGAACTAAAAAAAGTACCAGGTTGAAAGTTGAAAACCCCCCAAAAGTGAGCCGTACCGAGCCGTACCATGCAGTGGAAAAGCACCATATGAAGCTAGGGACTGGTTCTCTCAATTTCTCCCTCACTCCTCCACTCAGTACAAAGTACAAACTGAGTTTTCCTTAAAGGGGATCCACATTCCAGTGTTTCTAATGAACGGTCTCGGCTAGTCTTTGACTGCTTATGACGTCATGTCTCATTTCAGAGCGGTAAAGACAAGAGATGTGCTCAATCACAACCAGTTTGGCTGGTTTCTTCCTTAGCTTCATGAAAAGCATGCTGTATTGATTTCCATTTTCTAAAGTGTATTGTGTCAAGCATGGTTACAGTTCAACTTCAGATATTGAATTAAGTTTATGAAATCCCCAGTTACACTTTATTTTAGGGTTAGGGTAGGATTTGGTTTAGGGTTAGTTGGATGTAATTATGCATAATTTACTGTTATGACTATGGTAGGTACATGTAACATATGTAACAAGGACACTAAAATAAAGTGTTACCAAATCCCCTTGTTGATTTCTGATGTTACCATGATATGGTAACATCAAACTATTAATTTGAAATGTATAAAATAAACCTCTAAAGTGGAGATATAAAACACATAGTTCTGACACTAAATTCTAATTGGATGAGCTGTGAGATGTACACTTAAAGGATTAGTTCACTTTCAAAAAGTTTTTTGCTGATAATTTTCTCACCCCCATGTCATCCAAGATGTCCATGTCTTTCTTTCTTCAGTCGAAAAGAAATTAAGGTTTTTGAGGAAAAGATTCCAGGATTTTTCTCAATATAATGGACTTCAATGGCAACCAACGGTTTGAAGGTCCAAATGTCAGTCTCAATCATAGTCTCAAAGCAGCTTCAAAGGCTCTACACGATCCCAGTCGAGAAATAAGGGTCTTATTTAGCGAAACGATCGGTCAACAAAGCGAACGGGCAAAGACTAATACACGTACCAATAATGATATCCACACATAAGGACCATTTTAAACAATAAACTGACACAAACACATGTGTTATTCAACATACATACACCATACTTGTAAACACTGGGTCGGTACTTCCGACTACGTCTTGCGTGACCTTTCCAACGTGATGACGTAATGCGTGGCGCATCTCAGAGATAGTACAAGACGCGCATTTGTGGTTAAAAAGTATATAATTTTTATTTATTTTTAGAAAATGGCCGATGGTTTCGCTAGATAAGACCCTTATTTCTTGACTGGGATCGTGTCGAGCCTTTGAAGCTGCATTGGGACCTATGATTAAGACTCACATTTGGACCTTCAAACCGTTGGTTGCCATTGAAGTCCATTATATTGAGAAAAATCCAGGAATGTTTTCCTCAAAAACCTTAATTTCTTTTCGACTGAAGAAAGAAAGACATGGACATCTTGGATGACATGGGGGTGAGAATTATCAGCAAAAAACTTTTTGAAAGTGAACTACTCCTTTAACTGTGACCGCACATCAGTTTACTACAGTAAATATTTTTAAAATTATTTTTTTTGTGTGTTTTAGGCACTACGCTTTGCATACCTACAAACACTCCTTTTTTGAAGTATAGTCACAGTAACACAGCCTCACAGCTTTAGCATATCACACAAAGGTGATAACATATTTAAAGGATACATGTCAGCTATCAGGGCCGGTTCACACTTCACACATTTTTGCTGATAAAAATGCGAGACTCAGGTCAGTGGAAAGAAAAAAATGGTCTAGAGATGCATATTTTACTTTTACCTCGAGCGCCGTGCTTTTAGAATGCCGTCAATGGTTAAAGACGTCTTTCTAACATGTTTACATTGAAAAACAACAGAAAAGTAGCGCAGTTGAATAGAAATCGAGTTCTGTGCGAAATGCGAGTAACATGTAGGGTTTTATGTGCTACTTTTACTTAGTTATTTTGACTTGAACTTACTGTTGTGTTGTTTTAAATTAGTAGTGGGGCACTGTATTTATGGAAAAGAAATGTCTTATTTTGTCTGTTTTAGCACTGTGTTGTCTATTAACTTTCCTCTTCTTTTTCTCTTTCTAGACCTCAAGGATGTACACCGTGCCTCTTTATGAGGATCTGTGCGGGGGAGTGATGAAGTGTTTTGCTGTGGAGGTATTTTATCAAACTCAGGGCCGTTTGCACCCTAATCTACGTAGGACACTTCAGCAGATACTGTTCCAAAGCAGCGCCCTCAACACCAGCACAGCTCCATCTCTACTCGTATCACCAGCCTCTGCGCCTTCCTCCCCCACAGACCCCCCTGCCAACGGGACCATCGCCCTGCGGGACGTCAATGTGTCTGCATGAGATCAGAGCTTCTGTGGAGAAGCAGAAGGGTTGAGGTGAAAAGCCAGAAGGACAGGGTTTGAACTCCTTGGTTCAGACTGGATGGTAGCAATGCATTGTGGGAGGGCAGCGCTGATGGGTGTACACTCTCACCAACACTGGGATGTCTATTTAAAAAGGCAGACATTGATTTTCATAAGCTAAACATCAAGCTGCTCAGGACCGTGGAACAAAAATAGAGGACGGATGTTTGTGATGTTATTATGCAATGGCCCTTGTGTGTGTGTGTGTGTGTGTGTGTGTGTGTGTGTGTGTGTGTGTGTGCAAATATGGATGGCGCTATATCACTATCAAGGATACTGGTTGCCATCTGTTATCCATTACCTTTTTGAGTGTGTGTGAATGTGTCTGTTCGTTTTTATGGGTGTTTTGCTTATGTTCCTCTGGCCTATGCACATCATCTCATATGTTGTGTTTGCATCTGTTCTGCAATACAACTGAGGAATCAATTTGAGGACTTGACAAGATTTCGGAGACTTTCCTTTTGCTATCTGCACAGATGTGTTCTGTGGCGGACCAATCCCCTTCCTGGACAGTGTTTGAGAACTGGTGTGAATATACACACATGCAGTCAATGCTCTTTGTTCAAATCCGATCATGGCCTAATGAAGACCCTACAGATTCCACATGCTCTCAGCCTTTCTCTGATAAATGGATTGTTTCCTTTTTGTTTGATTTTTCAGTAACTGGAATCTGGCTTTCTCAAGCTTCTCTTTCCTGGTGCTAACCAATCAGCATTGAGTCTCAGGTATATCAAGACAGAAGAAGTGGAGCCATGTTAGTGCCTTTCAAACCTTTCAACACTGTGGGTGTTTTCAACACTGCTGTCCAAATTAACAGCCAGTATTTGTTATTTGAGCCATACTAGGGTGACATTGGTGACCACTGTCCTACTTGCAACATTTATTAAGATGTTATTTTCAGGAATTGAAATGCTGTGGTGAATCAAAATGCATTTTTTCCTTTGGAAGAAAGTTATTATTTTTTTCATTTTATAATAGGCAAATTTCCCTTAAATGAGTAAGATTTGAAGAGAAAGGAACCGATTATGATTTGTGAGAGTTACAGGCTGATGGGTCTAAGCCGATCATCTGTGGCCTTAATGACAAGCACCGTGAAAAGACAGGTTCAGTTTTACAGGTATTAAAAGACATCAGAGAGCACTTTGTTTGTCGTGTCTAAGGATCCTACCTTGGATTACACCTTTTTGGATAAAAGGTTATATGACAGACACTCATCAGCAAGTTAAATAGTTTCTCTAACTTATAGAATCATAGCTTTTGTTGATTGGAGGCTTAAACTGCACAGCCAATAATAAAAGTGTTTGTTTCCCACCCTCATCTAATACTGTCTACCTTACTGAGTAAATGTGTTACTGGTCCTGTCAGCGTTTGCTGTGTCAGCCATGTGACACCTTCAGGCGAAATCATGGTTTTTGTACAATAACTTTAACATTTCGATAGAATTATTGTAGATGCTAAATCTTTTGGGCAATGAACCTACTTCATTTTTATTACAACTGTGGCATTTGTGGTTAGTTTATATTAGGCTACCATTACAAATGCCATTGTTTTAGAAAAAACATTGATATTTGGTAATGAGCAGTAAATCAGTTAATATGTAAATGGTTATTGCTAAACGTGTGGTAAATTGGCCTAAAGACATCGACTATAATAGTCAAACGCAACATTAATCAGTATTAATGAGTATCAGAACATTTTTATACACATTTGAATCGTGTGATAAAAAAATTAGGCCCTACTTGCCTTTTGTCAGTGAGACGGATGGGCCAATTTTTGTTCATCAAAACTGGGAGTAAGGGAGGACGGTTCTCTGTCTTCACCCGTTGATTTCAAGTGACTCGAAATGCGAGTTTCTGTACGTTAATTAACTGATGCTCTCGCCAATTATGTAATTGGGCGGGGCTATTTGTCGTCAGAAGCGATCTCGAGAATCAAAGAACGTGTTTAGTAGTATAGCCTACTGGAAAGAGATATTTTATTTAAATTATAGGGTCACACGGAATGTTTTTAGCCTACTCGTAGGCCTATAGAGTAACATTGTTTTCATGACACAGCACATCATCCTGTCCCTCTTATACAATGTTTTTTTAAACAGCATAAATTAACAGCAGTAGGCTATACAACAAATATACTGCTGTAATGAATAAACAGCGTACAGGATTTAATTTATTTAGTTTATTTCACAAACAGAGAGTGCTTAATTGTGATAAAAATGTGACGTAATGAATCGTAATGATCCTGTCAAAAAAAAAATAGTAGGCTATCTGACAGTTATTTGGCATATTTCATTCATGTCACATAAAACGCATGTCATGTCTGATATAGCGAGATAGCTGGTATGAATGTAGGATATAGCCTACTTTCTTGTGCGCCTCCAGAGGTTAACCGCTGTACATAACCCGTTTCATCCTCTAGAGGGCGCTATCGGCGCACTAATAATACATCAATGGTATTTGACCAGCGACTCCAGATGCAAATTTGCTGGATTACAAACTCGCATCCCAAAAATATTTAAGGAGGACATTACAAATATTTCACCGACCTATTTAGTTTGCATGCAGTCAAAAAAAAAAGCAAGTTGTTCTATTGAGTGATTAATATGCAACAGCAACAACTTAACAGCTCATGTAATTGAGATGCGTATTTCCCATAAAGCCGAAGTTCAAATACATTTATAAGCCATAGTAGAACAGTATAATATTTTATAACTCGTCCTGTAGAGGGAGCGCAGTGGTGAATCGATAGGAGGGGCTATCGCACATCGGCCGACAGACAGTTGTTTCCAAAGGACAGAGGAGAGAGGAAAAAGCAACAGTATCCATAGGGAGCCCATAGAAGACCGACGTGTAGTCGTGTACTATTCTTTCGCTTTACTTTGAAAGGAAACACTGTCTATTATATATATTATAGGCTACTATTAGATTGATTTGTGTGACATACGACCGCAAGGATACTGCGCTATCGGGTTTTATTGTCGCTGAGTGAAGCGAGCGCGCGGAGGTTGAGAGTGAATAACGCTTTATAACGCTCGAGCGTTCAGCGGTGGACGCGAGAGGCGCACGCCGCTGTGGGGCTGATGCGTGCGGCCTTTCCCTCAGCAGCGGCCCGCCATGGCGGAGACCAAGATCATCTATCACCTCGACGAGCAGGAGACTCCCTACCTCATCAAAATACCCATTCCTGCCGAGACCGTCACTCTCGCTGACTTCAAAAATGTCCTCAATAAACCCAACTATAAATTTTTCTTCAAATCCATGGACGATGATTTCGGGTAAGGCACAATACGCATGTTAAAAGACAATAACACCCTTTGTATTTGTATCATTTAGTGTTCCTGTCAGTACCTTAGACAGACTACTTTTAACGGCTTTATTTTGGTGTCGTTATTTTGTTATTTTCTCTGTCTATTCGCAAACCTCCCGTCAGGTTCTCTCACACAACCTCAGCTCAGATTGAATGTGTGTTCGTATTGTTTCCAGGTCATTGTAAACGGTATATGGATAAACAGGTAATAAACCGTAGGCAAGTTCCCAGGACAAATGCGTGCGTCTATTGTGTAAGCGGTGGTCTTTATACAGATCTGGGGTCAGTGTGAATGAGAGGAGGCTTTATATGTGCTTTGCTGGTCAAAGTCTGTGATGGTTTTGGACTATTTAAAGGGAGAGATCTGCTGCAGTTCAGTGACAGATCAGGTGTGTGAACCCATAAACCAGGCAGAGTGAGATAATGCTTAAAGAGTTGTTGGTTCACCAAAAATTATCCCATAATTTGCTCACCCGCCTCAAGCCATCAGGTGTAGGCTTATATAACTTTCTTAATTCAGCCAAACACAATTGGCGTTATATCAAATAATATCCTGGCTCTTTCAAGCTTTATAATGGGACTATGGGAGTGAATGGTAACTGAGATTTTGAAGCCCAAAAAAGCACATCCATCCATCATAAAAGTAATCCATACTATTCCAGGGGTTAATAAAGCGAAGTGATGCATTTTTAAATGCAAAGGATACAATCTGTCCAGTCATCTGGAAGAATCAGGGAATTTTAATTGTGCTTTTTATGGGAAATTCTGCTTTGAATATACACATTTTTCTAGTTATGTTCAGCTCTAAAACGTTTCATAAGCTAGAAATGTTCAACTTTTCTATAAAATAGGAGAAAGAGTTTTAAAAATTATTCATTCAGTAGGTCAGAAATGACTGGAAAAGACATGGACATTAATTAGTCAAAGCTGTAAGAAACCTGACATTCACATTTTGAGATAAAAATGAACTCCTGCTCATAAGAACTGACATCGTGTTTGAAATAATCTTCTCTCTCATCTTCAACTGCTGACACACTTTCTGATTTGCACATGATTTACAACACGCTTTTAATCAGCTCCACTTTAACCAATTCATTCCTGTGTATCTGGCCTAACTCAGGACATGTTACCCATTAAGGGTCTCCACAGTCATGGAAATATTAGGGTTATTTTCAGTCATAAAAATGAACAAAATCCCCAAAAGTCACGGAAAAGTCTTGAACTTTTCTATAATGACTATGTAGCAAGTTATGCGCAGCTCCAAAAATGTTTCAAAACCTAGAAATTGCTCTTTAAATCCGGTAACACTTTACAATAAGGTCTAATTTGTTAACATTAGTTAATGTATTACCTAACATGACCTAACAATGAGCGATACATGTTTTACAGTTTTTATTAATGATTGTTAGAATAGATAGAAATACAATAGTTTCTTGTTTGTTCATGTTAGTTCACAGTGCATGAACTAATGATAGCAAATACATTTGATTTTAGTAAATGTTGAAATTAGATTAATAAATGCTGTCAAAGTATTGTTCGTCCTTAGTTCATGTTAACTAAAATAGTTAACAAATGCCAACTTTATTGTAAAGTGTAACCAAAAATCTGTATATGCTAATAACTAATGACTGGAAAAGCCATGGAAATTCATTGGTGAAAAAGTGTGGGATCGTATCTGTCATGGTGTTGTCTCATCAATGCTGCTTTGTTAATAAAACAGCACAGGCTCACTGTAAACCCTAACGCTTAAAATAATTAATTGGTTTGACGGACACACTTAAATTAAATAAATTAGTTCTGTCAAATTAACTTTTGTATTTAGCACTTTCTTTTTCTTTCAAGTTCACAGAACTGATATATTTTAAGTAAACTGAACTGTTTCATTGTTTTGAGTTTTATGAAATTATTTCTTTTAATTTAGACAAACTTAAGTTTGACGGAAACGGCTGGGATGTCCATTTCCCAGCATGCTTTGCTGATGGCACTCGAAAGGGAGAGTAAATGCTCAAATTAAGTGTAATATAATGTCTTTTAGTGTGCAAGATTAATGTTAAGTGGGAGATTTAGTTGTGATTCATGTTTTGTTATGCTAATTTAGAAGAATTTCTGTTAATGTTGGTTTTAGGACAGTTACCATCATGGTGACGAGTGGTGCATGCGCTTGATTTGAGAGCAAATATTACCTTTATATTGTTGCACTCATACAGCAAATGCTTCTGTATAGCATACTATTGCTAATATGATAGCAAATTAGTATGTAAGCAGATTAACTTGTTAAAGCTAACTAAGTTTAAACTAATAAAAGTGTTCACATTGAGATTACATGAAAGTTTTAATTGAATTGTATGAATTAGTGTACTCATACATTTTAATTGTTCTTAACTTGAAATGTTCAAGTACAAGATAAAAATATGCTAGTTCTGCTTACTTAAACTTTGAATTTCATAACTTAAAAAAATTGAGGCAATTGATTGCCTTAAATGTTTTGAGTTCTGCCAACTTATTCGGGTTTACAGTGTATGTGCATTAGATGGAGGAGGACTGTTCTCTCTTCCCGGTGTTTATGAGAGGTAACGTGCACTTTAGGTGCGCACCTCCCTACGCATGTGGCTGAGGTCTGGAATGCTGACTTGGAAACAAGGAACCACTTGGGAATCATGCTCACGGATACTCTGAACAGATTTCCACAGTCACTGTTATAAGCCACAAAGAACAGTGTCATGTTGCGAAATCAAGTCCATGCGATCTGCTTTTTGTTTGCTTTTCTTGGCATGCCAGAAGGTTCTCCTGTAGATGCCAAGCTACACAAACCTCTTCGCGCAACGCACATACAGACCCGTCCAACACCTGCGAAACAGGACCCTCCTGACACGTTTTCTCTGTCCACGTTGCTTGTTTGTATCAATGTACTGCCCAAACCAGCTCATCAAGGTGAACAGCCAGACATTGCTCCTCACCCTCTGGCATAATCACTTCCAGACCCGACACTGCCATGCCATGATGCAAAACAGGCCCGCTTGATTCATGCCCATGTGATCAAAATCAAAACATTATCTGAAATCATCTTGGTGACCTGGGGCCTCATTTATAAAACTGTGCGTAGGATCCAAAAGTGTACGTGCGCCCGAAAGCCCCAAAAAACTATTCAGACTTATAAAACCTGCGCAGAATTCACTTTATAAATCCCAGTCAGCGGAAGATTGTGCGCACATGCGTCTCCTCCCCGAAATAACCATATATGGAGCTTACAACGCCTAGTTTTACTATGCATATCCTCATCTGCATATCATTTGCATATGATTATTCATCCACGTGATAACATGTTTAACGGTACAAGACATTATGAAAATATGAAATACGGGTGTGCCGTCACATTACATTAATACAAATCATTTAGTAGCCTATCCTTGCCTTGTTTTTGAATAAATAAAAATACATTTCAGAGAAAGTTTTTCTCAATCTTTTCCACTGACCAAATAGTATTTTTAATAGATTTTCTTTTTATGGAAACACATAGACCTTGTTGTGCATTATATTTGCACAATCTGGTATTATCATGATAAGCAATTATCTCTGTAGTTAAAACATTAGCATGCCAGAGGAAAAGTGTTCAAAAGCATTGCATCCACTACAAATATTTATAGGCTATTTAGGGTGATATCAGCTAAATTGGGCCACTTTTTGGTAAATTGTTTGGGACAATAATACAATACCATATATTGAATATATATATATATTTTTTTTTTACTTTTCAGTAAATTTCATGTAGTTTAAGTGTTTAACTCCATTAATGAGATTAATCTAAATGTTTATATCAGAAGTAAAACATAGTTTAAATCATTATTTTATTTAAACTGTTATTGTGAACATGCACTGTATTTATGATTGCGACTTGTAAGGACCACCCATTGGCCCAACGACGGAATCCAACGGGGTGGGCGAAGGGATAATGCGTGTATATCTTTCCAGCGCTCCAGTGAAGTTCACTTAATTTATTAGAATTTAGTTTGAATATTACTTTAGCTCTACGCTTAATCTGACTCCAGTTTCAAGTGATAATCAAATTTAGATTGTGTTTCTTATTAGAAAATAGTCATAAATATTGATTATGAATTAATTTAGATCTTTGGTTATTCAGAGTTTCTTATCTTTCATTTATTTATTCATTATGGACCCAATGCCGCACAGAGATCACGTCGGCCACGTCGTGTTTCTCACGGACACAAAACTTGTCAGTTCTGAAGTTAGTCAGAGGATGTAGGGTTAGCTAATACCTCTTAAGTCGGTTGCCTACTGCTCACTCATACAAAAGAGTGTAGTTGATTTTAGCCATTTCCATACAACTTGCTAAATCAGTAATAGACAGAAATCAAAAGGTCTTCAAGATGACGTGCCTACTGCTCCATTCATACATGCGCCTTTAGTTTGACCTATCCTGCAAGATTTGCGGTAGCACCAGCCTCCTATAATCTACTAAAATAATGATTTCAGAAAAGTTCAGAATAAATCAAGATGTAACATTTATTTGTCAGGTATAAATGTATCATGCCAATTACACAAGTAATTAAAAGCCAATTCAGAAATAATAGATGCATGACATACATTTCTCAAAGATGACTCTAAAAGTAAGCAATGCATTCCTGACAGAGACACACAGAGGTGTGTGAGTGTTTTCCAACGGGAGAACACTGACACAACACTGTATGGGGGTTTTCCTGGTTACAGGATCCCCAAGCCAGCTCTGTTACCTAGCCTTAAATACCCAGACCAGAACAAAAGGGTTGTGCCAATATTTTCAGAGTTTGTTTTGGGTCAGTTCCTGTACCCCAGGGGGTAGCACCTGGTCTCGGGGGAGTGGGGAGATATCTTGAAGAGACATCACCCAAAGAGGAACACAGGATTTTCCTAAGTTCTTAATCTTTCTAATATTACCAATGACTGCAATGAAATTAAGACCATTTTACCAATCGCACTGAGACATCTAAAATGATACCAAACATGAAAAGGCAAAAACAATAGATTTACAAGATACATCATATGTGATATATAGGCATTCTTAGTGAACTTTTGGTGACTTGACTCAGGGGGAGAGGGGGATGCAGAGATAAGGAAAAAGTGTTTGGACAGGACAATGTCCTATGCTCTGTCTTTGCGATCTTCTGTCCAGGGTGCGTTTTATGGCTATATTGCAGGGTGAGTTTTATTTTAACAGGAAAATCAGTTCTTACAGACGACCCCTGGCCCCTTGGGGCAGATTTAGATCAGGCCTAAGGGGACATTTTTTGGACATTTTCCTGTTTCCACATTTTCAGTGTGATTCTCTGAGTGTTCATATGACTGACACCTGTAGTTAGTCGATGACTGCAGAAATCAAGTAGTCACCTGAAATAACAGCATTAAGACAGGTTGAGCAAAAATGAAAACACGGCAGAATACAATCCTGTGACACAGTCCCTTTAAGTGTAGGCGTACTGTGCTAGTGGATGCTGCAGCAGCTGGATTGGATGTCATATCCTCTTGGCCGGGTTTGCTTTCACCTGCACTTGGTTTCGATGGTATTCAGTCTGTGGAATGACTCGTTGCATCAAGTCTGTTTGCGTTGGTCAGCATGATCAGAAAGTGTCAGTGGAAAGTGTCATTTTAACGCTTTGCGGAAACATCTGTGTCCTCCCTAGGATGTTTTAACTGACCCTTTGAGAAGTCCTCGGTCACCTTCAAGCAGAAGGTTTGGTTTGCCGGGCAGGGCAGAACTCCATCGTTGAAGGAATCTTTTCACTGATGATGCTCCATTGCGTGTAAGACACCTGAACAACTTCTGAATGACCATGCAATAATCAAATATGGATGTATTTGTGGTTATTGTAAGATGAGAAAAAAGTTATTGGATAAACACAAGAACAAAAAATAACAAGACATAATGTACTCAAAAGTGCGAACCTCAAATGTTAAAAGTGCGAGTGGTAAATAAGGTCTCTTTTCCAGAATCATATATTTAGTGAGTTGGTCTAATTTGATCACCAAATTCTTCACTGCCACAGTGATCTGGTAGTGGAATTTAGACTTGGTCTGGATAAAGTAAGGAAGGGTAGCAGAAAGTCAGCATAGCTAGTATATTTACCAGCGGTATGCATAATTAAAATATATAACATCATTAAACATGGAAATACACAATTTCATAATTATAAAATTGTCTGCATTAGTTGTTTTAAGTGCAAATTCATTTATGAAACCTAAGGTTTTAATATGTTAAATTAGAGGATGAAACTCTCTAGTTTAACTTTTGCAATTATCCTCTGTGCATTTGATGTACATGCTATGTCACACTCAATAATGCAGGTCTGACTGGGAATTGTATAGTTGGCCAATAGAAATGCCTGCATTTTAGATCTAACTGTTGAGATAATTTTTTATTGTCATTAGTCATTTGTTGGAAACTAGGGGGCCCTCCTGGTTTGCAACAACGCTAACGACTGGACATAATAAACATTTTTTCCGAAGACCAGATGTATTGATGAATAGGTCTCAATTAGATTTTATATGTGGAATTTAAACCAATTGATGTGTGACCATAGTCATGCCCATGTTCTATGCACCTCAGTGTTTACATACAGGAAATTATTGAAATGAAATTATTAAAATAATTTCCCTTGTTCTATATGTATGAAGGTAAATTATGTATTACAGATTTGCATGATGTGAATAATTTTGGCCTGGATAGTCTTATGATCTACGCCAGGTAGAGATATTCTAAGATTGTTGTAGTGATGATGTGTATGTTTATGTATAGGAGATGGGTGGTGTCTATCCTACCATAATTTGTGTTGCAAAATTTAGTTCCGGTGCTACACCGGGAGGCCACATACAATAGCTACTTCTGTAGTGTTATGAGGTGTGAGTGGCCGCTTGAAGTTTCTCCACCCCCATCTCCTACATGTAAAGTTGTGTGTGTCCTGCTTGAAACAGGCGGGACCAGACCCTTGCGGAATCTGGTTCTGAAGAACGGCAGTTGTCAGCCTGTAAGGGAGCTGGACCTAGAGAGGAAAACACAGTTAATCTGGACCCTTTCAACAAATTGCATTGAGATATATGATCTATCTCATTATTTATTTGATGGCCTTAGCCAGACAGTTGTTACTAGTGGCTTTGATCTGTTAAGATTTTATGCCATTTAGAGAAAATTTGTTTTAGTTTACAAAGACAAGTATCATTATCATGATCCTGTCTTTGCAAAGAAAAGGTCAATTAAACTGTGTGATAATGGTCAGATCTGACTGCTATTGCAGTTAAACTCACACAGTATGCTGTGTTGTGAGTATTAGGACACCCAGGTCTGCTGGGGAAATCTCATGTTGTTTATTTACAGTAGCCAGATCTGTGTTCAGAGCAATTAGATCACCAGGTGTGGTGTTGTGATTGTTTGTTTAGCCTTTGGAATTTATGGTGCCATTCAAACTCTTGACCATGTGGATCTCTGTGGTCCATACTGTTGTTAACACTTGCACCACTTTGTTTGTGGTTTTGTTGCAAGAGAAAATTAAAACTTGTACCTCCCCGTGTTACTGGGTTGAAGATCTATTAGATCAAATTTAAATCATCCTGTGGCTTTGGATGGATATTCAAGACATGGTAATCAGGTTGATCATTTTAGTTGGTACATACTGGGTATTGTAGTTTTTCTCATTAAAGATTCTTGCACAAATAGAAGGTTAAGAAGTTCTTTCTCATTCATTCTTCATTTCAGTTTCCTTCCTTACCAATACTTTCTCTAACCATTTATTATCTCCTTCCTCCAAACAATTCTCACTCCCTACATGCACATACCATCTTTCTACCTTCTGATTCTTTCCATTCTTCTTCAATATGCTTTCCTCTTCTAAACCAATGCTGAATCATCAAGAGATTAAAGCCATTCCTGGCCATTATAATATAATATATTACAATCTGGTCATAATATAAAATATATTCTATAAAATTGTATACATCAAAACAAATTTTATTTACTGTTCACTGGGGTCTCTACTGAGTAATTTGTCCAGACTGACTTGTTATCATCTCACTGATCTTTTAGAAGGCATTTGGCCCTGCATCTCCAGCGATGCTGGCATGAGCATTGTGTGCACAGCAATAAACCAAACTGGAAACCAGTTATAGCTGCTTTGATGCTGTGAACCTTGAATGCACTGCAAGCACTGAGAAACATGGGTCAAATCATTGCTCAATTTAAAGATTTTTGTGACTACAAAACAGAATTGGACACAATTTTCTTGTTTTAGGCTGCGATGTTATTAATTGCATTCTTTTAAGAATCTATTTGAATATGAAAGAAAGGTTGGACAAAAGGGTCTGATGGAGGGCGCCAAGATTGTTTTATGGTTTGTTACTTTTGTCAGTCTCATTTGAGATCTCGAAAAACATACAAGAGTGCAATGATTGCAAAGTCTGATATGAGACCAAATGAAAAGATCTATCAGGCCTGGCTACAAGCCTCTTAGTGACACAATAATTGTCATTATATGCATCAGTTTTCAAATTCAGCGTATTTCTCTGAATTTCAGTCTCTAGGACTTCTGCATGGCAGCTGTTCTCTAGGACTGAGAGATCATTTTCCCAGATCATTTCTTTTGAAATATTCTAATTTCATTGGACTGTTTTGTCCAACTTTACCTTTCACACACCAAGGATTCAAGTGAGACATTTACTTGTTATCTTTTAGCTCATCATATCACAAGTGTGACCATTTTCTTATTTGCAGTGTTGCAATGTTGCAACAATCATAAATAATCAAATGTAAGTTTGTAGTTTACATCCCTCTGTTGAATACCAGAATAAAATTTGAATGAAGTTATTCTAATTTAGGTTTCATCTCTTGTTGCCTGGGCAAACAAGGAGGTATTTAAAGTTAAAGCAAGGGAATATAGTTTATCATCTATGCTGCCGCTACAATGTCCCTGGCATGTGGTTTTATCTCATTCTCAAGCCCCACCGGATTTTGCGTTCTCCGGTCTAACTGGGTATGCCGACCCATTCTATACATGTGTCTATATGAGGTGCGTCTGAATTTTCCCTCAACACTTCTAAAAAGGCAAAAAGAATTGACTTACCACAACGGCTGAAGAAAGAGAAGGGAAGCCTCTTACTTGTTGCAATTCCCAATATTTCGCTGAAGAGACACTCGCAATCTGGAGATCACGGAGGGCCTGTCACCACTTTGTAAGGACCACCCATTGGCCCAACGACGGAATCCAACGGGGTGGGCGAAGGGATAATGCGTGTATATCTTTCCAGCGCTCCAGTGAAGTTCACTTAATTTATTAGAATTTAGTTTGAATATTACTTTAGCTCTACGCTTAATCTGACTCCAGTTTCAAGTGATAATCAAATTTAGATTGTGTTTCTTATTAGAAAATAGTCATAAATATTGATTATGAATTAATTTAGATCTTTGGTTATTCAGAGTTTCTTATCTTTCATTTATTTATTCATTATGGACCCAATGCCGCACAGAGATCACGTCGGCCACGTCGTGTTTCTCACGGACACAAAACTTGTCAGTTCTGAAGTTAGTCAGAGGATGTAGGGTTAGCTAATACCTCTTAAGTCGGTTGCCTACTGCTCACTCATACAAAAGAGTGTAGTTGATTTTAGCCATTTCCATACAACTTGCTAAATCAGTAATAGACAGAAATCAAAAGGTCTTCAAGATGACGTGCCTACTGCTCCATTCATACATGCGCCTTTAGTTTGACCTATCCTGCAAGATTTGCGGTAGCACCAGCCTCCTATAATCTACTAAAATAATGATTTCAGAAAAGTTCAGAATAAATCAAGATGTAACATTTATTTGTCAGGTATAAATGTATCATGCCAATTACACAAGTAATTAAAAGCCAATTCAGAAATAATAGATGCATGACATACATTTCTCAAAGATGACTCTAAAAGTAAGCAATGCATTCCTGACAGAGACACACAGAGGTGTGTGAGTGTTTTCCAACGGGAGAACACTGACACAACACTGTATGGGGGTTTTCCTGGTTACAGGATCCCCAAGCCAGCTCTGTTACCTAGCCTTAAATACCCAGACCAGAACAAAAGGGTTGTGCCAATATTTTCAGAGTTTGTTTTGGGTCAGTTCCTGTACCCCAGGGGGTAGCACCTGGTCTCGGGGGAGTGGGGAGATATCTTGAAGAGACATCACCCAAAGAGGAACACAGGATTTTCCTAAGTTCTTAATCTTTCTAATATTACCAATGACTGCAATGAAATTAAGACCATTTTACCAATCGCACTGAGACATCTAAAATGATACCAAACATGAAAAGGCAAAAACAATAGATTTACAAGATACATCATATGTGATATATAGGCATTCTTAGTGAACTTTTGGTGACTTGACTCAGGGGGAGAGGGGGATGCAGAGATAAGGAAAAAGTGTTTGGACAGGACAATGTCCTATGCTCTGTCTTTGCGATCTTCTGTCCAGGGTGCGTTTTATGGCTATATTGCAGGGTGAGTTTTATTTTAACAGGAAAATCAGTTCTTACAGACTCATAATGAAGATTTAGCTATGGTTTTCATCTGCCGTTAAATATGCGTCAACGGCCCAACGCGCTCGATGGCGCGGACATTTAAGGTGTGGATATTTGCTTCAAGTGATAGGCTTGGTGAGTGAAATTATATTTGTATTATCTTTCTGTACATGTCTAATTTTCTTTAGATTTTCTGTCTAAAAGTGACCAAAAAGACATTTAACTCCAGCTCACCATCCGTGTCACCAAACTGCCCCGTCTCTGTACGCATGGGTCAGAGTTTGCGTTTGCACATTTTCCCGCCAAGTTTGTTTTTATAAATCACAACTTATGCGTCGGAAGTGGCGTACGCCTCTCTCAGGGCCTGTTTTGTGCGTACGCAGCAGTTATAAATGAGGCCCCTGGACCGACAAGTTGTGGTTAAAGCTTGTACATTACAGCTCATACGATTAGGTTTTGCCCAACGGATTGGCAGGTACGGCTGGTTTTATTTATTTATTTATAAAAATCATCTTATGAATCCCTCAGTTCGTGTCTCATATGAACACGAGAAGACCATTTAAATCACAGGATTTGACACATTATGGTAATTGACAGATTGCAGGGCATCATGATCTGATTACACTGCAGCTTAGTGTCTGTAAATATCAGAAAGCAGAAGTCATGATAAATGAGGCCAAACACACAAACGTTGGTTATCTAAACGGTCCCAGTCTCACCAGCACCATTTTTTATCAGGCTTTTTTTTTTGAAGAATGCTAATAAATATCATGCAATACTGATACGTTTTATTTAGTAGCAAATAACCTGAGCAATCAGAAATCTTAAGCCGGATGTTAAATATTATAACTTATGTGGTCATTCGTATGCTAATTTTAAACAATACAGAGATTGCTTAAATATGGGTATTTTATTAACTTTTTTAAGCTTACTTTTTGTAAGTCCTACTATAGCATAAACTTTCCTTCATTTCAGTTGGCCAGAAATGTAAAAATTATATCACCTTATTGATTTTCATGAACTATTCAGGGGTGCATTTCCCGTACAACTATATAGCTCGCCGCTTAACTACCATAGTACGATGCATCATTGGAGAATCAACTAGCTATTCACGACTGTTTCCCGAAACCGTATGTCGCAAACTATCGTTCAACCACGTTGGTTTATGACGTCTCGCACGTGGTGGACTAATAACTTATTTTAATTAATCTGTTTGAGATCGAATTAACGCTAGATTTTGTCATATAAGTTACAGACATGGCATCTGAAGACCATTTCAAATTTTTCTCAGTTATTTTGCTTTATTACCAGACTCAATATTTGTCTCGTTCTTACATAGTTGAGCACGTTCGCACATGCGCAGTCTTCAAAAACGGTGCTTTAAATCTCTTGGCAAACTAAAAGACGTAAATTACATTTGTATGTATTCTAAATAAATAACACGGGTTGTACTGAATGTCAGCTTGCTTATTTTGCTAAAGATAAGGATTTATTCAGTCTACATCTCATGTAAACTAGAAACTATGCTTCTAACCACAGCTCCAGAGCTGTCGCTCCAACCACACAAGTTTGCGATGCTGTTTGCGAACGTTCGTTGGAACGATGGTTTCGGGAAACACCAAATCGTTGAACTATGCTGATAACGACGGAACTTGCGACCATAGTCGGCTAACGATGCTTTCGGGAACCCTGATTAGTTTTGTACCCTGAAAAAACTTTTGGTGCAGAAACAATTTTCATTTATAAATTGCTAGTAAATGGATTGTCTTGTTGAATCTCACAAGCATGGTTACTTGTTGTGCGACTTCATAATAATTTGTCCTGTTGACAGGAAGACATTATATTGAGTTTGGTGTAATGATTTCAGTTTTCATGGTGTGTCTCACACATAGCTTATGATCATATGATGTCAGCAGTAAAATGTTATCTTTTCAAGCGTTTTAACCCTCCACATAAACACACATAGACATGCACACTCATTATTAAGAACATAATATATGATCTCTCTCTACACGACGCTGACTTCATCCAGTGGCAGGAATGTGGCGTTGTGATGTAACACGAGTGCATGATGAAGCTGACATCACTGCAGATGTGTCATCAGTTTCAGGGAAGCGATCAGACTGTATCATATACTTGTTCTAATAAAAAATAGATTAATTAATAAAATAAGACTTTTCTATAAGAAGCTGCTATTGGTGAGAAGAGAAATCTTGTCGGGTATTTGATTAAACGGGTCACTGTTTTCATTCAGATAGAGCTAGGAATAGACAGCATAGATTTAGTGATGATAATGCTTGTGCATTGTGTGTGTGTGTGTGTGTGTGTGTGTGTGTGTGTGTGTGTGTGTGTGTGTGTGTGTGTGTGTGTGTGTGTGTGTGTGTGTGTGTGTGTGTGTGTGTGTGTCAGCCTCTCTCCTGGGTCTCTCTCATAACAGCTGCAAGGCCAGTAAGGCCATTAGCATCATGATCATCATTTTAGTACAAACACACTTTCACAGACAGATGGAGGATCCTGCTACAGTAAAGCTGCTCGCTGGTGAAACAGTAATAAATGGAGATTCAAAGGATTTTGAGTTTATTACGTGTCATACATTGATCAGGACAAGTATGTTTTCCCCATAAGGAAAGTCTTTCGTGATTTAATTTTTATTTTAATCAATTTAATGTATGAAATTTTTTAGGTTTGCGTGTTTTCCAAAACAGTAGTACTGTATATCTGTATATTCTTCTCACATGCAGTTCTCGAGCTCGGTTGGGGAAAAACATATTTTAGATTTTAATCATTATTATTTATAATTTAGACTTAAAGGAACAGCACCAAGAAGACAACACTTTGACTGGCAATTTTCAAAAATAAAATGCTACAAAAGTGAGGACCATATTCAACAGAATTACCCCATATTGACAAGACATGTCACGATCATGAATTGTCATGCAAAATTATTGCGATTTAATGATATAATTGGTACTTAAAATTGTATATAATAATAATAAAATAATATTTATATGATGTAATATGTAGACTGATTAAACCCACAAGCCTTCATTTCGTATGAAGTGCTTTAATTTGATTTATGTGGTCAGTGAAATTTAAACTGCACAATTATCGCCGTAATCTCAAATCATTTTGATTAGATCAAATTACCACATTCAGATGCTTAATCAATAGTTGCAAGAGACCAAGTGCGAGGAATCATTAGCCTTGTTCATTATCATGGAAGCAAAGACTGAAATGTTTTCTTGAGAGGGAAATGATCCGTAAATTGTAAAATTACAATGTTGATTGTGTTTTCACTGTTGGATTTCAATTACAGAGATTATTTCTCAGGTCGTATTGCTGAATTTGATTCTGTTGATTCTCATAGCACAGCTGGAAAACACACACACACACACACACACACACACACACACACACACACACACACACACACACACACACACACACACACACACACACACACACACACACACACACACACACACACACAGTAGACTTGCTCTCAGCATACTGCATCTGCTTATTAAGTGTTTGTTTTGGAGATTAGTAGTGGACAGATTGTGTGTGTGTGTGTGTGTGTGTGTGTGTGTGTGTGTGTGTGTGTGTGTGTGTGTGTGTGTGATAGTGTGTGCAGGATCATGAACATGGTTTGTAAGTTACACAGTTTATAACCACGTTTGATGCAGAAGCTGAGATTTCCAATTGATTTCCTGAATAAAAAGTGTGTGAGGGGTCACGTCACGTCAGTCTGGCAAACGTAAGCAGCGGAGAGCTTTTCATTTACAGGCCGACTTGTTCTCTGATGGAAGTGATGTTTCTTTAAAGAAGACTGACCTACTTTCCCTGCTTTATTTTCCTGTCTTGTCCTCTCCCTAGTCCTCACACGTAGTACAGTTCTTCAAGTGAGTTGGACAGTATTAGCATATTGTATGTGTGTGTGATTACCATGTTTTTAGCATTGTGTGTATTTTGGGTCTCTGTGGATTGCATTGCATCACTGGCTCATTGTCTGGCGGTTTCAGGATTTGGACGGACTGACTGCGGACTGAATGATGGATGAGCACTTTGGGAGTGCTTACATCCCTTTCTTTTCACTCTCATCTACTGCCATTTTCTCTTATATCCTCCTCCTCCTCCACATCTTCTGCTGTGGGAGTCCAGGCTTGTTTTCTGGACAAAATCTAATCATCTCAGGCTATGAAGAAGGAAGGCCTCTTCATTAGAGATTGGCTCTGCTTACAAATCAATGGGCCTGTCTACACACATGAGCCATCTGCACACACTGCCCCAATTCCACTGTGCTAGCCTGATGAAGGCTCTGTGTGTGTGTGTGTGTGTGTGTGTGTGTGTGTGTGTGTGTGTGTGTGTGTGTGTGTGTGTGTGTGTGTGTGTGTGTGTGTGTGTGTGTGTGTGTGTGTGTGTGTGTGTGTGTGTGTGTGTGTGTGGTTAGTACTTTGTTATTGCTAAAGTAGATGGAGAAATATGTAAGACACAAATGTTGGTATGATCTATGATGACGTTATGGTGCTTGTAATGAATGAAAAAGATCTTTGGCTGGAAACCCCCTCACAATTGATTTCCTGTCAGTCAAACCAGACTCGCTGTCACTCAAGACAGTTTGAATGTCACATGTGGGAGATGAAGAGTTCACTGAATCTCTGAAGAAACTTGCAAAGGTGTGTGGACGTCCGTCTGTCACTGAACATAGACTATTTCATTCATTTAATTTTTTATTTAGTTGTTCCAAAACAAAAAGTTCATGCTGGGGTTTTTCAAATGAAAGCACAACGACTCATTTGATGGTCATTTTATTTAACTACTATGCACTAACTTTGAATTTGATACAGTTTTTTACATAGTACATAGTAGTTAAAGACACCTAATATAAAGTGGGACCATATATAAACTGAACATGGTCTATAAAGCTTCAAATAGGTACATTTTTTGTATCTAGGACTCGTGAATCCACTGTGCAAATTGTTGTGTGAAGACAGTGATTCAATCATATTTTTGTCCAGAAGTTTCAAATAAATAAATAAAATTCTCAAATGAGATGAAGCATCTTTTATTTGGGAAGTATTTGATAATTAAATGCCGGTTATGTAATATCTAAAAAAAACTTGGTTATCGCATTGCTTCATGGGAGTGGGCGGAGCTAAAGAGCTATTTTGGAGAGTGTTGGTTTTTTTTACTCTCAATTTGGTGTAATGTACAGCATCATGGGTAATGTAGTTTTTTTTTTACCACAAATTCAGCTGTCAAACACGATTATTTTAAGAATAAGTTAAGTTTAATCATATTGTGATATATATACTTGTCACGGTTAGTTGAAATGAAGAAGACGAATGAATGCAGGATCTAAACACAAGCAGTATTTATTTACACTGAACTCAATTACGATACACATGTATATAACAACCTAACACACACAACGTAGAACTGACAATGACCAGAAACACACACACAGGGCTTAAGTACACTGCAAACAGAGGAACTAATGAGACTAATTAACTAGACACACCTGAACTCAAACTAATCAATACTGTATGTAACTCTACTGACAAACAGCAATTAACACACGGACAGCAAAACACAAGACTAGAAATACAGACATGAATGAAAACAAACCTAAACCGTGACAATACCATAACCATGGTCTAAATTTACTCATCCTATGATCAATGATTTTGGTCATATCGTCCCCCCCTGTTGTACTATTTATTCGAGTGAAAGTATTACTCATATCTGAGCAGTATTTCTGTTCTTATCCAAGCTGAGGATTTCATATGAAACTGCTTTAGGAGAAACGGGACCTCATGCTGCTAAAGGAATGAGGAGAGCAGAGAAGAAGAACAGAATGAGAAAAGGAGGAGGAGAGCTTCTCTCTGAGCCTCTTATGTCACCATCCCTGCTGAGTTTTTATTGCATAGCCCAAGCAGGATTAGAGTCTGCACTGTGGAACAATGTGAAATCCACTCACTAAAAGCAACAAAGTGCTCAGATTGGAATTCACTGAGAGCTGTCAATCATTGTGCTAATGCCAGCGTCTAGAGGCCTTTGGGATATAATCTTTTACTCACACACCACAAACACACACACAGGCAACTAACCTTATCATCGCCTGCCGAAGCTACCTATCTAGACGGCATTTTGGGCATCATCAACACAATCTAATCAAAGCTTAAGTTTTGGCTTTAAGGATCACTTTTTTTGGAAATTGGCTCATTGTCCAGCTCCCCTAGAGTTAAACAGTTTTACCATTTTCGAATCCATTCAGCCGATCTCCGGGTCTGGTGGTAGCACTTTTAGCATAGCTTAGCATAGATAATTTAATCTGATTACAACGTTAGCATCTTTCTCAAAAAAATTACCAAAGAGTTTCAATAATTTTCCTATTTAAACCTTGACTGCAGTCGCAATGATATTACGCAGCTCCTGCAAGTAGTCCCCAGCTAGGTAACTTCCAACGTGACCGGCACTGTGTTTGCGCTGCGTAATATCATTGCGCCTGCTGGTACGGCAGCACAATGCCTTGAATATTACCAGAGACAATTTATATAAGAGACATGCCACTTCCTCAATCCTCAATACAACTATACAAGTAAAACCCGTAACGGCAAAGATGGCGGTTGTATGCACATGTATGTCCCGCCCCTCCCGCTGGAAAGCCAATCATCTGCTTTTAACACTCAAGCCGGGAAACATTTAAGCCTATCGTCTGGTTCCACTGATGTATGCGCACAGTTGAGGTTTTGCCTGTTGGTGTCGTGAACCCTTGCGCATGCGTAGTAAAAGTATAACCTGTGGGGAAAAAGGCGTTTTTAACCTTATTTTGGGGCAAAGTCATCAAACTTTTTCAGCGATTTTTATCATATTTTACTGCTGTTTCTATACATGCGGTTTGTATGTCCCGATGACCAGTGAAAGTGCAGTTCTGCCCATTCATTTAGATAGGAGCCTGGTCTTGTTAGTCCGAAATAGCTGCCCGGAGGCGTTGCCAAGATGGCGGCCGAGTGGCACGACTTGCCTAAAAGGACTTTGTTATTACGCAGGAATGAGAGAATAGTTCCTAGCCATATCGACCTAGAAAATCGCAACTTTTTATTTTCTGTCGGTCTTAGTACACGATGTAACTACAGAAGAGTCAAGGTTTAAAGCTGCAGTCCGGCACTTTTTTGGGTTTAAAAATATCAAAAAATACATTTTTGAAAAAAAATGTAACCAGACAGTGTTCAAAACGATCTGCTTGCCTTACCTCGATTCAAAACGGTAAGCTTGTAATAATGATTTTAATTCTAGTGGTACTGGTGGATTTCCGCGGGAATTTCGAGCATGTCTTTGCGTCATTACGTCACTTCTGTACACATAGAGAAGGAGTCTCGGCTAGCGTGTGTGGATGATGGAGGAGATTTAGCTTAGCACTTGGTATGGCGGATCCCGAAAGTTTAAAGCGACAATCACCAGTGACAACTGGAGATTCACCAGTTGTAAAACCCAAAGACTTCGGACTTCAGAAAAAATATATTTTTCACGTTTTGACGTGATATAAGCAATCGTTAGATTTAATCAGCATGATATAGCTACTGCAATGCTTCCCCCCACCCCCCGAATTTGGTCAGAACAAAAGTGAATGTTACTTACTTGTTCAGATGACATTTGCCGATGAAAATTCTAATGTTGACACTTTCAAAAAGTATACTCTGATGACAGTACAGTATCCACAGCGACGCGGCAGCGACAGGTTCTCCTCAATACATTGTGTTCATCCGCGCTGTTTCATGCCGATTTACTACCCACGCACAGTTAATAATTCCGCGAATAACTGCAATTGCAGATTTCGAACAGAGATGGCGACAAAGAGGAAAAACGACGGACTGCAGCTTTAAATAGGAAAAATATTGAAACTCTTTGGTCATTTTTTTGAGAGAGATGCTAACGGTCTAATCAGATTCAATGATCTATGCTAAGCTATGCTAAAAGTGCTACCGCCAGACCCGGAGATCGGCTGAATGGATTCGAAAACGGTAAAACTGTTTAATTCTAGGGGAGCTGGACAATGAGCCTATTTCCAAAAAAAGTGCAGTGTTTCTTTAAGAAGAATTTAACGATACATGCAGCATTCAGAATTTATCCCTTTTCTGTATGTGTGTATTGCACATGAAAAATCATAAGCACAAACATATTGGGACAGCGGATGAGATCTTGGGCCTGAGAGGCTTTGACTCATCACTTGAACAGATGAGAATTCAGCAGAGACAGTCACTGTTGAAGGGTTTCATTAGATCAGCTTCATCTGGCAGGAAGAGAGAAAGTGAGAGAGAGATGATGTATGACACAAATAAAGCCCTGAATGTGGATGTAAAAAAAGATAAAACATCAGATTGTTTTCATAATGCGGGTTTGGATTCATTTGATACGAATTTAGCTTGATCTTCTGAGACCAGGGGAGGAAGCAGTAAAACAATCCAATCAGATCGGATTGAAGCTTGCTGTTCTCAAATGCTGCCTTTTTTGTGCGTGCAATATGCATCCGATGGTCTGTATGGAAAGAAATGCCATCTATCGCTGAGAGTAGATCAAATGAAACATGTCAGACCACAGGAAAGCATTCACACATGCATTTTTCTGTCAGCCAGGAACGCAATTGGCCTGTGTGCATCTATAGCACAGACTCAGTTTTGTCACCACTGCTTTGGCGTTTGGCATGAAATGCGTGTGATTAAAAATAGACGCCTGGCTTTGATTTATATAACATGAATGCAATCATGATCACTCAATTGATTTTTTATTATTAATAGATTACATGGTCTGTTTCAGCAAACCTCACGTGCTTTACTAGCCAGCTGTCTTTCACCCTCTTCCTCTTTGACAAAGGTTTCCATGGTGACAGGAGTCAGTGGGGTCAGCACCTTTTTAAGGAGCAGCTGGGAAGGGGGAGGGACCAGGAGGTGCATGCCGTGAATTTATTTTATGGGGGACTAAATTAACCTGTGTGCGTGTGAGGGGGCTTTTAGAAAATGGAGCTGCTTTACTTATTTAAGGGTGTTTGCTGAGTCAAGCCCCTCACTATTATTATGGCCTCTTTTGACATGAGCTAGTAACGTCCATTTAGCAACCAGAACCAGAAAACAATAGTAAATGCCCTAGCAACCAGCCAGAACACTATAGCAACTGCTTGCTTTAACAACCAATGAGAACACCTTAGCAACCACCTGGCGATGCCATAACAACCAGCAGAACACAACAGCAAATGCTTCGGCAACCAGCCAGAGCACATTAGCTAAGGAATAATTGACGACTGGTCGGTGAATTATTAGAAAATAAATAATGCACACGCGAGGTGGGAATGCGGCCACTACGTGAAGTGGGTGTGCATGATTTCCCAATAATTCAACGGGCCGGAGTCAATTATTCCGCTTATTACGGTTACCACACCTCAAGACATTGTTCAGATGTTGTATTTTTAGACATTTGTCAGGTTTTTGTCCATAAAACGCTCTTGTTTGTAGGCGCATCTAATCCGTTGCTAATTCCAAAACTTCATTTTAAAGCTAACGGAGGCTAGAGGCATTGATAGCATGACTAATTACATTACACTACACATTTACATTTGATCATTTAGCAGATGCTTTTATCCAAAGCGACTTACAAATGAA
Source organism: Phoxinus phoxinus (assembly GCF_949152265.1). Taxonomy (NCBI): domain Eukaryota; kingdom Metazoa; phylum Chordata; class Actinopteri; order Cypriniformes; family Leuciscidae; genus Phoxinus; species Phoxinus phoxinus. The sequence goes on along the minus strand of NC_136883.1, from coordinate 4,823,230 downwards.
GAGCAATAGAAGCAGTCAAATCAACAATATGCAAATGTCGTGACCAGTCTCGGCTAGATCAACACAGCACACGTACCAAGGATGTTTTTATATAATAGATATAGAATAGTAAGTGTTGGTATTATTGAGTCAAATGTTGGCGAAAGAGATGCGTCTTTAGTAGATTCTTGAAGATGGCTAAAGAGAGGGAGATTAAAGGGATAGTTCACCCAAAAATGTAAGTTCTGTCATTAATTACTCGTTCCAAACCCGTAATACTTTTGTTTATCTTCAGAACACAAATGCAGTGCATCATGGGAGTGGGCAGAGCCTAATAACGCAAGCAGCTACAACACTATAGCAACTGAGAGGCATTCACAGTTTCTTCAGTCTAGTTTCTTTGTGTATCCGTTCTTTACATTTTATCTCGAACAAAACCATATAATTGTTTTAACTGATTTGACAAAATTTGTTATCCATGACAACTGCTTTCGTTTATAGTTTGAGTGAAAATCATGTTTTCATAATCTGTCACTCTGGTGAAACTTTCAACAGACCTGTCGTTTCATTATGTCTCTTCAGGGTGGTGAAGGAAGAGATTTCTGATGACAACGCCAAGCTACCGTGTTTCAACGGACGTGTTGTGTCATGGGTGAGTTACAGACTGCATAGACCTTCCTCATCTCAATTCTCCTGCTTGAGTTTCATTAACCTCAGAATGAAGCAGGGCCGTCCGTCTCGATGTTGGCGGTAAAGGTTTGATTAGAAGGCCCAGGTGTGAGGAAAGTGTGAGTCTCTGAACACGGGAGCTCGGAGATCGGTCAGTCAAGCGTGAGTGTGTGTTTGGATGCGGTAAATTGACCGCGAGTGTTTAGTGGTTAGCAAACATCTGCTCCTCCTCTGTCTGTCCCAGAGACACAGGAGAGAATATTAATGCGAGCTAATGGTATTTTCAAGGCCACTGCTGGAAGGAGATGCTACTCGAGGGGTCGTTCCCAACGGAAGTCAGCCACTGACTACTTTCATGAAGGGCTTTTTGTTCCACGTGGCAGTTGGCAAATATTTCTTATGATGGTCATTTCAATGGCTGCGTTTAAGTCCAGTTATTTATGCCGTTCCCTTGCTAACTTCCCTCCGTTTTGTTCACTCGGATGTACGTCATTGATTTTGTTGCACAAGTGCCCACTACTGGCAGAACCCTTGTGATCTGTTGTTTAAATGGAAAAAACGAAGCTCCCGATCTCTTGGAACCTGCTATGGAGCTGATTTATTATTTACAGTTTTTTTCCGTATTATTTTGTTTTATAAACCATTCTATATGCTTGTATGTATGCTTGGCCTGTTCAAAAATTTAATATAAACTAATATTAAATATTAAAATATTTATATTCAATATTAAAGGGTTAATTCACCCAAAAATGAAAATTCGTTCAGTAATTACTCACCCTCATGTTGTTCCAACCTCGTCAGACTTTAGTTCATCTTCAGAACACAAATTAAGATATGTTTGATTAAATCTGAGAGCTGTCTCACTCCGCCATTGGCTTTTAGGTAATCTATAAGCCATCCCAGAAAGTGACTACAGTGGCTCAACCATAAGTTTATAAAGCGACGAGAATACTTTTTATGCGCAAAAAAACCTCCTAAAATAACGACTTTATTCGACTATTAATTTTCTTCTGTGTAGGCCTCTGAGTGAGTTCACGTTGTGTAACAGCGCAGCGCTTCTGGGTTGTATGTCAGAATGGAGGCTCACTATTGGCCAGCATCACAAACATGACCAGCGTCGGCCAATAGTGCGCCTCCATTCTGACATACAACCCAGAAGCGCTGCGCTGTTACACAACGTGAACTCACTCAGAGGCCCACACAGAAGAAAATTAATAGTCGAATAAAGTCGTTATTTTAGGAGGTTTTTTTGCGCATAAAAAGTATTCTCGTCGCTTTATAAACTTATGGTTGAGCCACTGTAGTCACTTTCTGGGATGGCTTATAGATTACCTAAAAGCCAATGGCGGAGTGAGACAGCTCTCAGATTTAATCAAACATATCTTAATTTGTGTTCTGAAGATGAACTAAAGTCTGACGGGGTTGGAACAACATGAGGGTGAGTAATTACTGACAGAATTTTTATTTCTGGGTGAACTAACCCTTTAAATATTAAAAAATACACACACTTATTTTATCAAAATGATAAAAACATCCAGCTTTAGGTACCTACAACAAAGATTAAATGCGGTTAAATGTAAAATTAATGCCAATATCATACACTAGAGTATTGTGGGGTGGGCTAAATTAAGCGCAATCTGCTGTGACGTCACAATCATGGTGCATTGTGGTTTATGGATCTGCCTGAAGTCTACTCTTCCTTGGTCAAAATCGAGGGGTCGAGGGTCTGTCCGAATAAACTTCCCTCCTGCGGGACGCTAATACAATGGACTAACTAACACATTAATAGCATAGTACCAAACCACTTCAACTGAGACACCAAACTGTTGCTATGGTTGTTACAATATCTAGTCAAGTCATCTTCATTTATGTAGCGCTTTTAACAATGTCGATTGTTTCAAATTGGCTTTACAGTGATAAACGGATAATTTAAGGTAACAGATTGTTTTGGCTTTATAGCGGTTCTTGAATAAAGATATTTTCCAGCTAAAGTTAGTTTTGATTGATTAACTTCCGTCGCAGCGATCATTAGTTATTAAATTAGAGACCGCTAAGACGACATCGTTCTCTCTACACAGACTTTAAATGTGAACCTGTTAGAAACGCTGGAAATGCTCACGTGCGCATTAAGAATTATTTCTATAGTTATGCGCATTTGAATATATGTGCGCAGGTTTGTAATTCCCTAAAAACCAAGCCTTAACAAACTACTTGTCTGGCCTTAAAAAAAATTATACAGAATTGTATCACTTCAGGGTAGATAACGCGAAACTGAAATTATCCCGACAACACTTTATCTGTAGAGTGGTAAAGGGATCCTCCATAGGGAGAGTCTAGTTGGCACTTCAGCACTGCGTTGTCATCGGGTCCAGACGAAGGTCCTTCATCAGATCTGGATACGGCCTGGATCCGTCAGGCTGCGGGAAAACCTCCAATGTCAGACATCCCATCACGAGTGACTCTTGTATTCCACACACAGCGATAATTTAGAGGATTTAGTCTCCCGTCTCTTCCAACGTGGCGTTTGTGAATGATTCATCAGTGTGTGTTATTCCATAGAGCTGTGCTGATCCAGAACATCCTTTTCAAATGAAGTCAAGTCCCACTCTACACTTATTGGCATTGATGGTTCCATGAAGAACCTTTAACATTTTCCATTGCAAAAGGTTCTTCAGATTATTGAAATATTCTTCGTACTATGATGGTTCGCTACAACCCCCCCTTTGGAACCTTTATTTTTAAGACTAAACAGTTTTCAGTTGGCCTTAAAAAACCTAGAAATATACACCTGCACACACACACACACACACACACACACACACACACACACACACACACACACACACACACACACACACACACACACACACACACACACACACACACACACACTTCTGGCACTGACTCACCTGGCAGCACAATTTCAATGCACTTGCATTCCACTGTATAATTTACAGCTGAATGCACATGTAAAAAAACACACACTTACACATTCCCTATTATTTTTATTCTATAGTCAGTCAGACTCACACCACCTCCCTCTGATTGACTTTTTTCCAAACACACACACCCTGTTTTTTTCAGCCAAGAGAAACAAACAGTTCCTCATATGGATTAAAGCGCACACACACACACACACACACACACACACACACACACACACAGAGAGAGAGAGAGAGCGGCTACATAGCCAGATCCCTGTCTCTCAAATCTCCCTTTCCACGGAGAAACACAAGGTGTGCTCTTTATCGCTGCTTTACTCCCTGCCATCTTCAGATGCGCTTTTCCAACGCGGCGGCCAGGAGAGACAGGAACCTGGAGCTGGGGATATATGAGCGTCCTTTTACTGCCCCCGTTTCAGATTCACACCAGGAACTTTCCCATGCAGAGCTGAGCCTGTGGAAGCTTTCGGGCTGGGAGGGACTTGGCTCTGTCCGTCAAAGAGAGATAAACGTGTGATGGAGCGAGGAACATCTAGTGGTCAGAGCGGTACTGCAACCTGGTAGTGCATATCAGCTGTTTATTTAAAGCTGTAAAACACATGGTTCTGTTAAAATTTGATTTAATATTTGGCATCAATCAGTTAGAATTAGACTCCTGCCAACATGAAGTTCGATAATATATTAACCTTTTATGTAAAAAAAACTAATTTATTGTTTTTATCAGTGATCGAGGACCCCTTGGTTAAGGGTTGGGATAAGGTGATATTTGCTTTTGTCCCATTTAAACTCCTTACATATAGCATACATATATATATAAATCAGTTCTACAAGATATGGATGCCCTCTTTAGACTAGCCTGGGCCTCATTTTTATCCTTCATTGAAAAACATAAATTTTATATTTGTGTATTTGAATTGCAAATAAAATATCCATCCACTTGGATTACATAAACTACATAAACGTATAAACTTCACTCGATTTCTGCACTCGTCATGGCTTAGTTTATTAACTAATAGTTTGCATTTATTCCAATTGCTTAGAATCAGCATACATCTGTTCATTGTTAAAACAATGAAATGTATTCAATTAAGAAGTATGAACATGGTTAAAATATGGCTGGCTGTAAAACAAGCAATATTCAATTAGTTAAAATGAGATTGAATCAAGTAGGATATATTGATGATACTGTATATAAACCTGGTTATTGTGTATTTGAAAGGGTCCTATTATGCTTTTCCACTTTAGTTATTGTGTGATGTTGCTGTTTGAGCATAACAAAGATCTGCAAGGTTACAAAGCTCAAAGTCCACTCCATAGAGAGATATTTTATTTAACAGAATCCTCTTTTCAAGGACTACAACGAACGGCTCGTTTGGACTACAACATGATTTTTCCGTGCTTTATGAAGTCATAATGTTCCTCATTTAAATAATCCCGCCCACAGAACACGCAGAAAAGCGGACGAGGCCCGGATGACCTTCTGTTATGTCAAAGAGAAGCTGTTTTTTCCACAACTCATTTGTTTGACCTTCCTAAGGCTGACAAACTTAGAATGGGTAAAATTAATTTTAAACACTGTTCCTGAACATTATAATCCCAATGTTTATCTGTGTGCAATGTTTACCAGAACCATACAGTTTCCACTTTGTCGGGGCAATCTGTTTGTGCAATGACATCTTGTAAGTATGTCTTATTATTTGTAGTTGCGTTTTCTATTGACAGTTGTAATTATACGTTTTATGTTGTTGATGCGCTCGCCTGCTAGCCAACATTAGTGTTGATATAGTGTTGTTTACTATAGCTTTTGTAAGCTCTCGCTTTTGTAAGGCTGTTCACTGCCCCTTAGGAAAATTAACCATGTTTTTGTGATCGAGTTTTCCGACAAAGATCATGATTAAATGGTGGATAACATCGTCCTATAATGTACAAGAAAAACATACCACTCTGAAATGTCCTTGCTTACAAAATCCGTGCATGAAATCCGTTCTGGAAGCTCCTCTTGTTCGTTAACATTGTCAGGGTCTGAATCGGGTTTGAAACTGCCGCCATCCTTTATATTTACACTAGAGCAGAACTCGTTGTTATGGAGGGACGGGACATTTCCCAAATACACGCTGAACGCTGCCAATCACCTCACACTTGGCCAGCTAACCAATCACAGCACATTTTGTATTTCGGAAGAAGGGGCTTCATCGAAACCAGAACTAAGCCAGTCCGGGCCAAACTGGGGACAGAGGAGCTGTAATAATGTAAAATATGTGAAAAATAATCAAGCATGAAAGCATAATCTAGTACACCCCAAAAACAAAAGCAAGACTTCGTAAAAGGGCATAATAGAACACAATGGGCCCTATTTTAACGATCTGAAACGCAAGTATCAAACACGAAAAGCAAGTAACTTTGTGGGCGGATCTCGGCTCTTGGATCCCGACGCAAATCTAAAATGTGTTGGTCTGAAGAAGCTTCATTATTCATAGGTGTGGTTTGGGCGTAACGTGCAATAAACCAATCAGAGCGTCCTCTCACATTCCCTTTAAGAGCAGGCGCACTTGTTCCAATGCGGATTGCTATTATAACGGCGGATTTGCCAGCGCACGCCAGGAGCGGTTCACAGCCGAGGAGACCGACGTTCTCGTCAGGGCCGTAAAAGACAGAGAAGTGACATTGTATGGGGATGATGGGAGAAACCACCCAAATTAGCTTCGGTTAAACAGGCGTATAATAATTTGGGTAAATATGTAATCTAGATTTATGCCTATTTTTTTCACATCTTCATGGACACAACAATGATTTCCCTCGTGTGTAAATATTTTTCCTTGTAATAATGTATGATTTGCAAAAATGAAAACTGCTGCGTCTGTTTATATTAGAGAATCAAAGTGTATGCGCGTTGTTCACACGCTACATAATGGGCAAGCACGCGCCCTTAAAATAGCAGATAAGACTATCGCGCAACGCGCCACTGTCTTTAGACTGGGTTTTTCCTGGTCAGTGGCGGAATTGTTTTCTAAAACTGCAGAATAGCACCAGGGAACATTTGCGCCGGTACACGCCTCCTCTTTTCACTGCACCGCCCCGGGAGCGCAAGTTCATTCCCTAATTTACCGACGTGCGTCTGTGGAGGGAAAAGTCCGCTGTGCTCGGGTGCAAGTCAATTGCGCTGGGTGCAAGATAGGGCCCATTTAGTGAAATCTTCAAATATGTCTTGAGCCCAAAAAAACTGAGTTTGCTCAAACTTGCCAGGGTAGGAACTGAAACCGGCTTCATTCAACAGGCGTCTGGTATCTTGTTTATTCTTTGTCACTTTTATTTGTGGGTTACACTACACAGCGTATGTGTGACAGGGAAGTTATTCTGTGTGTTTCTGGTTCTTAAAGCACATTGTCTTCTTCCATGTTGGTTGTGATTGAATTATCTAAGTGAAGTCACAGGGTGAGTGAAAAACACTCCTGAAATATCCCATGTATAACAAGAAGATTCAATCAGATTTAGGGTGGTGTTGGGACTCCAATGCAGCTCATTGTGGTCTCACAAGAGGCTCTCTGTTTGACCAACAGGATGTGAATGCTCTCTTTCCTAGAGACTCGTAATGATCATTACTACAGGGTTCATGGCTCCTAAACTATGACATGCCTGCCGTGCCCTCAGAACTGCGGATTTTAAAACATGGAGAAAACTAAGCAGGCAATACACTTTTATAAATGAAGGTTAAATACAAGTTCAGCTCTATCAACACCTTTACAGTAATAATTGTACAATGGAAATCTATTGCACTGGGATAAACACAATTTTCTAAGTATAGCCACAAAACTTAAATGTCATTCTCTACCATTGAAAAGTTGGAGGTCAGTGATGTCTTTGTATTTTTTTGGAAAGAAATTAATAGTTTTATTCAGGATTAAGGATGTATTAAATTGATTAAAAAATTTTAATTCATAAAAAAGCTGTTCTTTAGAACTTTATATTCATCAAAGAATCCATAAACAAACGTATCACGGTTTCTACAGAAATAATATGCAGCACAACTGATTTCTAAATGTATATTAATAAGAAATGTTTCTTGAGCAGCAAATCAGCATATTAGAATGACTGGAGTAGTAATGTGTTGGAAAATCAGCTTTGATAACAGATATCATATATATATATTCGATATATTCGAATAGAAAACAGTTATTTTAAAATGTAGGCTAATAATATTAATGTTTTACTGTATTTTGATCAGTAAAACATTTGAACCCTTGGTAAGTAGCAGAAACTTTGTTCAAGAACATATAAAAATCTTACGACCCCAAACTTTTGAATGGTGTGTATACTGACTGGTCAGTTAGCATGAGACATGAGGCTTATCAAGGATGCCCCAGATGCTGTAGATAAGCTAATTTCATCGTCTCTCTCTGTGTCTCTGTACAGCTGGTGTCTGCAGACGGCTCTCATGGTTCTGACGGAGGATCTGTGTGTGCAGACGCTCCGGCCGAGCTGCCGCCCCCTCTGGAGAGGACAGGAGGCATCGGAGACTCCAGACCCCCTTCCTTCCAGTCAGTAACTCTACAGCTGTGTGTGTGTGTGTGTGTGTGTGTGTCTATTAGCTTGTTCACCAACATAAAGTAGATTCAATTCTATTAGTAGTGATGCACCAAAATGTTTTTTGTACTGAAATTTTCATTTAGCTTAAAAATATAACAAAAATTAATATTGATTTAATACTTTATGTAATAATCAATTAATGAATAAAAAATGTCAACATGCAAATATTGTTTACATTGTATACAGACATTTACATTTCACACAAGGCATTTTTATATCAACTTTTTAATGATATAATTGTTTCTATTCCAATTCGTTGTTGAAATATGAACATTTAAACAGTAGCTATAAAAAAAAAAAAATCTTGACAGATTTATTCAAACTTCCATTAAATAATGAAGGCATTCATTGCAGGTAAAGTAAAAATATTATGAATTTGTGATATAGCCTAGTACATATATTTAACAACATACTCCTCTCTGTGATCTGGAAGATATCAATGCTAAACCGATACACCGTGCAGCCCTACATCCGATGTAGAGAGTGATTTGAAGACAAGAAAGTATGACGAGATATGAATATAGACCCCAGTGTGTTGTGTGCCTCAAAATATTAGCTTCTGATAGTATGAAGCCGATCAAGTTAAGCCGCCACTTACAGGTTTCACATCACAAACACAATGAGAAGTCCGATGACGTAGTACTGTATTAATTACAATGTTTCAAATAATTCCTGTAGTGTTTTTCGAGAGACTGAGACGGTCTTTATTGGTGCATGTACTGTAGGTGAAGGGCTTGAAATATCGTGTGTGATTTGATCAGATAGACGCTCACTGGAGGTGGTTAGGGACCGGAAGTGCTCGGTGTTGACTTGCTCTCATTATCCTTCAGTCTCAAAGGCACCAGTTTCCTCTAATGTGAGCTAATCAGAGCCCTAACCCAGAGAGCGCTAGCACGTCAATATCTTTAATGACATCTGCCGGATCACAAGAGGAGCTGTGCGAGTCTCAGAGCTGTGCGTTTACGCTTTCCAATAAGCCGAGGACCCCATTACTTGTAAATCTAATCAACCCTACAGACCCTCGTAGAAAGACACGCTCATCAATATAGATTGATGTTTTACCTACAAAGGCATCGACTGCTTTAAGTGCTTGTTTTGATGGGACTGTGGAAGTGGTTAAGTTAAGAAAGAGAAAGACGTGGTGGAGGTGAAGCATTATTAGGGCTGCACAGATAATCAAATTGTGTTATGGCCTTTATTAAACTGAAAATACTATAGTTTCATTTAATAAATGATATTGTCAAAGCTCAAAGTGAGTGATTTTTTCCTTCAGGGTGTATTATGATCCATTGTTACTGTCTTTTCACACTTGGTCTCAGAGTTGTTCATATTTTTCAATGTAAATTATGTATTTTAAAAAAATATAATATAATAACTTAAAGAGAGTACACTTTCATGACTGTTTCTTAATAATTAGACTTAAGTATGTTAAGTAACTTAAAAATAAATGTGTGTTTATTTAAATAAATAATTTACCGTAGTTGTTTTAACTAACAAACTAAAGCACATGTAAAGTACTTGAATATTACGTGTTATTCAGGATTACGTTTAAAGTGAATGTATTTTAAATGTAACATTGCAACTTCGTCATTTCAAATATATTTAATTAAATATGCATGGCATACAAGTGTCAGTAGAAATTATATTAAAGTATATTTTAGTTACCATAAATGCTTGAGCAGGACACTTTTACCATAAATATAAAGATGTACGTAAGTCCTACTTAAGTGTGTCAAAAACACTCAGCTAAACTCGTTCAGCTAATTTAACTTTAAACTATAATACATTTTCATTTAATTGTAAATAACATGCAACAAATAACGGATATATTATTTGTTTGATTTCAAAGGTGCATTTGGTTCACGGCTTTATTGTTTATTGAATTTTTAAAAAATCCCTATGAAGAAATTGAATGAGCAAAATACAAAATATAATAAAAATAGTAATACTAATAACCCAGGGCGGTTATTGTTGAGCTCTATTGTGATTTTAAATGTTTATGATTTCACAGTTCAAATGTCACACTTAATGCTTGTCAAAATAATACCAATGTGTTTTACTTTGACAAAATCGTGCAGCCCTTTTTATATAGATGTTGATGTTGTTTTGCTGCCTGCATCAGTGTGTAGTTTTTGAGTTTTCCCCACATGTCTGTTTGTGGCATTGTTGGTCAGTAGGTCTCTTTATCTGCGTGTAACCACATGTGTGTGCATAGTTGTTTGTCCTGCTGGTGTTTCCTGTCTGTGTGTGTGTGTGTGTGTGTTTCCTGTTCTGTCTGTCGGGCAGCATGACTCCCCTCTGTGAGTGTGTGTGACAGTGTGTTTGTGTCCAGGACAGGTTAATTAATTATTCATGCACTGTGAGTGAAACACAGCCAAATGTAGTTAAGAGAAATACAGCAGCAACCTGTGAGCGCCCTCTGCTGGCGATCCTCAAAGCAAACGGGTTACACACAAGCTGGACTTTACCCCCAAACACTTCAGCTGACATTTATGCTGCCAAATCACAAACTGGAGTTTTCTTTAAATCACAACTTTATGAGTTGAGAATGGTTATTTGCGATCATTTTCACTGTGAATGTTTACTGTACATTGTACAATTTCGTTATATGCATACACATTTTGTGTACTTTAGAGTGTAATACAGCTGTGTTTGTGCATGTAAACGGTCTGGGAAGTTACAAAGCACAAAAAAAACCACACAAAAGGGATTTAATCTCATCCTGAAACGCATTGTTTGTCCTGCCATCATTTCTGTGACTTCGCTACATCACCATGTTACACATATACACCTGCCTACGCCCTCAAAGAACAGTTGGGTATGTGATTTTGCTATGTCAAGGAGACGCTATTTTTTGCTGTGAGGGCAATAAAAAACCATTATATGGACTTCCAATACCGACACTAATAGTTATACACCATATATACAGTATAATACAGCTGCCCATGATGCCTCGGGAGCTGAAACCTGATTATGGTCAAGGGGGTAATCCATCCGCCGGAAACTGAAGCCTCCGCGGGCGCCGCCATTGTAGCAGAACTTCACCTGCTGTTAGCATTCCATTGACTCCCATTCATTTTTGCGTCACTTTGACAGCGAATAACTTTACATCTGAGGCGTCCAAAGACTCCATTTGTCCATTATTTATTTCTAAAGAAACTCGACAATGTATAAAAGGCTCCATTACCTTGTACCTTACGTTATGGCCCCGTAGAAGCCGTTTTTGTAAAAATAGGCTAACGATTGCGTCATAACTCACGCGACTCTCTGTCGCACTGTAGAGAAATTACCGTATAGACCGGCGGAGAAGCTCGCAGGCAATCGGGGGGACGTGGAGGCATTAAGTCCGATAAAGTGAAGGGAGTAGCCCACAGAGAGTGATAAAGTTGATCCTACTGCTAGCTCATGGACAGCTAATGCTCACGCTCTCCGTCTCTGCGAGATTCGGAAGGGAATGATTCAGATTTCTCTCCGCACAGCTACTAGAAGACTGACAGCTGTCAGACACGTTGCTCACGTGTTCAAGCTCAGTTTGAGCCTGCGCAGTTCGCCTGGCGATCAGGAAGTGAGTGCTTCAAATGGGCTTCACTTTTCTCCGTTGAAGTCTATGGGGTCGCTGTGTCCATCTTATATACTGTCTATGATTATGGTAAAGGGGTGTTACATTTCTGGCATGCGCTCTAAGCGGTTGACCAATCACAACAGACTGGACCAGCTGACCAATCAGAGCAGACTGGGCTTTTTTAAAGAGACCGGAGCTAAAACAGATCGTTTCATGCAGGTTAAAAAAGGAGCTGTAGCAATGTACAGGATATGTGTAATCAATGTCTAGAAGATAACTACACATAAGCTACAGAAATTCACCAACTAACCATTCAGAAATGTCCTGTTGCTTCTACATGTTGACACATCTTCTTGAGTCTCTCCATCTTTCTGACTTCGGTTTGAACATAAAAGCAGGCCCGGTTCTAGAACCAAATCACTGAGGGTGCTTCTGAAAATAGTAAGGGTGCTTACATAAACGTAGGGTCATCCAAATTTTTTTAGTCTAGGGGGAGGGTCACCCAAATTTCATATTGTACCGTTTTTTTGTATTCATGAAAATATAAAATTTTCAAAGTGGCTTGTTTGGTGCATATTTTTCCATGTGGCGCCATGTAGCTCTCTCAGTCTCGGCCCCCCAGCGCCAGCAGATGGGTCTGACCCAACAAAAATCGTTTGATAGTGCGCGCGCGCGTACACGCTCAGAAAAAGAGCATCATGTCAGAACAGACCGCCAATGAAATGTTAACCCGGCAAAGCTTTAAAACACGAGCAAATAATGAACTTTTGTGATTGCGAATAAGTGCAGTGTCCTGTGAATAACTCTACCGCTGTGAAGTATAGTCACTGACATGAAGCTGACTAGCGCTCAAAGGTTTCACGTTGCCTGCCTAGCAACTAAATATTCTTTTAAAGCTTCAAACCAACAGCAGAAACGCTAGGCATTTTATTTAAAAAATGGTAACACTTTATAATAAGGTTTCATTTTGTTAGCGTAAACTAATTTCCTGAGCGGGACGCACACACGCAAACAAAGTGGGCAATTAAAGAGACATCTTCACCTATGCGTATCACGATCGCGAAAGGACACAACCAATCAAATGCATTAAACATGAAAGCATAATTAAATAATTTCTGATTTGAAAAATCGTGTTAATGGATTTATTTTGTGTATTAGCCTATATGTATGGGTGTGAATCCGTCTGTGTTTCTATTGTCGGCAAAATCTCGTTTACATGTGTGCTATTAATAATTTCATCTGAGGGTGCTTTCACTTTTGTTTGAGGGTGCTTAGCACCCTCAAGCACCCCCGTAGAACCGGGCCTGCATAAAAGGCTAAAAGTTTTTGAAATTTTCAGGGCATGTCTGTGTGAGGAGGTAATCGAAGCTCCGCCCTCTGTGCCGGGAGCAGCAGCTCATTTGCATTTAAAGGGACAGACACAAAAACGGTGCGTTTTTGCTCACCCTCAAAAAGTGACAACTCTAACATGCCATATAGGCTACCGTAAAAATATCTGTGGGGTATTTTGAGCTAAAACTTCACATACACACTTATTTTACATCTTGTGAAAAGGGCATTATACCACCCCTTTAATAAGCCTTAAATTGTGAATTGTGTGTGTGTGTGTGGCATGTGTCACTCAGCGATGTGTTTATCACTGCCTGTCTTCTGAACACCCAGCCTTCATCTTTCTTATTTCCGCTTTTCACGCAGTGCGAATGCCGTGGGAAGTCAGGATGACCTGGGCAATGACACCGAGCCTGAGGTGGGTCCATCGCTGCGAAGAGACCGAGAGAAGGACAGAGAGAGGGAGAGAGAAAGGCCTCGGAGGAAAGATGCACATGACCATGGTGAGTTTCCCCAGGGCTGTTAGGTGAGGATGAGGAAACCCAGCAGGCTTGTTTGCTGAGTGTTGTGTGCTGCAGGAGGCCGGTTGAACGGTCACTCTCGGCCGGAGCGCAGGCAGGAGACCGCAGGCTACGAGAGCTCCTCGACTCTCATGAGCAGTGAGCTGGACACCACCAGCTTCTTCGACTCCGAGGAGGACGACTCGGCCAGCAGGTGAGACTTTCAACAGACCACATCATGAAAAACAAGGATTTCTCTGCCTCTTTTAAAATGATGTTGACATTATGTACGTAGAGTAGACTTTCACAATGCAAAACTCCTAGTCCACACAGTGTTTATGAAAACTCATCAACAGGCCCATTACATTTGTGTTGTTTTTCCTGTGCTTTCATACAGTCAATAGTGGAAACAAATCGTGCAGGGTTTTAAATAATGTATTTTTTTCAGTTTTTTTCTTCTTTCCTCTGCCGGTCTACTATTGTGGTATCTATGTTTTCTAATAAACCCACACTTAAAATGCACGTTGATTCAGAGTCAGAATGTAAAGAGAAAAAGCAATCTACTCTACTATTAGCACCTTGAGAATTGTTTGCATTGTGAGATTATTTTTAGGACAATAAAGCAGATTTAGCCCCAATTCACAATATTGTAATGCATCTGGCATTGTCTTTCTCATCATGATAATTCATTACACTAATACAGTCCGTTTTTATTTTTGTATTACTGTAACCATGATGTATACATTATAATCTTAATAATAGTAAAATAAAATATATTTTCATCTTTATTTTTAATGTTACTGTAATGACAATGTACTTCACATCACAGTAATGAGAATTATGGGGCAGAATGATGATGATGCGCTCGATGGGCCTGAAAATAATTTAAAAATGCAAAAAGTCCTAGCAGTTTATGCACAGTATTTTTGCATAAAGATAATAAAATCTATAATTAGGACCCTTAAAAATAATTTGCATTTTTACTCAATTTTAAGGACAATTGAGCTTAAGCGGTAACTATTCTGGCATTTTTCACATGTACAGAGGTCAGTATTAACAAAGGTAATTTGCATGTAGGCATGTTGAAATCATACGGACAGATTGTAAGAGTAAGCATCAGAGAGGAGGTGAAACTATTCATGTTAAGTATAGAATATGGCTTCTTTAAACACAAACATATCTCCTCATGAAGATGACTTAATGCACATCCAAATCACATGCTCTGGAAAGCCAACACAAAGCATGGTTTTCCATGGTCTGATACACTACCACACTAATTCAAAGGATTGGATGGTAAGCATCACATGACTATCAGGACCAATCAGAGCTGGGAAGACTGTAATGTGCATTATATGTGCACAAAAGACACTAAATATGATGTTTTGAAGATTCATCTGTGATGCCACTGCAGGTTCAGCAGCTCTACGGAGCAGAGCACATCGTCACGGCTCATGAGACGCCATCGGCGCCGCAGACGGAAACCCAAAGCACCCAGGATGGAGAGGGTGAGACTCCTGTGCCTGATAAACATTGTGTTTGTATCCGGATATCAGTGTTGAACTGTCTCTTTAAGTGTGTCCTCATCTCTCGCTCTCTTTCTCTCGATCTCTCCAGTCCTCATCGTTCAGCAGCATAACTGACTCCACCATGTCTCTGAACATCATAACTGTCACATTAAACATGGGTGAGTATGTGCACATGTATATATGTGTGTCTGCCGTCGAACATGCGCCGCTCTTTTAAAGAGAACATGAACAAAATTCACTAACTTCAGTGATGAGACAGAAATGTAGAGCAGGACTTCAGTTATCACGGGTAGCTAAAGAATATTGGAGAATGTGCGCACCAAATCAAATTAAAATTTTAAATACATTTTTAAAACAAACATGAGGCCTGAAGTCGAAAGATCCCATAGCACAAAATCATTACCTAAGAATTACAAAATGTGTGCACTATGGGAACTGTTTTTTTTATTTTGCTTATGTTTTTTGTTTGTTTGTGTGCACATTTTTGTTCATCACTGCATAAATATGAACTAATTATTTGACATAACATTTTTTCCCATTGGATCTATGATAATAAAGTTGCGATGAAACGGAAGTAGGTTTCTTCCAAGCGTAACGGCTTATTGAACGGATTTGGTTCTATACATTGGTTGTTGTACAAACGGTAACTGAACATTTCTGCATACTGCACCTTTAAGTAGACAAAATTATGGGGAAGTCCTGCCTACGTAACTAGAGAGAAGTGTGTCATTTTATACCAGAGGATCCAGTTATGACATTTTGATTAAACATTAAAAGGTCAATTAAAAAAAAGAAAAAAACATGTACACGGATTAATTTAGGGCTGTAAACGATGAATCACGATTAATCAAATCCAAAATAAAAGTTTGTGTTAAATAATATATGTTTGTGTATTGTGTATAATTATTTTGTATATATAAATACACACATATGCATATGAGAAATATTTGCATTTATATAATGCATATATATTTTTATATGATTTATATTATATATAAATATAACTATTTTATATATAAATAACACATTTTTCTTAAATATATACATGCATGTGTGTGTATTTATATATACAAAATAATGATACACAATACACACACATACATATATTATGTAAACACAAACTTTTATTTTGGATTCGATTAATCCCGATTACCGTAATCGTTTACAGCCCTAGATTAATTATTCACAATAAGATCTATTTCATGTATTTAGAAAATGCCTTATGTTTCTTTTAATTTACTATTTAATTTTTGGTGCAGATTATTAATATTCTTTAATATCTACAGCCATGAATAAAATATCATACAAGAAGTTGAGGATGTTACTAAATTTTAATGAAAGTAATAAAAATTGTGAATAGTGTTTTACAGCACTCTCATAATACTAAACTCTGCTCCTCATCTCTCCATTTTGTTTTTCTCTCTTCCTCTTGCTATAGAGAAGTATAATTTTCTGGGGATTAGTATAGTCGGGCAGAGTAATGAGAGGGGCGATGGAGGGATCTACATCGGCTCCATCATGAAGGGCGGTGCGGTGGCTGCTGACGGACGCATTGAGCCTGGAGACATGCTTCTGCAGGTCAGTCACTCTGTCATGGTCTGTTTTGGCAGTTTCTAAGAGTTTCTAAGAGTTGCTTTTGTGTTGTAGGTGAACGATATCAACTTTGAGAACATGAGTAATGATGATGCAGTGAGGGTGCTGCGAGAGATTGTCCATAAACCTGGGTAAGAAGTGGATGCTGTGATGTTCGCTTCTCTTTTTACGGGCTAGATGATATTTATATCAGCACTGACGTTACTTGTGATCGTGCATCTTCACGTTTACAGACCCATCATACTGACTGTGGCCAAATGTTGGGATCCAAACCCCCGTAGCTGTTTCACCCTCCCAAGAAGTAAGAGAGATACTGGGTTACAGTGCTGTTCAAGTCAACCTGAAGTGGTTTTCGCAACCATTTCACTTTCACAGTTAAAGGGATAGTTCACTTTGAAATTAAATGTTGGTATGTTTTAGCTTATCTCAAGGGCATCCAAGATGTAGGTGTCTTTGTTTCCGCAGTAGTTTCAATTTTTATATTTTAGGTCAAACCGTTCTTGTCTGTCAGTCATATAATGCAGGTCTATGGTCACCACCTCAAAGAGATGCACAGAGAAGTCCAAATTAAACAATTAAGTAAGTACACATTGTAAGTACACATCGTAAGTGCACATTGATGGCCTAAGACACGAAACGAGCGGTTTGTGTGAGAAAACGAACAGAATTTATATCGGTTTTACCTCTTGTACACAACCACGTCCAAGTGATCTGAGGGCGCGCGCGCTTCCTGGTGTGTGACGTGTGCGCGCGTTCTGGCTTAGTCTGCGGACTAATACATATATACATATGTATAAATACTGTTCGTTTTCTCACACAAACCGCTCGTTTCGTGTCGTAGGCCATCAATGTGTACTTACGATGGGGAATTGTTTTAATTTGGACTTCTCTGTGCATCTCTTTGAGGTGGTGACCATAGACCTGCATTATATGACTGACAGACAAGAACGGTTTGACCTAAAAATATCAAAATTGAAACTACTGCGGAAACAAAGACACCTACATCTTGGATGCCCTTGAGGTAAGCTAAAACATACCAAAATTAAATTTCAAAGTGAACTATCCCTTTAAATTACTTTCTTGTACTGTTCTTGACATTTTTGGTTGCAAGTGACCAGGCCCGTTGGCTTCCCCTGTGTTTGTCCAGGTGAGCCGATCCGTCCCATAGATCCTGCTGCCTGGGTGTCTCACACGGCCGCTATGACGGGGGCGTACCCAGTGTACGGTATGAGCCCTTCCATGAGTACAATCACCTCCACCAGCTCCTCCATCACAAGCTCCATTCCAGAGACTGAGCGTAAGTGTTTCTCCACCCACCCTTCCCATAGTCCACCTCTGCTGTGCCCGCTGTCTGTCGCCAGAGGATGACTTCATCTGCCAGTCCACTGCTTACTGTGTTTCGATCGTAGCCCTTATCAACTGAGTGTGTCAAATGAAAATCTAAAATGTGTGATTTGTCTTGAATGTAATACAAAAACTATACATTGGAAATTAAGCCCACACTTGTGGAAAAGAAGCACACATCTGCATACAAAAGAATACTTATTACGGAAATAATATACTTTAAATCCCCGTGAACCGGAAGTAGCAACTGATTTTACTTCAGTGTTGTGAAGTATTTTCCAAGTGAAACATAATATTGAATAGAGGGCATGGTTTTATTTTACGCTCGGCGAAGCGTTTTCAACCCAAGCCGTCAAACTAACATCATTGGACCGGAAGTAACTTTTCAGATTTTGATTACCATGACAAACATTTTTTTTCTGAATATTAACATGCTCGGATTAAATGTTCACCTTAAGACCATTAATGTGTGCTAACAAAGTAAATAGGGTCAATTTTGATTTCATGAGGACTTTAAAAGAATATACTTAAGAGTGAACTGAATGTAACGTTTTTGGACACTTAATTTTGTAGCCACTTGGGCTTGGGAGTACTTTGGAAAACCGATGTCACTTAGCAGTTGACCGCTGCTTCAAGGAAGAAAAAGAAAGCTATAGTAAAATTCTATGCAGAGATGCTGGCGCGTTCTCTGGGTCCGAGCTCATCTCAGATGCTCCAGAAGACAGTGGAAATCTGTGCTGTGGTCAGATGAGTCCACATTTTAATGTCCCAAAGACCAAAGGGACCATCGTGTCATCAGCGACAGGTACAAAATCCAACATCTGTCATGGGATAGAGGTGCATCAGTGCAAACAGCAAGGGTGACTTGCATATGTGTGAAGATATCACTGACGTGGAGAGGAATTGGGATTGTACAGTCAGAGACTTACTGTGTACTGCCATCAAGATGACATCTTTCCTGGGAAGCAAGACAATGCCAGCCCTCATTCTGCTCGTGCTACAACAGTGGCTTCACTGTACACTGCCTGTCTGCAGTCTAGATCTGTCTCTTATTGAAAATGAATGGCACATCATGAAAAGGAGAATCAGACAATGATGATTTTGGACTGTTGAGCATCTGGGGAGATGCAATTCCCAAACGATTACAAAGAAAAGAAAGAAGGTGTTTCATGTTTCTGTCCACAAAAATCTTTTATATTTACAAAATACAATTAAGTTGGTCAGTGAAAACCCTGGAAATCTTTTCTTTGTACTTTTATCAGTTAAATAAGTTTTAAAGAGAATTAACAAACCACAGATTCTTGATTTTATTGCATTTTACAAAAAATGTCAAGAAATGGGGTTGTATATTTGTTTGAACATACTTGTAAGATTTGAAGCACACTACAAGGGCGCATTGAATTCAATTAAGCAGACTTCTTTTTCACAAGGGAAGTTCAATCGGAAACTCTTCTCAGATCAGTTGGTAAGGGCTACAGCACCTTGATGTTCTCACGGAGCACATCTTTGTAATCCTCCCACATCTGTGGACTGCTCTGCACCTTCTTACTGTGCTTTACTCTGCAGGGTTCGAGGATTTCCATCTGTCCATCCATAGTGACATGGCAGCAGTAGCCAAAGCGATGGCATCGCCAGAGTCAGGCCTGGAGGTGCGAGACAGAATGTGGCTGAAGATCACCATCCCACATGCATTCATAGGTAACACTGCTCCCTCATCCTTAAAAATTCTGAAACTAATTTGGGCGTGGGGAGGAAATACCACCAAAAAATTTTTTTATTTATTATTTATTTTTACTTTCTATCTGTTATCTAAATTTTTCCACCATTTTCAGTATCTATACAGTTTACAGCCACTTTTGTATTTGATTTGATTGTTAACAGCCATAATTGTTCTGAATAATAAATAATTTAAAAGAATTGAAATATTTGACATAAATGGATGTCACCATCTGTGGTGATGTTTTTTATCTCTTTTAAAAGAAATTAAATTGAAATAGCAACAGATCGTTTCTTCTGTATTGTGCTGTACATCTGAGCGTAATGGATTAGTGAAAAAGACCAAATGTAGGCGGGACTTGGTTCTATTCTTTAGATGTTGATTGGATATTGAGATGTGGGCGTGACACTCAAAAGTTGAGGCAGATGAACGTTAGCTTTCAAGGTGGATTTAATTGACTAATGATTGACATTATGATTAAACATTTCAAGGTTAAAATAAAATAAATGAAACTCATGCACCCCATATATGGGGTCAATTTTAATATCATGCCCACTTTAAAGATGTCATTTTCCAGCACCGCATTACTCTTTTAATTTTGAAACATCCACATACAGATGTATTTAGACACTTAAAGGGATCTTTTACTCATCTCTGGGAGTCCATATAATGCGAGTGAATAGGTTCTGAAA
Organism: Phoxinus phoxinus; assembly: GCF_949152265.1. Lineage (NCBI taxonomy): Eukaryota > Metazoa > Chordata > Actinopteri > Cypriniformes > Leuciscidae > Phoxinus > Phoxinus phoxinus. The sequence goes on along the minus strand of NC_136883.1, from coordinate 4,802,793 downwards.
AGTCGACGCTCCAAAAAGCACACACAGTCATCGTTACATTAATCCGTACGACCCATGTGGAAGAATCAATGTCTTCTGAAGCGTGTTGTGAAGCTTGACAGTCCACTGCACTTCTGCTTCACTTCTCACGTGAGCTTCACAACAAGCTTATGTTTACAACCCTTAAAAGCACATACTACAGTTGGACAAAACTGATGGTTTATAGCTAAAATAATTTAACATATTACTATTTTTCTTTTTCTTATCTTTTTGCTTTAGAAGACATTAATTCATCCAATGGGGTTGTATGGGTTAAAACAATGATGTCTTTCGAACTCATAGAGATGGATTATTTTGATAAAAATCTTTGTTTGCGTTCATAACTCATTTACATCTGGGGTGACATGAGGGTGAGTAACTGATGAGAGAACTTGTATTTTTGGTTGAGCTATCTCTTTAAGAAACACTTTTCAAGCACAAAAACATTATGCAAATGTTAGCTTTTTTATTATAAAACAATAGATACGCTGTTCAAAATGAAGACAGACAGTATTTGGAGGCTTTGTGGTTGTTAATGTTGATTGGTAGTGTGATGAATTACACCTGTGCATATTCTGCTAGGACAACAGTGTCTTCAGACGTGAAATATTAGTTTTTCCTATCAGGTTCAGATGTGGTGGATTGGCTGTATCATCACGTCGAGGGCTTCACTGACAGACGGGAGGCACGCAAATACGCCAGCAACCTGTTAAAAGCCGGCTACATCCGCCACACTGTCAATAAGATCACCTTCTCTGAACAGTGCTATTACATCTTTGGTGACCTCTGTGGCAGTGAGTGCATGATCTTTAGTTCTGAGATTTCTCCCCACTCTTTCACATTGAAGCATCTTTTATGTTTTCATTTGGAGTAAAGTCTATTTCCCTCCTGTTTGTTCCTCTTCTCTCTCAGATATGGCCAGTCTCACCTTGCATGACCATGACGGTTCTAGTGGGGCGTCTGACCAGGACACTCTGGCTCCGTTGCCCCACCCTGGGGTGGCTCCCTGGCCTCTCACCTTCCCTTATCAGTACCCGATCCCTCACCCGTACAATCCCCATCCTGTGCACGATCCCACGTACAGCTTCACTGCAGGGGGCGGCAGCGCCGGTAGTCCTCACAGCGAAGGTGAGACTGCATTCTACCTGGGGACTTGGGGCAAAAATGCCACCAAAATGAACAAAAATGACCCTCAAATTCAAAATAACGGGGCAAGTAATGCCTCTATACAATTTAACAAAATGTTTTATGACAGATTTCTTATTACATGGATTTTTGCAGCGTTGAGCATTATAACCAATCACACGTTTCTGTATGAATTCATTGGCCAATTAGAGACATTTAGATTAGTCATGATTAAAATGAAATGTAAAAACGGAAGGGTTGATTGTGGCATTACATTTAGATCTGCTCACAGTGCATCAATAAAGTTTTCTTTTTACGCTGTTTTTCAGCTGTTTTTATAACCAATCACAACCACAGCATTATAACCAATCACAATCACAGAATTATAACAAATTACACACGTTATAACCAATCACATACGTTATAACCAATCTCAATCGCAGCATTATAACCAATCATAATCACAGCATTATAACCAATCGCACACATTATAACCAATCACAATCATAGCATTATAACCAATCGCACACGTTATAACCAATCACATACGCTATAACCAATCTCAATCACAGCATTATAACCAATCATAATCACAGCATTATAACCAATCACACACACGTTATAACCAATCACATACGTTATAACCAATCTCAATTACAGCATTATAACCAATCACAATCACAGCATTATAACCAATCACACACACGTTATAACCAATCACATACGTTATAACCAATCTCAATTACAGCATTATAACCAATCACAATCACAGCATTATAACCAATCACAATCACAGCATTATTACCAATCACACACACAGCATTATTACCAATCACACACACGTTATAACCAATCACATACGTTATAACCAATCTCAATTACAGCATTATAACCAATCTCAATTACAGCATTATAACCAATCACAATCACAGCATTATAACCAATCACAATCACAGCATTATTACCAATCACAATCACAGCATTATTACCAATCACACACACGTTATAACCAATCACATACGTTATAACCAATCTCAATTACAGCATTATAACTAATCACCATCACAGCATTATAACCAATCATAATCACAGCATTATAACCAAACACTGGTTATAACCAATCACATCATTATAATCCGTTAATCGACATTAATAATCATTCTTACAACATCAAGGGCAATAAGTGATAATAATGAATTTTCATAATATTTCAGCCTTACCCTGTAATGAGTTACTGTATTTTTTGTTTTATCATTTATATACTTTATGTAGGATATTTAAAATTACATTGATCACATAACATTAATTGTTGTGTAAATGCATTTATGCCAGAAGCTTTAAACAGTCTTTGTAAGTGTAAATAAAAATGCCACGTCAGATGCAGCTTCTGTGCCAACTTGACAAGGTAAAGATGGCTTTTGTTGATGTTGATCAAAGTAGTTACAAACTAGTGCCCTGATTGATTGAATAAAGGGATAGTTCAACCAAAAATGAAAATTCACCCTCAATTTCTTTCTTCTGCTGAACACAAAAGAAGATATTTTGAAGAACATGAGTAACCAAACAGTTGATAGACACCATTTATGGAGACAAAATACTAAGGAAATCAATAGGTCATCCCCATCAACTGTTTGGTTACCCAGATTCTTCAAGATATCTTCTTTTGTGTTTAGCAGAAGAAAGAAACTCATACAGGTTTTCCAACAACTTGAGGGTGAGTAAATGATGACAGAATTTTCAATTTAATCGGTTCATTGTTTAAATTAAAATATTTTACAAAAGAAAACAACATATATATTTAATCATAGGTAATTATTTTTCAAAAATGCCCCAGAAAATCACTTTAGGAGTGCAAATAATATTCCTTATCCTGACCCTGCATTGAACTCTTCCACCCTCATCTGTTCACAAGGCGAATTCAGTGATGGAAAAGCCATATTTTAAACAGAAAGTCTCACGTATTCTTTCTGTCATTTCGCTCGCAGGTAGTCGAAGCAGCGGCTCGAATCGCAGCGGTAGCAAAAACGAGGCGAACGCAGCGGCCGGAGCGCAGGAGTCTGGAGGCCGATCTGGCAGTGGCAGCGAGTCCGAGAAAAGAGAGAAGGCTCCCAGCGAACGCTCTGCAGCGCCCCCTAGCGAACACAGCGTGCGTAGCTCACACACCGTCCGAAGCACACACTCTCACGTGTGTGTACCGCCCGGCCTCCCTCCACAGCCACAGACACCCTCCACAGCAGCACCGGGCTCTCCTCCAGACCGAGACCTGTCCTCGGTGCCCCCCGAACTCACTGCCTCGCGCCAATCTTTCCGCATGGCCATGGGGAACCCCAGCGAGTTCTTTGTCGACGTCATGTGATGTGCTTCAGCTGACCCAGAGGGCCGACTCAACATGCGCAGGCATGTGAAATCAAGAACGAAAGATGGGGGAGGAAGACCAGAAAGAGATGCATTGACATTTTAGCTGGTGGAGCACGCCGTGTCCCTCCTAATGTCCCTCCTGTGTCCTGTGGCTTGCACTTTCTTCAGTGAAGAAGACCGGAAAACAGATCACGTATCCCATCATGCCCTCAGAGACAGAGTTCTCTGATTAATGGCGACATCAATGCAGTGATGAAGTCTGAGTGAAGGTGAATGCTTACTGGTTTTTGTGTACTTTTTATGTACTTTACCTGCATTTTATAATATTTTGTCCTCTGACCAGTTTATTATCCTCAAGCTAAGAACTGTTTATCCATCAAAGATAAACTAATTCAAGCTAAATGAAAGAAAAGCATGAGACGTGGGAAGACAAGTGAGGTAATCTTCTACTTCTAAATCTCCTTTTGCTTTTTAAAGGATGAACAAATCATTTTTAATGATTTAAAAAAAGACAAACGCTATCAAATGATAGAATCTTTGGCAATTATTTTGTATTTATGACTTTAATTTTCTGCTAATAATTGTGGAGAGTGAGAGAGAGTTAAAAAAAAGAGAGTTTTTAAGTTTACAGACAGGACTTTTAAAGTCTGCCTTACCTTCGGGTTAAAATGGATTTATTAAACATGATACATGATGTTTTTTTGTTTTTTTTTGATAACGTGAACCAATGAATTGTGCACAATAAGACCAGGGACTTTTATTAATTAAGTAGCTCAAGTCTGTTATGATTTGATGTTGATAAAGACATTAATTTGGGAGATATTCAGTCCTATACTGCTATTCTTTGTAATATTCTACCTGTATTACGCGTGCTGAAGATCAAAATGGACCTTTAATGTTTCAATACTATCAGCACCCCTGAATGAACCTGAACCTGCACTATTATAATGTGATGACGAGCAGCTCTCTTCACTCTCTCACTCTTCCCCAAACAACACAGTACTTACTATGCTCATGTTTGTCATCATTGACTATCAGCACTCTGCTTTATTGTTTCTCTGTAAACCTTTGATAATTTTTCTCAGATGCATTTATCACATGTTTAATTATTGGAAAACAGTATTAAATGGTTCAATTTAATACTCACTGTACACTGTTTTATGACAAAACAAAACAAATTGTTTTATTTATAAATATAGTTTATTGCCTAAAAACTGAGTGTGGCTCTTTCTGCATTTTCTTGACATCACTTTAATTCTTTTGCAGTCATGAAGACAAAACAAGACCTGCTCGGGCATGTGATCAGCTGTAGACAAAAAAGAAAGAAATTATGTTATCTGCAAGTGTATTTTTAAAAATATATACTTTTTAGATTTGAAGTACAATACAAGTGCATGTTCAATACAATTAACCATGCTTTTTTTTTCACAAGGGAATGCACTTAATTTAGCACTTAATTATTTAATTATTATTTATTTAAACACATAAATATAGCGGCCCCCAAAAGCACTGTGATCATTTTGTTTTTGTTTGTTACCTGCCTTATTGTCTACATCTCCAATGACATATGTGGAGTGTTCCTTTAACCTGAATGACCTTATTTTCTTCTGCGGAGGTTGACAGCTCACCTTTAGCTTGGAGTTCAGCAAATAACATTACCTCAGTCCGCATGAAAGGCATTGTATCAGCGAGATGTCCTCAGAATTTACTTTTTAGGCTACGCAACCCTCCATTAAGAAAGAAAGAATTAAGAAAAAGAAAAAGAAGGATGCTATGCCCAGCCAGTGGTTAAATTGGCTTTTATAGGGAGGGGGAGCCCTTATTTACGGGAATGGTCAACATTCAAATTCATGCTAAACGACTTGTGTGTTGTGTTTTTACTTTTCGAGTATTAATGTGTAATGTAGAGTTGAGTATAGTTATAACAAGGAGAAATAATTTACAATTCACTTACTTCATTATTATTTTTTGCGCAGGTTTTTATAGCTAAAAACCGTGAAAAAGAGGTCCTACTAGGGGGGTTCGGGGGCATGCCCCCCCGAGAAAATGTAGATTTACCTGAGCTCAACGTGTGAATTTTAAGGTGTTTTGAAGGCCAAAGAAAATGGACAACAGGAGCTTTAAAAGCATGTCAATCAAATTCTAAAACATGAGAATCAGTTTAAATGTCGCAATGAATTATCCACACTATAAAATGGAAATGCAGAATGTTTATGCTTATTGTTGACTATACACAATCACATATTCAAAACGGGAATGGCCTTAAATAAGAAATTATTCAAGGATTATTTTGCATAGATGTGTTACATTTCAAACAAACGCCAATGCAATAATTCTGTGTTCGGAGGCATATATGAGCAATTAGTAGGCCTATGCGCATCAAATATCAATTTCATCTACTTTTTCTTTCCTAAATGAATCATTATTTGTGGACTAATCTGTTCATTTAATCAATGGTTCAATTGCTCACTCATAAAGACAGTTACTTGTCGCCGCCTTCTGGCTTAATGATGGAAGTTGCGCAAACACGAACAAGCGGAGTGATGCAAACAGGGAAAAGTCGAACACATTCGAGGTAACGTTATACAAATATATTTATAGAATAATAATGGCAATATATTTAATATGGTGCTCGTGCTGTTAAATTAAGCTTGTAGTTTCCACTGTCTTTGATCAAACTGATTATTTCTGTCGGTCATTTAAAACTTCTATCGAAAAACAGCTGTTTATAGCCTACTTGCATTTTATCTCGCACTATATGACCATAAACTGAAGTGAAGCGTCGCGTTGGGATTCGCGCACGGCTCGCGCTCCTGTAAATCCCGCTTGCTTTGATTGGACTCAAACATTTTGACATTGACGAGCAGTGTTTGAGTGCTGAAGCAGCTCAGATGAGAAGGTCAGTTATCGTGGCGATGGGCGAATCAGCACCAAGTTAGAGTTAATATTAGCCAATTATTTCACAACTTTCATTATATAGCCTACACTCAACAAAATGTATATATTTGGTGCTCAAGGAAACGGAGCTGAGCTCCGGCAGGGTGTGTTGTGGACCTGAGGAGGCGGAGCTGCGCTCCGGTGCGCTCCGGCCCAATTTAACCTCTGTGCCCAGCCAGTAATATCATGAAACCAGTGTGTGTGTGTGTGTGTGTCTGTCTGTCTGTCTGTCTGTCCACAAATATCTAAATATAGGCAATATCTAAATTAGTTATGTTTTTTGAAAATGTTACAATGTTTTCTGTGATGTGTAGGTTTATGGGGATAAAATATAGTTTAATACAGGATATACAGTTTGTACAGTATAAAAACCATTATGTCTATCATGGAGAGTCCCCTCGAAGATAGTGAAACCGAGTGTGTGTGTGTGTGTGTGTGTGTGTGTGTGTGTGTGTGTGTGTGTGTGTGTGTATTATGCGCGCGCGCGTCAGCTGACGGCTGCAGAGGGAGGGAGCAGCGGGCGACATCTTGGATTCATGAGTGAACGGTGACCGCATCCTAAAACACCAAATATTCTCAAAAACTCTGAGCTTCGGTCAGAACCGAACACTGTTGTCTCTGCTGAGCTGAGCCGGTTCGGTTCGGTCCGGAGGGAGACACCGAGACAGACACGCAGAGGTGAGTGTGTGAGTGACTGAGTGAAGACACCGGTCCGGTCAGTCGTGACACAACCGAGCTGGGCTAGTTAGTTAGCTTAACCAGCTAATTAGCCGGAGTCGGGGTGTTTTACGTTATATTCACTAATGGAAATATGTTAAATGAATAACGTGGATTAATTGGGATCCGTTATTTAAAGAAAACGCAATACGTTTAAAATCGTGATGTCTGTGCGTTTGAATGGGAAGAGCTGCGGCTAGCGTCACATAACGTTAACGTTACCTCTACATTAATCAATTGCGTCTATTTCAGACAAACATTTTACATTAAATAATCAAATCTATTTTTCATAGTAATACTATAATATGTATAGTGGACTGAATGTGTTTGTTTATTAGTGCCTGACAGTCCGCAGTGGGCTGGTCTGAGGCTCCATCCGCAAACATGATGGAGGATGCGGCAGATTATTACATATCAATTCAAATCATTATTGAAAATAATAGAAATATTATAATATCCCGGCCAGCATTGCCATGTGAACTCTTCTATTTTTCCATCAGCAGCCATGATGGATGCAATAGAGCTGAGAATGACATCATCATCATCATCAAAATATGCATCATGTTTCTAATGAATATTCTAATATATTCATAAGCACTGTAACTGTAACACACAATTACTAATGTTGTTGTCGAGTGGGTTGTAATCTCGTGCACTCACTGCATATTAATATTAATATCACTCAATTGATTTCAGTGGTTACACCTGTATAATGTTTAGGTTCATTTTGGTTTAGAATTACAACAACTGTTAGCCTATCTGTTCCTGTTATTTATTCGCTTTGTTCGATGTCCTGTCATCCAGAGAGATGTGTGTGTCAGTGACTGGGAAGTGTCACTTTAACCCTGTAAAGCCTGACGTGAAATTCTAGTCAAATATTGAACCTTTATACTAAATAAATATAGCCTAAAAGTTTGCATGTTTTGTATCATTTGCGGCAGTTTTACAATTGTACTAAAACATCTTTTACTTGCTAGAAGAGAATTATCAATCAGAATTTCAGAAGGCATGTAGTATTTTTTTCTTGTTTTTCATTTCATATTGATTAGTTTAGTGGTCTTAGAAGAAGTTGATGTATCAAATATGATTTAATAAGCTTGATTAGGTTAAGCATTGGTCTGTTAAATGAGTTTGAGGGCAGGGTTGGTACATTAGTTTGTAATTCTGAGGTCTTGAAGCTCTAAAGAGATTCACTTCAAATTGAAAATTCAGTCATTTTTTCATCATCATTTTCTAAATACAAACAGCTTCAAGTGTAGCTTCAGATACAAATACTTCCCAGCGTTGTAATAATGGGAGTGAATCGTTTTTGAAGCTCCAAAAAAGCGCATCCATCCATCATAAAAGTAATCCATACGACTCCAGTAGATTAATAAATGCCTTCTGAAGCGAAGCGGTGGGTTTTTGTAAGAAAGATATACATATTTAAAACTTTATAAACAATAATCACTGGCTTCTGGCAATGGCCGTATGCATGCGCGTTCACAAGAGAGTGGAGAGATACACCTATGATGGCTTGAGGGTGAGTGAATTACGGTGCGATTTTTCATTTTTGGTTGAACTATTGCTTTAATCACATACACGCTTTTACATACAATCTGATGAAAGAACATTTGCATACATGTTGGTGCGGTTAAGTATGCTCATTTAGACTGGATTTTACAGAAGCTTAATTACTAAGGTGTATTTTTTAGGTCTATCTGAGGTGCAAACAGAGAGGATTGTAGGAGCAGGGTATTAGAGGAAGATCTTTTTAATTTGTTCTTCTATATTTTTTATTTAAACTCAAATAATTTTTTAAAAACTCAATCAATCAATTTTTATTTATAAAGCGCTTTACAACAACCAAAGTTGATCAAAAACTCAAAGCAATTGGTCAATTATCTTTCCAGTGACTGACAGCTTGGCTCTTTTTCTCTATTCAGTTTTCCACAATGGCCCGTGAACACTGAGCAAGACCAGCACCATGATCGGAGGACTCTTCATCTACAACCACAAGGGCGAGGTGCTGATCTCCCGTGTCTACCGTGATGACATCGGGTAAGTCAGTGTGAAATGTGTGTGTGGTTGTGTTTAGAAAATAATCTTTAAATTGCTTCAACAGGAAGTAGATCTAGGTTTTAACATCGATGATATGTGCGTGTTCTTTCAGTTCCTATCTTTGTGCTCCTTTAAGCTCCTATCATTTGTTTGGCCTCTGTGGGAATAATGACACTCAAATGTTGTGTTCCCCCCCCTCCACACACACACACACACACACACACACACCCACCCCTCTGTGTTTCCCCCCCACCTTCAGTAGGGATATGAAGAGAAGGGAGAGTGAGATCACATAAAGAGGACTTTTAGAACACGGCCTCTGATTGTGTGGAAGTTCCGTTCTGGAATATTCAGGCAATCGTCTAGTCATGGTCTGTACAGAGAAGGGTTGCTATGGATACAGTGGGTCTGTACATCGCTGCCAACTCGTACTGTCGCAGTGTGTGTGTGTGTGTGTTCATGCACGCATGCAGGGCTGCGTGAGAAAGAGAGATCATTCGATGAAGTCGCAGTGCGTGTGCATGTCGAGCATGCCTGGAGGAAAGGGAACTCTGGGACGGAGGAGAGAGGGGATGAAAACGTGTATGTAGTAAGGCTGTGCGATATTGACAAAAATAATATCTCGATATTTTCTGGGTTTTTGTCGATAACGATGATCAGACGATATTTTGCTGAGTGTGTTGTGTTATTGTGCTGGTGCCTTGGCAGGTTTAGGACTGCTGTGAACAGCTGACTCCTAAAGTTTTTGTTGTTATTCATATTTTGTGCAGTGGTTAGTTCGCAGCAGTGATAAAAATAACATTTTCCAATAAGTTTAAATAGTTTTTTTTTTACTTTTTTATCTGTATTTGTACCTTTTTATAAGGGCATTTTTTCTTACCTAATTACATGTAGCCTATGCATCATTTACCATGTCACATTTTTACATTTATTCAATAAATTAATTTAGAATAAGACACTATAGGGCTGTGACCAATTAAATGATATCAGTATCAACAAAATCAATCTTTGCAATGCAGAGGAAACACAGAAGTGACATTTAGATGTAAACTCAGAGGTGACATAAATGAATTCGACCTGCAGTTGCAAATGCATAAATTATGTTTTAAAAATAAATTATGGATGATATATGAAATTATTAAAATTTAAAAGATACTTTAATATTAAACTAAATCCACCAGAAGGTGGCGGTAATGAGCGAATCATTGAGTCATTCCTTCAAGTGGACTGATACACCGTCCCGATGGTCTTTCTGCAGGAGGAATGCGGTGGATGCGTTCCGCGTGAACGTGATCCACGCGCGTCAGCAGGTGCGCTCGCCCGTCACCAACATCGCCCGCACCAGCTTCTTCCACGTCAAGCGCTCCAACATCTGGCTGGCGGCCGTTACCAAGCAGAACGTCAACGCAGCCATGGTGTTCGAGTTCCTCTACAAGATGTGTGACGTCATGACCGCCTACTTCGGCAAGATCAGCGAGGAGAACATCAAGAACAACTTTGTGTTGATCTACGAGCTTCTGGACGGTAAGATGACTCCCTTTTCCACTCAGCAGAATTATCCTTACATTATTATCCTTGCGTGTCGCTCGACTGTAACGTTGGTTATTCTGCAGTTCCCTTCTTTGCCAGTTCCAGCCACGAACTCTCCCGCAACTGTTGTGCTGTTGTTTTTTTAGGTTTTGATTTTTATGAAATGATGATGAGAAAATCGAAGCCTAAAGAAAATACTGCACAGACAGACAGACGTCTCCTCTGCTCCCTGAGATGATGCTGTTGATTTACATTTGAGCTCAAATCAAGTCACGTTTATTTATAGAGTGCTTCATACAATACGGATTGTTTCACAGTAATAAACGGGAAAATAACAGTGTCAATTCAAAGTTAATCAATTATGAAACGCCTTCAATTTCAAAATCTGTGTCATGACTGATTATATTGTACCATAACCTTAAAATCCCTTGTGATGCCTGATGTTTAAGACTCCATGGCATGGATTGGTGAGCATAGTTTTCTTTTCCCACTATGATTTATTTTTTTATTTTTTTATTTCTTACAGCCAGTACCTGTTTAAGCTTCTTTACTTCCCTTGCCTTCCCTATAAAACCTCACTTGACAGACGTTACACTGGACGAAAGCAATAATGACACATTTTTAGAATAAATTCCTGCCAGATTGTTAGGAAAGTATATAAAATATAAACATTAGTGCAATATAGTTTAAAGGAACAAAAAAAGGAAAAAATTGTCTCTCTTAAACGATTTTGAGTTTTGTTTAAACCGCAGATGTGCGATGCTACGATGTGTAGAAACAGGGGTATTCTTACACAAACCCTCAACCTTCCATAAAATAATCTTCTATGAAGTTCGATAAGGTTGAAGCGAATTACAAGGGCAATCGCAGGCTTCATTTCACAAGAAAAGCGTTGTGAGAAATGCATGCTTTGCTCAGTTACGATCACAATGGGTGGTCTGACTCTGGCCTGTCGGCATTTTAGTGTTTTTCCTAAAAATGCTCTACGAAGGCGTAATTTATGCCATTTGAAATGCAGTACGCCTATATATTCTATACACAAAACTCACTTACTGACAGACGGCTGCTTTCACATGCTCACGTTCGCTTTGAGAAGAGCGCTCGCAGCACATGACTCGTGTAAGGAGTTAAATGCACTTGCATCTCAAAATGCTTTTATGATGGAATTAATATAAATACTGTCAGTTATGTCTTAAGGGATTAAACGGACAGGACAAAATCTGTCAAAACAGATCTGTTCATTAGTGTGAATACAGCCTTTTAGATTCCCGCTGTCTATGATGTCATCAGTAATAAACAAACCGCAAAAAAGCTGAGAAAGAGAAAAATCTGGAAAACGTCTGATACTGAAAGCACTACAGATACTTTAATTAGTTTATTTGTTCCTCTTTATTTACTATTTGATTGTATGTTTTGAAGCTATATTTAATTTAACATACAGTTGTTTTAATTTAATTAATTATTATTTAAAAAAATACTTATATAAGTAATTAAATAAAAAATTCACAAATAAATGTAAGATTTAAAGTCAGTAAACTAATTAAGAAAAAAAAAATGTAGATCAAGAATTGTTTTGGAATCTGGTTGTGACTCCCAGAATCGGATCAGATCGGGAGGTGCCTAAAGATTCCCAACAGACGTGCTAACAGAACTGGACTTGAAGAGCAATGCCGCTGTATTAGTACAACACATACTCATAGTTTTCCTCTTTGGCCTCACTATAGAGATCCTGGATTTTGGGTACCCCCAGAACTCTGAGACCGGAGCCTTAAAGACCTTCATTACTCAACAGGGTATCAAGAGCCAGGTACGTTCTGCTTGACACACCAGCATAAGGTTTTTTTTTATTATGTTTTATGAAAATGGACACCGTTAATGTACCTGTAGCAGAAGTGTGGAAATCTGAGTGTATGGAGCACAACCTTTATTGAAGCTGAACTGTGTGTTAATGTTTCTGACACCCTCGTCTTCACCGCTCACCACGTGACTGATGACCTGTAACTCACCGCGTCCAGCATCATGTAAGCACAGTTATTCTTTTACAGTTCTAGACTTCAGTAGTGGCATTTTTGTAGGCCAGCCTGGAAGTTAACATCACTCTGGTCCCCTCAATAAAACCCCAATGGGATTTTTCCATTGGCTTTCGGATTATTGCAGAAAATTACTTGCACGTTATTACACAATTCTTCATCATATTCACAGATGAACACAATAGGTATGCTCATAATTAACTGGTTATCTGACAGTAAGAACTTTGACTGATTAATACTCTCGGTTAAACAGTTAGACATTTTTCAAGATTTTTTTTTAATGTTTGCTGCATATTGAAACAATATGCTTTACATATAAAATTGTGTTTTTGAAAGAGAACATCTGTTTGAGAGATAACATCTGAGAGCCCCCCCCCCCCCCCTAAATAATTTACATATAAGTCGTATTTTATTATTACATCATTTTAAAATACTGGTAAATAAAGCTAAATATTTACAAGCATTATAAGACTACAAACATCTCCTCACGTCATAAATAAAATGAATTGAACGGCATTCAGAACTGAACAAGAATGAGAAGTAAACGTCAAGCCAAAACAAATGAATTTAAAGCAAAACCTGTGTTGGGCTATTTAATTTAGCTGTGTTGGCTTATTTCATTCGGAACAAATCCAAATGTTTCCATATTCGCATGTGTCTGGATGCGAACTATTACATATTTCTATAAACTAGGCTTTGAACTTCACTCGTGTTCCAATAAACATGTAAAACAACATCCTCCGTCACAAAAATGAACCAAAACTCAGCATATAGTCTACTACTTGTCGCTGTTTTTTTTGTCATTTTTCATTTTGTTAATCTATTAATAAATGCGCAAAATATAATTCACTTAAATTATGTACTGTATGATTGTACTTTGTGTTTCTCTCTTCACAGAAGCGCTGCAGGTGCGTGATGTGACGATGTGTGAATCCTCACGCTCTGTTGTTTACGTTGCTGTTAGCGCATTGAAACTAAAGGTTTCAGTAAAGGAAACTAAAACATAGATTTTGTTATTTTAATTTGAATTTAACATAATCTTGTCGGGTTAATGATCGGTTAACATGCTTCGGTTGTCGGTTAGGGAAAAACTAAATTAACATCCCTAAAATGCAACTTTTATTAAGTTTGAAGCCTTGAAGTCTTCTGGCAACTCTTTATTTAAAAAAAAAACATTCCCTGAAAGGTCGAGTTATAATAGTTTGCTAGGGCCAATTATAAAGATGAGGCTGTGAAAGCGACTTGTGAGTAGATGAGTTTACCTGTTCGATGTGATGACGTTTAATGTCCCCAACAACCTCAATAGTCTCATTAAGAAGCTTTAAATAAAATCACAAGGTTGTATATTTTATGATGTTGAATAAAACAATGAAACTATTTTGAGCTTGTGTTCATCACAGACCTTATTTCAGGCGTTTAACCAAAACCCATTCAACAAACCCATTGACTTCAGGACGATGGAGCCAGAAGTGCTAAACTTATAAATTGTTTCCAGGTTTTGGCCTACAAAAGTGTGTCATCCCTGCAGCGCTTTATACCTCACATTTATATTTTATACCTCATAATGTGTAATATACAAATTGTCTGGCTTGTTTTTTGGCTGTGCTAATGTTTTTCTTGCACATTCTTCTCAGACGAAAGAGGAGCAGTCTCAGATTACCAGTCAGGTGACTGGACAGATCGGCTGGAGACGTGAAGGCATCAAATATCGCCGCAATGAACTCTTCCTGGATGTTCTGGAAAGTGTGAACTTGCTGATGTCACCTCAGGGTGAGTGTTCCTGTCTTCTACTGGCCAAAATGTTACAGTACATTCATGGTTGAGAATTACAGTACTACTAATTTTACTATCATCCATCTCTGTGTAATGAAACTGCACATGAATGAAGAATGAATGAGGCGTTTGTGTAGTGCTGTACTATGTTCTAATGTACACCCAAAGCACAATCATATCAGAGGTCTCTCCTCAACCACCACCAGTGTGTAGCATCCACTTGGATGACGTGACGGCTGCCACAGTAAAACGGTGCTCGCCACACACCAGCTATAGGTGGAGAGGAGAGACAGTGATAATGCCAATTCAGTGGATAGTAGGGTTGGGACCGAAACCTGGTACCGATATGGGACCGGTACCTAATTACCGGTATGTAACCGGACCGAATCAAAACGCAAATTTCGGTGCCACTTAAATGCCTCAGCTCGTCAGCTGTCGGTTTAAATATTTGCCCTCTACTTCTCCGAAACGTAAGAAGCATTATCAACACATGATCACTAGTTAACCATTCGACGCGTACGATCGATCACAGTGTGATTAGAACGCTCAAATCGCGTGATCATCAACTTCTAAATTCAAGCCTGCGTTGGCTGGCGCTGAGCCAGAGGGAGACGCACTTAGCGCTGTCTATTCAGTGTTTCCAACCACATAAAGTTTATTATAGGTTTCAGACATTTAAATACACATAAGTACTAGCAAAACAATACATTTATAGTTTGTAAAATACACAAGCAGGCAATCAATCAAAGTTCGTTTTGTTCCGCGTCATGTTTAGTGTGAAAAGTAGATGTCCCTACAACAGACCGGCGTACATCTAATCCCGATGAGCGCTCATTGTCACAGTTGTAAACATGACGGCGCTCTTCTTCCAAGATTTCCACATTCGCGTCACGGCATTTGAGGTGATGCGTTCTAAAATAACGCTCACCTTGTGCAGGACATGCAATAAGTCAGGAGAGGTGTCGTGTTTTGCCAGAAAAGGCAACAATGTGGTCATATTTCTGTAAAAGAATTGCTAAAATTTAAAGCTGGTTTGTAGCAAACCAAGAATACAGACTACTTAGCTGTTATTAGTACTGTAACTTTTTTAGTTAAATTTTTGTAGTTGGGTTAGGTGGCTTAGGTTTTATTGTGAATTTGTTATGTAAATGTGTTGTGTTTTCTATGTAGACTACTTATTTAAATATTTTTAAGTATACTTTAAAATTGTAATACTATTACATTTCAAGAATTTAGTTTTTAAAAATTCAATAAAAAAGCTGTTCTTTAATGTCATTCACCATCATTTTGAGGCTCTTAATTTATTTATATTTATTTTTAAGTATCGGTTTAGGCACCGGTACCGTTTTAAAAGAATCGATTTGGCACCGGTATCAAAAAAAAAAAAAAAAAACGATACCCAACCCTAGTGGATAGTGATTATTTGGAGGCCATGATTGATAAGGGCCAATGGATGGAATTTGGCGAGGACCGCTACTCTTTACAAGAAGTGCCATTGGATGTTTTTTAATGACCACAGAGTGTGAGGACCTCTGTTTAACTGAAGAATGGTGCTTGTTACATTAAAGTGACCCCGTCACTAACACCTCTTCCAGCCCAGGTCGTCTCCCATCCAGGTACTGACCAGGCTCAGCCCTGCTTCGCTTCAGTGGGCATGATATAGCTGTGGCGACAGTGATTGTATTCTGTGCGTCTGTGTGCAGGTCAGGTGTTGAGTGCCCATGTGTCAGGGCGTGTGGTGATGAAGAGCTACCTGAGTGGAATGCCAGAGTGCAAGTTCGGCATGAACGACAAGATTGTCATCGACAAGCAGGGCAAAGGTGGCACTACTGATGACACGGTCAAGAGGTGAGTGGGATGACACTCGTATGGAAATATGAGGGCTGCTGTGGTGAGTAAACCGTTGAACAAGAGGGGTTTTGTTTTGTTTTTACTTATTTACTAATTGCCATATAATGACTCCTCATAAGGTTAGAGTAAAGTGTTCTAAATTTAAATTATAAAAATTCTAAGAAATTTAATCTAGCATTCGTATTTGTATCTTTTGCACAAACCTCCTGCAGTTCTCTCATGAGCCCCTAGAGGTTCACAAACCCACATTTGAGAACCTGAATAAAAAAATTAAAGAGTTAAAGGATTAGTTCACTTAAAAAAAACTTCTGCTGATAATTTACTCACCCCCATGTCCATGTCATTCTTTCTTCAGTCGAAAAGAAATTAAGGTTTTTGATGAAAACATTTCGCCATATAATGGACTTCAATGGGCCCCAAACGGTTCAAGGTCCAAATTACATTTTCAGTGCAGCTTCAAAGGGCTTTAAACGATACAAGACGATAAATAAGGGTCTTATCTAGCGAAAAGTTTGGTCATTTCAAAAATAAATAAAAAAAGTTTAAGTTTTATAAGCACAAATGCTCGCCTTGCTCTGTTCTGTGATGCACGTTTTTGACGTCACGTAATACGCAATTACGTTGAAAAGTGAACTAATCCTTTTACAAGTGACACTGCACTGCTGATATATTTTTTTATATATTTTTGAATCCCTCCCCTGCAGCCACCTGTCAAATAGTTATAGTCTTCAGTCACGTGACTGGCGCAGAGACCTAGAGGGTAAAACATTCACAGAACTAGGCCTGTAAATCTTTCATTTGTTTCAAGCCACGAATATTTAGATCAACTCACAAAAACAAAGATATATGAACAGACTGCAAGTTTTGGGCACTTGCTGCAGTATTTCAATCACTAAAAACTGCAGGATATTCTAAAACACTTAATGTGAAAAACACTTAACATGCCCTAATGTACTGAGACGGTGATATTATAATATCAAATTCAATACACACTTTATTGATGATGCATACTATATACAGACAAGCACATGAATTCAGAGTATGACTAAAAAAATTCATTGTACATCAATGGAAAATGCGTAACGATAAACTTGAACTGTGTTCATATTTTGGTTTGGTCCGCTTACCTTTACAATAGCATGTTTTATTAATAAGGTGTGTACTGAATTTGGTCCTCTAATATTACTGTCTTAATGCATTATTAAGCACATTCTCTATCATGGTTTTCTATTGGAAAACTCTTAACATTGAAGTTAGCGTGTAGCATTCATATGCTAAGTCTCACCTGGAACAAATTCGTTCTCCCTGGTTCCATTATTTTCTGTAACATACCATCTTAGTCTCTCTCTCTCTCTCTCCCTGTTGCCTTTTTGGCTGGTAGGTATTTGTATCTTTACTGAGGAATGTTGTATTCTGAGGTGCCGTTTGTTTTAGCCCTTTATTTTTTCCATTTTTTTCTGTTGATTTGTGTGCCTCTCTCCTCTCTCCCGCTGGACTTCAGTGAGTTGGGAGGCAGGTAGTGTAACACCGGACATCACCTGATCTATCACCTTCACTCAGTCCTGTCTTAGCCGTTTGTCAGCTATCTTTGTGTCATGCCATCAAACGTCTCAGTAAAGATGATCTTTTTGCATGGGATGACGCTGCCTCCTGATATGTGAGGAAGTAAGTGAGTGAGGTGTTTAGCTGCTCTAAGTGAAGGAGCGTAGCTTTTTCTTTAGTTCATTTGTCTCGTCTCATACCGACAGTCTTTCCCCTGTCTTGTTTTACTGAAGAACCTCTTACCTGAACTGATAGCCACTCTCATTAGAGTCTGTGTTAAAGTTGATATCTTTTCTTGTGACCCCTCAAACGCCTCTGACCACAGCATAATGCTTTATTTCTTCTATTCTGGAGTCGGCAAATCACAGACCTTGCAGTTTTGTTGTGGTCACAGTGCTAGAAGCAAACACCCTTCCCAACATAATGGCAGTATAGAAGACATGATGATGTGCATTATGGGTAATAGAGGTTGGCGGTATGACCAAAATCTTGCATAATCTAATAACTGTAGCCTATGTTTTACAATATACACTACCATTCAGAAGTTTAAAGGTCCGTATGATTTTTTTAAAATCAATGAATACTTTTGTTCAGCAAGGATGCATTGATCAAATGCAACAGAAAATACATTTATAATGTTACAAAAGATTTTGAAAAAATGCTTTCTTTTGAACGTTCTATTTAATCCTGTGGGAAATTAATAAGAAATGTTTCTTGAGCAGCAAATCTGCATATTAGAAAGATTTTTGAAGGATCATGTGACAGTGAAGACTTGAGTAATGATGCTTAAAATTCAGCTTTTTATCCTGGGAATATAATGTAATTTATTTTAAAATATATTACAATGGAAAAATATGTATTTTATATTGTAATAATATTTCACAATATAACTGTTTACCGATTATTTATTAGTTTATTAGTTTCAATCAAATAAATGCAGCCTTGGTGAGCATAAGAGACCTTTGTCGACCCCAAAACTTTTGAAGTGGTAGTATATTTATTTTTTAATGGAAATCAAGTAAACATTTTATTTTACAATGTACTTGTTACACGTTACATGTATTTACTGTAATTACATGCATGCACCAAACACATGCATACACTGTCAATTAATATTACTCTGTACTTAAATGTAAAATGTCCAGAGTAATATAATCTAAAAAAGTACTCTGTAACAAGGACACCTTTAAATAAAGCGTAACTTGGTTTAGATATTGAATAAGACATTTTTTTGATAATTCACTGAATGAAAAATACTTAATCTAATTTATTTTGGATCTTGGACATTTACTCGGTTATGTTATTGTAACAAACTAATGTCACATTATGCGACACAAGTACACAAAACAAATTTGACTCTAAATTAAAAATGTTATAAAGGACTCCACGTACCAATTAAAATCTCCATTAATGCACTAAGTTGCGAGGTTGCTTGACAATCGTAAAAGATGTAAAATCCACCTTGTGTTGTGCCTAACAACACATTTTGACTTGTTTGAGACACGTCACACTTTGTATTTTCACATTGTTCATCGCTCTAACATTTTAAATGCATAAAGTAGCCCTTCTCACTCACAAATATGTCTTGCGTTATAGCAAAATCTCTACCAGTTGACTTTTCTACCGTCGCACAGTATATACCGTCATGCCGCCCACCCTTAATGAGTAGTGTGTGTGTGTGTGTGTGTGTGTGGTCTCTCTGCAGTCTCTGCTCTGCTTCATTGTTGTGTTTCTCTCCTCTGTGTTTCTGTCCTGCTGCAGTGGGAAACAGTCCATTGCGATCGATGACTGCACGTTCCACCAGTGTGTCCGTCTCAGCAAGTTTGACTCCGAGCGCAGTATTAGCTTCATCCCCCCCGACGGAGAGTATGAGCTCATGAGGTCAGTGAAGAGTGTGTGTACGTGTATGACTGTGCTGTGTGACACAAGCACACAATGACAGTGGCTTTGTCTCAGGTACCGCACCACTAAAGACATCATCCTCCCCTTCCGCGTCATCCCATTGGTCCGTGAGGTGGGCCGCACCAAGCTGGAGGTAAAGGTGGTGATCAAGTCCAACTTCAAGCCCTCCCTCCTGGCACAGAAGATAGAGGTGAGACATACAGCAGAAATAACCTTCATTAGTCTTCAAATGACCGATGGACGTGCTAAACTGGTTGTGTAAATCACGGTTGTGTCTCTACAGGTGCGCATTCCTACTCCACTCAACACCAGTGGGGTTCAGGTCATCTGTATGAAGGGAAAAGCCAAGTACAAAGCCAGTGAGAACGCCATTGTTTGGAAGTACGGCTTGGTTTTTTGTTTTGTTTTTTGTTTTAATCGTCTCCAGCACCTGTATAAGTTCATTATCTTCATTTGCATTTTCATCTGTTTTGGCAAAATGTTTGCCCAGTGCAGATGGTGAGACATTTGTTTCAGTATCTGGGATAAAGTAATCACTACTTGACAAGGTTAACAGGGATCAGGCCATTCTCACATTACCCTCAAAATGTTCACTTTCATATCCCACTGTTTCATTTGACCCTTCTACTTAGTGAGTGAGGAACTGATAAAACCAAACTCGCATAATACGAAGCTTTTGAATGATAGTGTAGTTATTTTTGCTTGAAATTAAATAAAATCATTTTTATTTTATTTAATTTCAAGCAAAAATAACTACACTATCATTCAAAAGCTTCGTATTATGCAAGTTTGGTATTAATATAGATATTCGATATTAAATGAGACCTGCTTTAGGATAATACAGTGAATGAAAGATACTTAATCTGATTTATTTTCTCATTATTTGGAACTTGGACATATACTCAATATTGTAACTTATGAATGTCACATTATGCAACACAAGTACTCAAAACAAATATGACTCTAAAATTTGATTTGATGAGCCACATTTGATGCTGTTGTATTATAGACATTATCAGTTAAAGTCCATGTATCAGTTAAAATCTTAATTAATGCACCAAGTCGAGAGGTTTCTTGCCAGTAAGCAATGTAAAGTTTGCCTGTGTTGTGTGACAACACATTATATTTCAATGTTCGCTTTCAAATCCCACTGTTTAGTTTTACCTTTCTACTGAGTGAAGATTTGATAAAAACCAAACTCACTTCAAGACGTATTAAACTGTGCTCCAACTGTGAAGGAAAACCTGAGAATACTGGAGAATTTTAAGTTTGAGGAAAATTATTTTATTTAATCCATCCATCCGCCCGCCCGTCCTTACAGTAGTAAATGGAATAATTTAAAGCTATTAATTCCAAGGA
This sequence comes from Phoxinus phoxinus, assembly GCF_949152265.1. Classification (NCBI taxonomy): domain Eukaryota; kingdom Metazoa; phylum Chordata; class Actinopteri; order Cypriniformes; family Leuciscidae; genus Phoxinus; species Phoxinus phoxinus. The sequence continues at coordinate 4,781,611 of NC_136883.1, read as the reverse complement.
TTGGTACCTGACATATAAATGAAAGTCCTTATCAAAATTGTCTTTAAAGTTGTGATGAAACAGAAATAGCTGCAGATCTTTTTTTCCGCATTGTAATGTGTATCGAATAAGAAAAAAATATAAAACATGGATTTGGTTTCATGCATCAGTTGTTGATTGGATGTTGAGATGTGGGCGTGGCGTCAGATGAACGTGAGCTTGCAGGGGCGCGTTTAAGCGACTAAATAAACAGAAAGATCCAGTTATGTAATTTTGATAAAAATTACGAGGTTCGTTTTCTTAAATTAAATGTACATGAATGAAATATTCACACTAAGGTCTATTACATGCACTTAGAAAATAAATAAGGTGAATTTATTTCCTGCCCACTTTAAAAATACTTATAAGCAACTGGAAAAGCCATGTGAATTCATTGATCAAAAAGGTGTTGAATGTCTGTGACCTGCGGTGCTTTGCATGGAGCTGATTTTTGTTATTCGTTCTTTTGTAGGATCAAGCGAATGGCTGGCATGAAGGAGTCTCAGATCAGCGCTGAGATTGAGCTGCTACCCACTAATGACAAAAAGAAGTGGGCTCGCCCACCCATCTCAATGAACTTTGAGGTCAGCTGGAATCCCTGAATCCTCTTTCACACATGATGCAGACATTGACTTTAAACACACTTCTTTCTATTCCACAACAGCATAGTCTCTATAACTGGATGCACATTTTTGTTCTTGTTCTGTTAAGTGGCACACCAGTTATGCCGAAACATTAGTATACCAGTTTAAAAATATTTGGGGTAACACTTTACAAAAATGGCTCATTTATGATCATCAGTTATAATTTATTTACTTTTTTAATGTTCCACCGTGCAGTAAATGTTAACAGATACAAATTTTGATCTTAAAAATCTATAAACATGGATGATGAAAAATACTTCTACATCATTAATCTTGTTTCTAATATTTACAAATGAAATCTTATTGTAAAATGTCATCGTGTTGTGTTTAGATGGATGATTCTCTGTTTAACTGAGCTAAGTGTGCATTTTCTATCTCTTTCCAGGTACCGTTTGCTCCGTCAGGACTGAAAGTGCGCTACCTGAAGGTCTTCGAGCCGAAGCTGAACTACAGCGACCATGATGTCATCAAGTGGGTGCGTTACATCGGCCGCAGTGGCATCTATGAGACCCGCTGCTAACAGCAGCCCCTCCGTGAGGAGGGGGGAGAGACGTAGACCAATAGATGGGCGGGATGAACAGAGGACGAGGAGAATGGAGTTATTCATTGTCTCACTCTCCCCTCCCTCCCTCCCTCCCTCAACTTTTTATACGGGGCTCTGTTCACAACGAAAGCATCGACAAAGGGAAACACTAAAAGAACATCTAAAACCTCACAAATCCAAACAAATGTGCCCTTCCGTTTATCTGCAATGATTAAAAATAGTTTATCCTCATGAAGCCCCTCCACTTGCTATGAGATGAGATGTAAACCCCCACTCATTTCTCCTTTTCTAATTCTTCCACAACATGCATTCCAGACCCCATTGATTCCCAGCTAATGTGGGGCCCTTTTCATCGCGTGATTAGCACTGAACCTGTGTTCCTGCTCACAGTGTGGCCGTTTCCTGCTCCCTAGTCCCTGTCTGCCAATCTGGACCCTGGAAACATTACCCTTCATGCTTCATTTTTGTAGTGGTCCCTCCTAAGAGTATTAGTTCGGTATCGTCCACGTTCTTGTTCTCAGTGAATTGGTGTAAACGTTAAGCCAATGCCCCCACAATGTTCTTGAGCGTAAACTTTCCATTGTCCATAAAATGGTTTTACGTACCCAAGTTACCATTTTGTCTTAATTTTTTTGTCTAAATATAAAATTATTTTTCAATGTGACCAAAATTAGGTGCGAGGATGTTTGAATTGAAGCAACAAATCGTACTAATGCTTCTGTGTGCATATACAACACTATATACACTGTAGCAAAACCACCACGCCGATTCAGACGAGTTTTAGCTTTCATTTGGTGTCATATAGTGACTGGTGTGTACGTGTGTGGGTCAGGGGTCCCCAACATCTCTCAGGGACTTTGCATTTCTTTGTCACACTTTAACTTTCATCATCATCTACCACTTTGCTTGCTTGACTGTCTAAACAAATGAGTTTGTCAGTCCTTGGATCGGCGAAATCTCTCCGTGCATTTCAACATTTCTCCTGAGATTAGTTTGCCTCTAAATGCAACTTCAAAAAGATGCATTTTACTAACTACTTAAGAGAGGGGCTAGAATATTAGGGAGTCCCTCGGATGGTTCCTAGGGATGATCTCTAAACCTCTTTCCTTAGTCTTGATCTAAGGCAGGAGATTTTGGAGATGTCAAAACATATAAGCCGTGTCTGCCTTTAAGGTCTCGAACACTGTGCCGGCTCCTTTCATGTGCGTGACAACTCTTCACTCCGCGGAAGACGCCGGAGGATTTATCTTAATGCCAAGGCATTTTGGTTGAACAGCACAGAGATGGAAGCACAGTTTAGTCGACAGAAACTAATGTCTGCCCTCGACATTTGTGCGATCTACGTTCTGCTTTAGACAACACTACAAACTCGACCCTGCAGATTTAAGTGTGCATCATCTTGGTCATAAACTTACACCGTCTGACCTCAGTGTGTTTCAGCTCTGAGAGATGATGAGGCTCCTTTTGCAGTATATCGTCTTCATTTGGTAACTTTGTGATGTTGTCTCAATCCTAATAAAATGTTTAATCAATTACTATTAATGGAGTTAGTGTTTTTTTATATATATTATATACATTTTGTTCCATTTGTATGCCATTTTAAATGAGGAATTCAAGTCTTCTCTCAATATTTGTCATGATTGACAATTACGAATTCTTCATTAAATGTTAGGTTTGTATCTACCCAAGGATGTGAATCTAGATATCTATGCAAAAATATCCATTCCAAACAAGCGTTTGAACGTTTTCTAGTTCACTATCAGTATCTGCAGACATCTTTCTGGGAGTTTTATGGATGGGTTTAAATATGGATTTATATTGGGCACAGTGTACTGTACTACTCTATATATCTCTAATCAATTTTGCCTAAATATTGAATGTGAACACATAAGCTGCTAGAAATATGTAGAACCTTGTGAATCATGTAAGTTCTGAAGATATCTGAGGAGGAAAGTTGAATGACGTGTAATCTGCATCAACCACCCAAACCCTCTGCATGAGTGAGACGTGTTTGAATAGTTTGAATAATGTTCAATGGCTTTGTTTAGTACAAGTTTAGTACTTTAGTCAATGATATCAAGAGTTATGCGTAACATCAAATCTGTTTGGATAGGTGGCACAGAAAAAAACGTACAAAAATGAACCACTTAAAAACAAGAAGTTTGACATTAGGCTTATAGGGATTCAAAGAAAGTTCTGTCTTTATTTACTCACCCTTGTGTCGTTCTTAACCTTGTTTTTTCTTCTGTGGAACATTAAAGAAATGTTAAATGTGGAGGTCAATGGCCACAGAAACTTTTTGGTTGCAAACATTATTCAAAATATCTTCTTTTGTGTCCTGCAGGAGAAAGAAAGTCATACAGGTTTGGGACACAGGCTGACTAAATGATGACACAATTTTATTTTTTGGGGTGAAATATAATAAATGAATGCATCAGTTTGAAAATGGGAGATCATGTGTTCCAAAATACAAGATAAATCTGTTTATATTTGTTACTAAAAAGTTTGGGGTCAGTAAGATTTTTTTTTTAAAGAATCTAATACTTTTATTCTGCTAGGATGCCTTAAAACGATCAAAAGTGACAGTACAGCCATTTAAAATGTTACGAAAGATCTGTATTTCAAATAAACGCTGTTCTATTAATAAAAACATTTTAAAAAATCCTGAAAAAGTCAGTTTTCACAAACATATAAAGCAGCACAACTGTTTTCTACATTGATAAGAAGAAATGTTTCTTAAGCAGCAAATCAGTACATTATAATGATTTCTGAAGAATCATGTGACACTGAAGACTGGAGTAAAGATGCTGAAAATTCAGCTTTGATCACAGGAATAAATTACATTTTAAAATATATTCAAATAGAAATTGTAATAATTTCCCCAAATACTCCATTGAATATTTGATCAAATAAATGATGCATAATAGAACAATATTTCAGCAAAACGAGTCGACCATTATGAATGCGTACTCTTTCCAAAGCGCTGCACTTGTTGTGTCGGCCGCATTGCTGGTGGTCTGGAGAAGCGTTTGTTGAAAGGTTAGAGCTGGTTGGGAGTTATTTTCCTGCAGCAGGGATGGGCAGGGGGGGGGTTGTGTGGGAAGTCACTCATTAGTGTGAGTATTTAGGCTGACGTCATGGCCAATCATTAAGTGGGTGCAGGAGCCAGAGGACCTACTGATGGATCGATGGCCAATTAAACTCTCATCTCTCAGGGCCCCTGAAAGAGAATCTCCTGTCCTGCTACTCTTTTTCTCCTCCGTCCTTCCGTCTCCCTCTCCCTTTCTTTTCCGCTCTTTCCCAGAGTGAGTGACAGCGAAGGGTCAAGCAGCCCCCGGTTCCGCAGTCACCTGGAGTGCAGCCAAAGCCTGGGCCTCCAGCCAGATTCAAAACCACTCGCAAAAGATATGAGGCTGCCTTTCAGGTGCCCTTCTCCAAATCCATGTTTCTCTCTGCTTCAGGAATTCCATACTCTGTTCATTCAGCGGTGTCACTGCAATCCCAATGATACCGACTGAAAACCAGTCAGCTCACTGAGTAATGACACTATGTACTCAACCGTGTAGTGTATGAGTTTAATACGCTTTGTTTGTCACTCAACATTGGAGTCTGATGCCCCTCCCCCTCCACTATGTATTTAAAGCTACACTGTGTAATTTTTTAAGTTGATTCTTAGCAAAAAACACTGTTCTTTCAAAATGATATGTGCTCATTAATGTATAATTACTTTCACCAACTAAACAAGTAATTCTCGTAAGCGTCGAATCTGCCATTCAGAATACATACGAGCGAGTCGCTCGAATGGCGGAAGCCATGTTGCACCTCCATCTTGAAAACACATTAGCCAAAGAGGGACCACTCGGTGGCACCGTGATGAATGCGAGGGGGAGATTACCATAGATATCATATAATAAAGGCTAGATGTCTCGTCCGCGCTGCTGGCCAATGGAGGTCGACGTCCGCACACGGCAGCCATCTTGCCACATTCTGCTCGCTCACTCGTAACATTGTGTTTTAATGGTGCATGTACTTTTTAAATAACCATAACTTGCTCAATTTTCTACCCATTTTCAAACGGTTTGGTTTGTTATAAACGTCAGAGATGTAGTTATGACACTGCAGACTTATGAATAATTATAATATTATATATTTCAACATGTTCAAGCATTCAGAATTATAGCCACGTTAATAACGTTTGTAAGAAACCAAACCGTTTGTAAGTCCGTCAAGATTTCAGCGAGATAAGAGGATTTGTGTTCGTGCAGATCACTCACCTTACATCAGATACCACAGAGCTCGCCAGAAAGCTTCCCTGTAACAAGACGGTGATGCCGTTCGAGACTCCGCCTAAGACATTAGCCTTATATGGATATCTATGGAGATTACTCGCGACTGCCGGCAGATTTGAAATAATACGGCCACCATAGGAGTTAAAACGCCCTCGGAATGGAAGGGGCTAGAAAGTAATATTCAGTTAGTAGTCATATACAATTTACCACTAGATGGAAGTAAATCCTACACAGTGTAGCTTTAAAGCTGTGACAGTTGAGTGCAAGAAGTGTCCAATATTCCACACTTTGTTTTTTCGGTTAATTAAGTGCATCATCCGGGTATTTAAAGTGCACTTTTTCATTTTCAATTTTCAGTGTGGACACACTCGCAGCTTATGTCTTCTGTAGAGCTCCTTACAGTTGAATTGAACTTGTTATTAAACTGAATTGAATCAACATTGAGCTGAATAATGACACCATTGTCTTCTGTAGAGTGCTTTAGAACTTAAATTGATTTCTATAAAAACGTATACAACATAGGCCCATTCACACCAAGGATGATAACTATATAGTGTCCACACTAGCAGAACGTTATCGTTCTAAATATAAAAGAATAGCTGAGTCCATACACCACAATTATAACGATAACGGCACAGAGAAACGATATCGTTGGAATCACTTTCAGACGATTTTATTTTTTTCCAGCTGTTGAAAAAAAGCATTGACAGCCAATCAGACTTTGTCAGAGCACGAGTATTTAAAGCGGCAGCGCATGCTTAAGAAACACAATGATATGGTCTGGTGTGCACACTAATGTCATAGTTATCTTTATAGTTATTGTCCTTGGTGTGAACTGGCCTTAACACTGTAATTTTCCTATTTTATCAATGTGAAGCTGCTTTGAAACCATCTGTATTGTGTAAATAAATGTGACTTGCTGTCTTCAGTTGGATTGAGTGAAGAACCTTCAATGGCTTTGTAATTTGATTCTAAAATATCGGATTAACTATTTGCGGCTGAATGGGTGCCCAGTCTTTGTTGGTATACAAGGCAGACTTTTGAGTAAATGCGGCGTCTTTTAAGATGCCTACAAAAAGCTGCCTGGTGCATCGTGAATGTGAAGCCAAACGGCATTGAACAGCATGTAGCCACACTGACCCTGCAGGTCAAAGAAATAAATCCATCATAAGAGACTGACTTCCTCTCAGAGAGACTGACTTCTCTCCATAGTGATGTGAGAGTTAAAGTAAAGCACTGTGAAAAAACCCAGGCTGTTCCCGAACTCTCTGAAGGTCAACCAAACTAATGAGGTTAGGGGTAGAGACTGAGGGCCGTTTGGCCATGAATGCCATGTGTTATGCCAAAAATCTGCAATTCTACACAATGGATTTTTTAATGAGCACAACTTAAGCATGCTTAATTTGTTGCCTTTTCAAAATGCTCCCTTGCATGTTGACTTGGAGTTCAAGCATGATACCAATGCAAGCAGAAATTAGGATACTAGGTGTTGAAAGTGAGGTAAGCTTTTCTTCTGCTAATGTCTTTCTAATGACTTCTTGCCAAATACTTTTATGCAGGCACGTGAAGAAGAAAAAAACCCTGTTGTGACTTACCAGGGGTGTTGACCTTGGGGAAAATGAACCCCAGTCACCATTTAGGGAAAATAAAGAGGAATTCACAGTAGTTTTTTTGCAAATCCAAAATATTTTTTTTTGCCCTACAACTGAATTTTTGTTGAAGAAATTACTATTTAATTTTAAAGATTTTAATTTTTGCTAATTGAACAGATATGACATTGGCGTGGTGACATCACTCAGGTGACATGATCTGAATATTGGCGTTGTCGAACTTGAGAACTTGGAAAGCTGTAAAATCTATCAGGACACTGCACTGTGAGGTGAAAAAGGGTATGTTTTTGCATTCGTCGTGAAGACGAGAAGACAACGCGCAAAGGAAAATAAAACCTCGCAACATTTCGGATAATTATGATATCGTGAGTGGATATAAACAGGCTACACATGCTTGCAGAGTAAAGGGAGGAGATTGGATTGGAGCAGGGCGGTTCTTTATGCTCCTGCGGGATCATTCCTGCACCCCTGAGAGAGAGAGAGTGAAAGTTCAGAGCAAGAAGTGCATTAAATAAAGTCTAAACACAGTCAACTGAAACATTCGCACGAACCGGAGGCGCGGGCACATCTGTCTTCAGCACGGGCGCGCGCGCGTCTGGATGCGGTTAGTTCTGTGGAAATACTTTCTTACTCACGAATTTATGGATGAACCTCGAACACAAAGTGGAAGGTAAAAAAAAAGTGGAAGTTGTATGTGTGATTTAAAGATGCGCTGGGTCTGTTCCTGTGCGCTGTTGCTGATGGTGCTGGATAACTGTGCTGTGGCCGTGCCTGCGTGGACAAAACACACGGTAAGACCTCAATATCATGTCTACATAATATTCTGCTTTTTGGTCTAGTAACGTTACTCTTAAACATGAACTGAAAAGGGAACCCTTCAGCATACGTGTAACAGGGACATCTGACATGCCTTTACCTCATCTAAATGATTTTAAACAGTATTTTCTAGGCTAATTAATTTATCATTTTCATAAATGCATATTACTTTTTCAAAAATCCATTTGTCTCGCAGAGGACTATTGAAGTGAACCGCAGAAAATGATCTTGAAAGAAATAGTGACGCCTACAATTAACACTTTCCTTTATGTATAACATAGGCTAGTAAAATACATAAATACATTGAAAACAAATAAATGAAATTGCTTTTAAATTTCACAAATAATTGCAAGTAACACATTGAATTAAAGGTGAATATTGAAATAGCCTATTTGGTAACATTTTATTTTAGGGTCCAATTCTCACTATTAACTTGAATATTAGCATGCATATTACTAGGATATTGGCTGTTTATTAGTACTTATAAAGCACATTAATTTCTTATTTATGACCATATTCTACATCTAGACTTAACAACTGCCTTACTAACTATTAATAAGAAGTCATTAGGAGTTTATTAAGGCAAGAGTTGTAGTTAATAATTAGTTAACAGTGAGAATTGGACCCTAATCTAAAGTGTGACCACCTATTTTCTTGTTCTAATAGTTTTTACATACTCAAATAATGTTTTATCCACAACTTCGGGAAAAAACGTCCTTTTTCTACAATATGTTTGACCTAAAATCTTGTTGTTACCCATTTGTCCCACTGAAATGGGCATTTCTTTCTGGAGAGAGTTGTAAAATCTTTGCAAAGATCAAAAGGAGGAGGAAGAGAGAGAGAGAGAGAGAGAGAGAGAGAGAGAGAGAGAGAGAGAGAGAGAGAGAGAGAGAGAGAGAGAGAGAGAGAGAGAGAGAGAGAGAGAGAGAGAGGAACAGTGTTGAAGGTCATGGGGGAAGGGGAGCGTTCACATATGGGTGACAGATATTCCAACCCTTCGTCGGCGTGGAGCTTCTGACTGCAGCCACTGATATGATGAGCAGGTAGAAGAGAAACAACACTGAACATCTGAGCAGAATGAGGTAGCAGCTGTCATTTGCTCTCCTGATTTAGTTTATTTGCTCTCCAAAAGTTCACATATCTGAGATTAGATTATCTCTTGTGAAAAATAAGTAGCCTACACTTTAGCAAACTTTTAAAAGAGTAGCTACTTATTGTGGAAATAATATACTTTAAAAGAATACACTTAAAGGAATAGAAACGAGCACTTGAACTTACATCAGCGTGATAAAAACGACCTAAAATGACGGGGAAAAATAATAATTTGAAGTGTAATTTGATAGTTTAGTTTGTCTAACATCCTATTAGATTACATGGAGAGGGCGGTGTTTATGGGCTAAACTTCATCCATTTAACTTCACTTTTCACTTGTGCCCTATACGCACACTTGCAGTCATCGCACTTGACCACTAGTCTACTTACATATTTCCTGTATTTGGTCTTCAAGTAGCCGTGAAGATTGCAAGTGTGTATAGAATTTTGATCACCGGATGGGACACACTTATAGTGCTGCAAAAAATGAAAGTGTTTACAGAGCTTTTTAAAATTATTATTATTTTCATAACTTTGCATATTAAAATAAACGTATAAATGTCCGTTTAGTAGTTGCTATGTAATTTTAAAATTGTGGTGCTTCAAAGTAAGTGATAAAAAGCAGTTGCAAATGTTGTACAAGTCACCCTACTCATCTTTGCACCAATAAAATGTGCAACTTTATGTTTTACTACATAGATTTACTATCTTATTCATTCAACTTACAGTGGAATGTTTTCCTCCACATTTCGTGATTTCCCGAACATAAAATGGGATACGCTTAGTGTGGGTTTAGTGCGTTAAGGGCAGTGCACTTTAGCATTTTTAAGACATGGGACAGTCTTGCACACTTACCTCCTGTCACGTGCACGCGCTCTCAAGTGGTCAAGACCGTAAGTGTGCGTATTTGGACAGGGCATTGGTTTTGATCAGGAGATTCTTTCAGAAGATGTGCGTATAACCGTGAAAACACAGATAGCCGGAAATTCCTTTAATGGCGGGGAAAGAGTTAACTATCTGAGCACCTGGGTGGATTGGAGATCTACCTTCCTGCAGTGTTTAATAATCACGGTAATCAAGGTCTCTTAGTGCGTTCAAGTCATGTCAGAAAAATAGTATTTATGAGTTGAACGCACAAAAACGCCACCACAAAGTCTTAAATACCAGTGGGAAGCTCTGGATTTTCTTCGAGCCTCGAATAAGTTGGGGGTGTGTCAGTGAGAAACGTGCTGGAGTACCACAATACTTACAGGCGTTTAGCAGTGACATTGTCAACACACACCTGATGCACATTATTTGTTTTCTAGAAGTAGAGTTAAAGGGCACCTATTATGGGATTTTGAAATTTACCTTTCATGTAGTGTGTAACATAGATCTAAGTGAACAAAAACATCCTGCAAAGTTTGAAATATGAAAGTGCACCGTATATAAAGTTATTGTCTTTCAAAAGTGAGAGTCGACTCGGAGTCATTTTTATGAATCGTTAGAAGACCGAAGCTTTTTCTCTGACTAGATGACGTCAACTTGTCAAGTTATTTGAATACGATACGCCCACTTATTGCGCTCCAAGGCCAGGGAAAATATCATGGCGACGAGACGCTGTGTTCTGAAGTGCGACTCAAAAGCCAACTTTTTTCATCTGCCCAAGGAGGAGCATTTGAAGACTAAGTGGCTACAATTCATATATACAACTATACCACAGAAGTATAGTCCGAGCCTTGTGCTTTGCTCGCGCCATTTTCAAGACGATTGCTTTACCAACTTAAATGCAATCAAACTTGGATTCGCGAGCCGGCTGATATTGAAGGAAGATTCAGTTCCAAGTGTATTTGCATCAGCTTCCTCCTCCGTATCACAACCTGTAAGTGTTATTAATAATTGTTGCTTTTATGTTTTATGTAGCATGCTTAATAATTATTTTGTTTGTTGTGTAAGCACCGTTTAGCTTTTAGGTCTTCAATGACAATTGTATTGAGATATGTGAAGTGTTTGTCGTTGTTTTCGGAGTTGTCTTAAAGAATAAGTAATACCTCGTAGTAACGTAACTACATTTTATTTTTTTGATTTTTGTAAAAACGTTATGTTTATGCATCGGGCTAATGCAAACAAAGACTGATTGTGCTTTTACAATATGAACTCTGGGATATGCTCGCTAACATAACATTAAATTCTTTATCTTATTTTTAGTTTTTTACTACAAACTACAAAGCAGTGGACTATAATCATTATTATAACACAATTTAATTGATAAAAGCATCATTGTACTCCGTGTTAAACAATAAGTATTATCTCTGTAAACACTGCTGGGTCATCTGACCAATCGCAGATTAGCGTCGCGCAAAGGAGGGGTTTTGAAAAGGAGTCGTTGAACGAATCATTTGGGAGTCGGTGAGCAAATCAGGTAAAAATAAATGCATATTATACGACAACAAAAGTGTTTTTTGTCATTGCATGCATGTAAAACTGTTGTTGGGGACTCCCTAAACAACATTAGGAACATGTTAAATGTCATAATAGGTGCCCTTTAAGGAAAAAAAACTTCAGAGAAGGTACATCGTCATCTTGCTCTGATTAAAGTGACACACCTGAACATGACTTCCCAACTCATAAATACGACTTGAACTCACCATCTCACCTGTTCAAAATGAAACACACAACATATAAGCTTCCCTTTTTCTATCTTCCTCTCAGGTGGCCAGTATTCAGTTGCATAAACCATGTGTGCAGGGACCGGCACCTGTGGACACGAGGTCTCACCGAGGTCCGGCCCGATCCAAGCGCTATGCCATCAACCCACTGGGATACAAGTGGGAGCATTTCAACGTCACTTACAAGTGAGAGAGACACACAGGAGACCGACAGGAAAATCAATAAAGACATTATTGTAATATACTTTATAATTGACTTTCTGGAGGAAAGCCTTTCTATTAATGGCCATGATTGGCGAATGCTTAAAGTATGAACAGACAGATGCAGGAGGTGGACAAAAGAAGTAATCTGGGGTTCAGATGATGATGGATATTTTGGGATGAGCAGATTGATTTCTGGAGTGTTCGGCTTTTGTAAATGTGCTTTCTGATTGATAGCAGACACAAAGACTCTTTCAAAGAACATTACATTCGGTTTTGGCTGGAAGTAATGTGCGTTTCTCCCTCTTAAAGGATCATGAAGTTCCCCAACACACTGAATAAAGATGACACCCGCAAAGCTATCAGCATCGCCTTCACGAAATGGAGTGATGTTTCTCCTCTGGCTTTCACTGAAATCACCAACCCCAACAAAAGTGCTGACATCACTATAGGTAAATAAATCTGCAGGAAAAGAGCCGAAACATCAGGCATGTGCACTTTGGCAGGCTGACAGATTATTTTATGCAGTTTTTTAATCTCCCATTTCTTCTGAGACAGGGTTCTACACGTACAATCACACCGATTGTTGGCGGTCTCCATTGCACCCGTGTTTTGACGGACTGAACGGTGAGCTGGCCCACGCCTTCCTTCCTCCACGTGGAGAAATACACTTTGACAACCATGAATTCTGGATTCTGGGAAAGTCCCGATTCAGCTGGAAACAAGGTGCTGATCTAATACATTTATTTATGAAAGTGGGTGGATGTGCTGGTCAGAATACAGATATCACTCTGTTCAATGATTATACATTTTTAGAACTTAGAACTTTTGACAGATGGGTGGCGCTATAATGACAATAAATAAGTAAAAAAGTGTGAATATGCAGAAGTGTTGCTGGTGTAACTTACTTCCAGTGACTCACTTTTGACCCACAAGGACCTTAAATTGTAATTCTGAATTCTGTACTTTTTTAGTGTAAAAAGTAGGTTTCAGACAAAATTCAAGATTATGGAAATGGAAAGCATTGGCTTACACTTTAGACATTCTACTAACTATAAGTAACTTGTCAGCTACATGTCAACTAACTCTCAGTAGAGTATTAGTAGACTGATAGGTTAGGGTTAGGTGTTAGAGTTAGTTGCCAAGTTACTTATAGTTAGTAGAACGCCAGTCATGTCCAAAACTGAGGAAATTGAAGAGAAACCCATATCATCATCCATTCTTCTTGTCCTTTACTCTTTGACTTTATCGCGTGTTGTCTCTGCACAGGTGTGTGGCTGAATGACCTGGTTCAGGTTGCTGCCCATGAAATCGGTCACGCTTTAGGCCTCTGGCATTCACGGGACCCTAATGCATTAATGCACCCCAATGCAACGTACACGGGTCAGCGGAACATCGCTCAAGATGATATCTGGGGCATCCAGCGCCTTTATGGTAAGC
>NC_136883.1:4140809-4163309 GCF_949152265.1 Phoxinus phoxinus | reverse complement strand
CTCACGACCCGCGCCTTTTTCTTCCTGAATTCACGAAGAAATCGCAGAGTCCCGGAAAGCCCGGTTTTCAGCCAGGATGCGCACTTCTGCTTCGAGGAAAGCTACAGTGTTAAAATCCCGCCGCGGCCGGATTTCACTAAAATGTCTTGCTCGCACAGTCCCAACATACGCGACCGTGCCAGTGTATTTTGCAGTCACCAAATCGGCATCAATGCCCGTTTGCCTGCACACAGACGCCGTTTTCACGACGCCCCAGGTAAATCTGAAAATGTATTTTCTGGTGTCCCGGCCACGGCCGATGGTGTGATGTGTGTATCCGTAATGCCCACGACCCAGTGCCCATTCGTACACACAAGCACAGCCCTACACAACAGGGCTTGCACACATAAAATCGACTGTTGTCGATTGTGCATCACATGTAAGTTAGTGAACGTGCCCGCTTTTCAGTGCCCACAATCACTACACACTGCATGTCCCGTGGTTTCTGTAAAAACGAAACGAATGCACGGTCAGTCGGTTCTGATAGACAGTACTCTCTGTGCTACACGGTGTCCCGGCCACGGCCGATGATGTAATGTGTGTAACTGTATGCCCACGACCCAGTGCCCATTCGTACACACAAGCACAGCTCCACACAATACAGGGCTTGCACACATAAAATAGACTCATTTCGATTGTGCATTATATGTAGTGAGCGTGCCCGTTTTCAAGTGCCCACAATCACTACAAGCTACATGTCACACGGTTTCTATTAAAACGAAACCGATGCACGGTCAGTCAGTTCTAATAGACAGTACTCCCCAGTGCTATAAATGTACCCGCGCTCACGCACCCACATTTATTCTCAAACATGCCGAGCCGTACGGGGCTCGCACCGCGCGCTCTCTCTCTCTCAGCTGAGAGAGCTGAGCGCGCGCGGGCTGCCCGCTCGATTAAGCGCGCCCCCGCATCACGCTGCAATGGCGCCCATGTTACAGCACACGACTGCTCTCGTGTCGCCGCCATTTCACGACCAGAGCCCGGTTTTTCAACCCGTGCAAGCACAGCCCTGTACAACACAAGGTCTGCACACATAAAATCGACTCATGTCGATTGTGCTTTACATGTAGTGAGCGTGCCCACTGTCCAGTGCCCACAACCACTACACACTGCACGTTCCGCGGTTTCTGTAAAAACGAAACCAACGAACGGTCAGTCAGTTCACAAACACAGTATTCCCGGTGTTATAAATGTGCCCGCTACCACGCGCCCACATTTATTCACAAATATAACGAGCCCTACGGGGCTCGCCCCGCGCGCTCTCTCTCAACTCAGAGAGTCGAGCGCGCGCGCGGGATGCACACTGTGTTAAGCATGCCCCCCGCCTCAGACGCCACGACGTCCATGTTACAGCACACGGTTGCTCTCGTGTCGCCGCCATTTCGCGACCAGGGCCCAGATTACATTCAACCCACGCGTGCAGATGCATGGGAAAGACTTCCTGGGGTCTCAGAATGGGTGCTAGAGACTATAAAAAGAGGCTATTCGCTACAGTTTTATCGACGCCCTCCCCGTCACACGGAGAGAGTCGAAACCACGGTAAAAACAGAAGTAGCACATCTACTTCGAGCCGAAATAGCGAAGCTATTGAGCGAAGGTGCCATAGAGCCTTTATCTCAAGCTCAGAGCGAAGGGGGTTTGTACAGCAGATATTTCCTGGTACCGAAGAAAGACGGGGTCTCAGACCCATTTTAGATCTGAGGCATCTGAACAAAGCGCTAACAAAGCGAAAGTTCAGAATGCTCACGACCAGAAAAATCCTCGCGCAGATTCGCCGAGGAGACTGGTTTATGGCAATAGATCTGAAAGACGTGTATTTTCACATACAAATTGCGTCACGTCACAGGCGATTTTTGAGATTCGCCTTCGAGGGCCGGGCATATCAGTACACAGTCCTGCCATTCGGCCTGTCTCTAGCACCTCGTACATTTACAGTGTGCATGGACGCGGCGCTGGCACCCCTGAGACTCCGAGGCATTCGAATTCTGAATTATTTGGACGATTGGCTGATTCTAGCTCAATCGCCTTCAGAACTCATTCGCCACAAGACCCTAATACTCGATCACCTCGAGCACTTAGGTCTGAGAGTCAATTGGGAGAAAAAAAGTTCACTGTTTCCCAGGCAAAGGATCTCCTTTTGGGACAGGAACTGAACTCGCTGTCTATGACAGCACGGCTGTCATCACGGCGCAGGCGAAACACCCTGCAGATGGCGAAATCCTTCCGCAGCGGTCATATAGTGCCGCTCAGGAGATTTCAAAAAATGCTAGGCCTCATGGCCTCAGCCTCGGCAGCGCTACAGTTGGGCCTGCTGCGCATGCGCCCACTGCAGTTCTGGCTGAAAGTGCGCGTACCGCGCCGAGCATGGGTTCACGGTCGTTATCGCCTCAAGGTCAATCAGGAATGCATTTCAGCCCTGACACCATGGAGAGCGTCAGACTGGTACCGGTCAGGTGTAAGCCTGGGGACTTCCTCGAGCCTGAAGGTGGTGTCCATGGACGCGTCCACCTCAGGCTGGGGAGCACTGCTCGAAGGCAGACCGTTCTTTGGCCAGTGGGCGGAACGAGTCGAACTACCGCACATAAACTGCCTAGAAATGACGGCAGTGGACTTAGCGCTGAGGCGCTTTCGTCCTCGGATAAAGGGACACCACGTCCTGATCCGTTCGGACAACACGCCGGTAGTAGCCTATATAAACCGCCAGGGTGGCGTGAGATCCCGGAACCTCTTCAGGTTGACGGAACGGATACTGGTGTGGGCCCAGCACAACCTGCGCTCGCTGAGAGCAATGCATGTGCCTGGTCATCTGAACGTAGGACCAGACAGACTCTCACGGAACAATGTTCCTACGGGAGAGTGGTCTCTACACACACAGACAGTGCGTCTGTTGTGGAAAACGTTTGGCAGAGCGGAAATAGACCTGTTTGCAAACCAGGAGAACGCTCACTGCCCGGAATTCTTCTCAAAGAGCACGAACGCGCTTGGCCAGTGTCTGGCCCCGCCGTCCGCTCTATGCTTTTCCCCCTGTCTCACTCCTGCCTCAAGTGCTGGAGCGAATCAGGAAAAGCGGATGCGCAGTGCTTCTTGTAGCACCATATTGGACGAATCAACCTTGGTTCCCAGTTTTGATGCGGCTGAAGAGTACTGCTCGATTTTGCATCCTCGCCCGGATCTATGGTCCCTGCATGTGTGGGCCATAAACGGGTACCCACTAACCTCCCTAGAGGAGTGTTAGACACGATCGAGCAGGCTAGGGCCCCGTCTACTAGACGGCTCTACGCTTCCAAATGGTCGGTGGTCTCTGGTTGGTGTTCAGACTGAGGTCTGTCACCACTTCAGTGCGGGGAAACGGAGATTCTCTCCTTCCTGCAGGAGCTATTGGATAAGGGAAGAACCCCATCCACGCTCAAAGTCTATGTGGCAGCCATATCAGCGTTCGTTAATCCAACGCTTGGCCGTTCACTGGGCAGAAACGACCTGGTGGTCCGTTTCCTTAGAGGAGCCAGGAGGTTAAATCCTCCAAGGCCTCCTCCAGTCCCCGTTTGGGACCTTTCTACGGTGTTGAACGCTATGAAAGGGGCCCCTTTCGAGCCTATTCACTCAGTTGACATGAAGCACCTGTCTTTCAAGACCGTGTTTCTTTTGGCTCTCGCTTCAGTGAAGCGTGTGGGGGATTTGCAAGCGCTCTCAGTCAGAGCCTCTTGTATGGAGTTCGGGCCTAACGACTCTGTAGTCGTGTTGAAACCGAAGCATGGGTACGTACCTAAGTCCCTCAACACACCGTTCAGGGCTCAGGTCATCTCCCTGTCGGCTCTGCCGGCCTCTGAGGACGGAAATAGCTCCCTTTGCCCGGTCAGGGCATTAAGAGCTTATGTGTCCCGCTCCGCTGTTTTTCGACAGACGGAGCAGCTCTTTGTTTCGTTCAGTGGACGCTCTAAAGGGCGAGCTGTGACGAAACAGAGTCTGTCTCGATGGGTAGTGGACGCCATTGCGCTAGCCTACGCATCTAGAGGTTTGCAATGCCCTCTGGGCATCAGAGCACATTCTACGAGAGGCATGGCCTCTTCGTGGGCTTGGTATAGCGGAATCTCGTTACAATATATCTGTATGGCGGCAGGCTGGGCCTCTCCGTCTACATTTATAAGGTTCTATAACCTAGAGGTTCCTGCATTGCAGGCTAAACTGCTCTCGGTCTAGAAGACTGTGTATAGTGTTCCTGCCCTGCGCTGCGGTCCAGGTCACTTCAATGTTTAAGCATCACTCACTGACAATGTGTCCCATGAGCATGCTATGACCCCTCATATATATCTATATTTACATATATATGTTATCATGCCTTTAGGGGCACTATTATAAAGGGATGATGCTAATCCTAGCCACTCTCTCTATATAACTCTTGGTGTAGGCGCTTGTATACCAGGGCGCGAGTGCCCTCGGTTGTCTGTGTCGGTCCAAGAGCACGCACGGCGTGTTACAAGGGTTCCCGTAGCGTTGCTTCGACGCAGTAGGAGAGAACTCTACGTAAGAGAACGTACTCAGTTACTAACGTAACCTCGGTTCTCTCTAGGAGAGGGAACGAGTACTGCGTCTCAGGCCGTGCGTGCCCACACTGTGTCGCTTCAGTGACGAAAATCAGAGTGGAGACAGCTATGCTCGTATTTATAGGCCTAGACCACGCCCGTTTCGGCGGGAGGTGACGCAGAGGGCGCGAAGCGCCCTCATTGGTCGGCGTCACTGGCCTCGCATAGGCTGTGCTTTTCTGGCGGAGCAGCCAATGGGCGCGCGATTTGCTCCGCCTAAGGTTGTATGCTACAGAAAAGCGTTTTACATATTTTACAAAATTAAGGATTAATTTTTAGGCTTCAATCTCGAAAAAGAAATATCTTTCCCGTAGCGTCGCTTCGACGCAGTACTCGTTCCCTCTCCTAGAGAGAACCGAGGTTACGTTAGAAACCGAGTACGTTATATCTAACATCAGCGGTTATATCTAACATCAGCGGTTATATCTAACATCAGCGGTTATATCCAACATCAGGGGTTATATCTAACATCAGCGGTTATATCTAACATCAGCGGTTATATCATCAGCGGTTAGATCTGGGGCCGTTTATGTTAATGCTCTGGCATATTATAGTCAGTCCAGATCAGTGTACGCTGAACCCTGATAAACAACCCTGCCAGAACCAGTGACGGGATTCTCGTACTACACAACATCAACAGTGCTTGATTATTCCTGAAACTGAATGCCTCGTGTAACCGTATATGAAATAATGTGCACAGACATACTGAAGCCATTCATTTACTTAATTCAAACAGCATTTGGCCTCTTTTCCAAGCTGCTACACTGCAAGTACGCAACACTCAGTGTAAATAAAAAATAAAAAAACAGAGTAAATTATGCAAAACTGAAAAGGTGTGTGTGTGTGTGTTTGTGGATTCTCTAAAGGCAATGATACACAGGGCAACTTTTTGAGCAATGTTGCCATCAACGGGCAAACAGATGAGACACAGGGTGCACGACCAATCTAAATTATCCAGATAGAAATTTATTGCCCATTTTCAATGGGAAAGTGCCCAAGCAACAATCACTCTGCAAGATTGCCCAGCAACATTGCTCAAAAAGTTGCCCTGTGTATCATCACCTTTATTACAGTAAGTGTGTTGAATCTGAAGCATGGAGACCACTGTTCTGTCGCCAGCTACCTTTGTTCAGTTTACAGCGTTGTCATGGCAAACCGGACTTGGCAGGACCCAGCTGGGTCGGAAGTTCCCGGTGACGGCTGTTATCATGGAAGAGCCGTATCCATGGTGACAGCGGCAGCCGGTCACATACAGGAGGAATGCTGGACTTAAGCTTGATGAGGTGTGACACAAACACCAACAACCTCTAACACAAATGCAAGCAGCACACACACACATGATGCAGGGCCCGACACACACACTCACAGATACGAGCTGCTGGTCTCAGACTGACATAAATGAAGCCTCCCACAGGGGGCGCTCTTCTGAAACACCACACTCCCTGGAGAAAAGCCTCATGTGAAACATTAAGGTATTTAGGTACAGAATTAAGATGTGATCATACATTTTTTTTATTTTTTTTTTAATTATATATATTTTTTTTTTTATTCAGCACAGAATGATTCCTGAAGGATCGTGTGGCACTGAAGACTGGAGTAATGATGCTGAAAATTCAGCTTTGATCACAGGAATAAATTACAATTTAAAACATAGTAAAATAGGAAACTTCACAATATTAAGTTTTTTACTGTATTTTGATCAAATATGCAGTCTTGTGGAGAGAGACTTCTAATACTGTATTTTGATCAAATATGCAGTCTTGTGGAGAGAGACTTCTAAGAGACTTCTTAAAAAATTTACAAATATTTTGAACAATAGTGTGTGTGTGTGTGTGTGTGTGTGTGTGTGTGTGTGTGTGTGTGTGTGTGTGTGTGTGTACTGAAAAAATGGAAATCTAAAAATGATAACATCAGGAAAAAAATCCTCAACCATTTGAGTAAGTAATAGAATCATGTCAGTGGGAGCAATGGCTAAGTTGCTGGAAAGATCAAACCATGGAGGTCAACCCACATCATTTTAATTAGGCTACCTGTCCTAATATAGTATAATTACCTGCCTATGCCTAACATCTCATGAAACGAGAGAGAATCAGTGCGGTTCTGAGAAGTCAGCGTGTGTGTCCATATGTCCAAACAGGGACATGCGCGGGACGTTTCAGAAAGCCTTGTGCTACTGCCTTTTATGAGCAAGGTCACTTCCACGGGATACAACGGATACATCAGCAATGCCAAGAAAAGTGGCAACATAATGCAATCTCATTGGCTGGAGCAACGGAGGAGTGATCTAACTCAGCACTGATGATGTCACACAATGCAATTCAATTCAATCAAATAGCGGCCAAATTAACGGCACAGAGGAAACCAAATCTATCTTTGTGACAACTTGGAGCCATTTTAGCTCATTGGAGCTGGCCAACTGGGTTCAGTTACTGGTACAACAGGAAACAAGTTCAGTAACTGGTGGAAAACAGCCTCTGTTCATTATACTAGAGTGCTGTACAGAACATATATATCTACAGCACTGATTGAAAAACATCTCCTACCTTGTAAAAAAAAAGAAGTCTGCCTAATTGTATTGAATGTGCACTTGTAGTGTACTTCAAATCTTAAGATGATTATCATGTTTGTTCTGTTTAGTTCTGTTCTTAGTCATTGTCATTACCTGAGTCTAGTTTGCTTCAATGGTTTTTAATTAGTCCTCACCTGTTCCCAATCAGATAATCTTCTCCCTCTGTGTATTTATACCCCCAGTTCAGTTTGATCGGTGTCCCATGTCGTCTTTTTTATGGTAACTCCATGTGATCTCCAGTGATTTTCTATGTTGGATTAATACAATAAAGACTGTTTTCTTTGAGTTCCTCATCTCCGTGCTCTTACTATTGCAGTCATCGGTGACAGAACACGAAACCTAATCTGAAGATATTTTTGAAGAGTTTTTCCCCCTTTTTTTGCCCGCCGTCCAATAACTCTGCGAGACCATTTTGGACCATACCCAGGACTTTATTGATCTGGCTTGTCTGACTCACTATCTGGACCGCTCACTCTGTGTCTTTTTTTAAATCAGCCTTAGCGAGCGATCTAAGGCACGCCTTCCAGTGAACGGTCCAAGGGAAGATTTTGCAGCATTTTTTGGAGTGGGTGCTGGTGAACAATGGATTCTACATCACCAGCCCCTGGTAAAAAAACAAAACAAGAGTCACCTCCGGATCCAGAGCACAGCCAGCCATAACCCCACTGCAAGGAGCGAATGCTATAGAGCCCAATGCAGACGGGCCACGATGTACAGACCAGAGACTGATAGAAGGAGAGAGCCAACCAATTGCCCCAGAGCCTGAGCCTCGTGAAACGTCTGACCAGGCGGAGGAGCCGGTCCCTGTGGGGCTGCTTGTGGAGTTCGAGGGCATGGAGGGAACCCATCCCCACTGTTGATGTGTTGTGCCTGGCCACTGGGAACTATTTTGATTTGGAAGAGGATCATTTTCTTTTCTCTCCTTCCTGCTTGTCCCATCCAAGCGTGCCGCAGAAGTCCTGAAAAGTGAAGCCAAAGTGTCTCGATCGCCCCCAGTGGCTGGTCCCAGTATAGGTCATAAACCCCGCCTCTCCATGAAGTTTAATGAACACGATGGAAACTAAACAATCAAATTACACTTCAAATTAATTTTTTCCAAAGATATTTTTTCGATGCTGATCTAAATTTAAGTGTTAATTTTTTTTGTAATAAGTTTGGTTTTAGTTAGTTATTTGATGCTATATAAACGGAAATGTGACGTCATGATTGACAGCTGTGATTGACAGCTTCTCTAAACGAAGAAGTCACTGAGGCACCAACAGACTTTTTGGGGGATTTTCGGGAGGAGATTGGAGCTTCAGCTTTAATTTCTACATGTCTATAACTGTTTACTAACGGTTTCTGCGAGAGTGAGGGCGGGACCTTGATATCGCGGCTTTACTTCCTGCTTACTACTGCGCAGAATCGGGTCCCAAATCTGCGCAAGATGTCAGCGCCATATTAGGACTTTGGTGGCTTCAGTTTTCACCAATGGAAGAGAGTGAAGGGACATCGTCCATCTTTTTTTTACAGTCTATGGTCCCGGCCAGCACAAACTCTTTTTTTCCCGGTTAGTCCCGTCCAGCAGAAAATCTCCTGTGTCCCACTCCCCACTGGTCCTGTCCAGCAGAAAATCTCCTGTCACCTAAGCTCCAACCGACCCTCCCACTCCTGCCTCCTCTTTCAACTGAGCCAGTCTGTCACCAACTCCTCCTGACACCATTCGCCTGATTTCTCGAGTTCTCCAGCGTCGCCCAGGCAAGTGGATCCTGCGGCTCTGCCTCCAGCCGCTGATCCAGTCACTCCACCTCGGTCTGCAACCTGTCGGCTCTGCCTTGGCTCCTTCCTCACTCCGGTCCACCAGATACCATCGCCCTTACGGCTCCACCAGGCTCCCTCGTCCCTCTAACTTGCTCCTTCGCTCCACCAGATACCATCATCCTTACTGCTCCACCAGGCTCCCTCGTCCCTCTGACTCTGCCTTGCTCCTTCGCTCCACCGGATACCATCACCCTTACGGCTCCCTCGTCCCTCTGGATCTGCCTTGCTCCTCCCTCCCTTCGCTCCACCAGATACCATCGCCCTTATGGCTCCACCAGGCTCCCTCGTCCCTCTGGCTCTGCCTTGCTCCTCCCTCCCTTCGCTCCACCAGATACCATCGCCCTTATGGCTCCACAAGGCTCCCTCGTCCCTCTGACTCTGCCTTGGTCCTTCGCTCCACCGGATACCATCGCCCTTACGGCTCCCTCGTCCATCTGACTCTGCCTTGCTCCTTCGCTCCACCGGATACCATCGCCCTTACGGCTCCACAAGGCTCCCTCGTCCCTCTGACTCTGCCTTGCTCCTTCGCTCCACCGAATACCATCGGCCTTACGGCTCCCTCGTCCATCTGACTCTGCCTTGCTCCTTCGCTCCACCGGATACCATCGCCCTTACGGCTCCACAAGGCTCCCTCGTCCCTCTGACTCTGCCTTGCTCCTCCGCTCCACCGGATACCATCGCCCTTACGGCTCCCTCGTCCCTCTGGCTCTGCCTTGCTCCTCCCTCCCTTCGCTCCACCAGATACCATCGCCCTTATGGCTCCACCAGGCTCCCTCGCCCCCCTGACTCTGCCTTGCTCCTTCGCTCCACCGGATACCATCGCCCTTACGGCTCCACAAGGCTCCCTCTGACTCTGCCTTGCTCCCGTGCTCCACCAGATACCATCATCCTTACGGCTCCACCAGGCTCCCTCGTCCCTCTGACTCTGCCTTGCTTCTCCCTCCCCTCGCTCCACCGGATACCATCGCCCTTACGGCTCCCTCGTCCCTCTGACTCTGCCTTGCTCCTCCGCTCCACCAGATACCATCATCCTTACGGCTCCACAAGGCTCCCTCGTCCTTCTGACTCTGCCTTGCTCCTTCGCTCCACCAGATACAATCGCCCTTACGGCTCCACAAGGCTCCCTCGTCCCTCTGACTCTGCCTTGCTCCTTCGCTCCACCAGATACGATCGTCCTTACGGCTCCACAAGGCTCCCTCGTCCCTCTGACTCTGCCTTGCTCCTTCGCTCCAGCAGATACGATCGTCCTTACGGCTCCACAAGGCTCCCTCGTCCCTCTGGCTCTGCCTTGGTCAGACGTCGTCCTGCCTGCACCACAGACTTACGAAACATCTGCTGCGCTCTACACCCCTTCGGCTGCGTCTGGCTCTGCCTTCGCTCTGGCTTCACCTCAGTCCTTAGTTCCACCTCAGACACTTGTCACTGTGGCTCCGCCTCAGCCTCCAGGACCATCAGTGTTGCCCGGTCCCATCTCTCCGTCTGCGCCCAGGGCTCAATCTCCATCGACTTCACCTCCGTCAGTCAAACCCAGACAGGTGTCTGGGTCCCTGCCTGGCTACTCCTGCTCCTTCCTCCACCCGCTCCCCCATGGACTGTTCTACATCCTCCGGCTGAGCCCCAGTCCTCCCTCCTTAACTTTTACAGCTCTAGGCCACTCTCATTATTATGAATCTGAAAATGCTCCTCACAGGTTTAGCAGTCCTGCATGTGACAAAGGCTTTGTGATGATATTAGGTAAAACTATGAATACAATGCAGGCTTCTTTCATAAAAAAGCTCAATAATCTGTGCAGATGAATGTTTTTTGTTTTGTTTTTTTTGCATAAGAGAGAGTTATAAATAGCAAGTCAATGGAAACCATGACTCATCCTATAAAAATATTAACAAAAGGTGAAAAAAGCTTATATATTTGAACAATATTTATTGTTAGGTACCTGGAATTGAAAAATAATAAAAATAATGATCTGTTTGGACAAAAGGAAGCATGCCACTTTAAACTTCTGAACCCTATAAATAAACACTCTAATGCTTTTACCAATGCTCACTCAAGCTAGACGGTATATGACAAAACAATGACCAAAGGAAGAAAAGAGTCAAAGAAAATATGGAAGAAAGGAGGTGTCTTGTTCTGCATCACTGCAGATATTGATATTAGGGACTGATTCCTGATCAACCACATGGCAGTGCTGTAAACAACACAGTGACCTCATTAGTGCTCTGGAAGGCTTGTGTAATCTAACCTGTCCCGTGGTGGAAGATTAGGAAGCGTTAAAGCGTTTCCTGACTCATTAATACCCCCCAAAAAACAACACAAGCACGCAATGGTTCAAAGTTCAGAACAGAATGCAAAAAATAAATACAAATTAAATCTTGGCCATTTTGTATTTAGCAAATTTATCTTCTCAGTGCATTACTTTTTTGATCTTGTAAAGGCCCATTAAACAGATCTGTCAACATTATCATTTTAATACAAAAGTATGGCAAAGTTTTATATAATGCCACTTTTTTCATTTATTTATTTTTTATCATCAAACACATTAGGGGTTCACAAAATAAAAGATAAAATTAAACAATTTATTAAAAGAAAAATATTTTAAAATTAATTGTGAGTTTTCCTACATCTTGAAACGTTTAGTTTTATAAATGAGAGTAATCTTTGAAGGATAAACAAACAATGTTTTGGTCATCACATTAAAAATAACAAGTGATATGATAACATTTGAGTTTTAAAGTGCTGGAAAAAGATGTGTGACGTACTTGAAAGCATTTTACTATTCCTGCCAAACTTCCATAGTTACAGTTAGAGTTACTACATTACATCTATGGTGAATGTTGCTGATCTGTGGACTTAAAGTCTATAACTGGTTCATTCATGGCACAATGTTTCTCCTAGTTTCCACGTCAGCGCTGTTTGATCCTAATAACAGAGAAATTTGAATGCTTCTCACTAGATCTCGCAGCGATGTTATTACTTCAGTGGCGAATTCAAGTGCTTTCTTTACTGGATCTCTTAGTGTTGTGTAGTAACAGTGTCGCTTGATCAAGATCGGCTCGCGCTGCACTGACATTGGTCCAAACTGATAAACGGTCCGTGAAGCACAAAATAATGAGTAGCAGAGTTTCGTTCCACTTTCTTTACGTTTGCCATTTGATGTTGGGCAGCGTTGTGGTGATCGCGCCAGCGTTGGAAAAATGGTCCAACGATTCGCTCGGTTTGTAATGCGTACCGAAACCGAAAGCCTCGTACCGAACAGTTCAATATGAATTTAAAAAAATATGTATCGATCCACACCTAATAAACATATATGTTTAACATAAATATTATATAGGTTGATTTCATTTGATATGCATTTTAGATAATGTTTGCCACTTTTGTAACGCTGTTAACATTTGGGACATGTGATTTGGTTATTTTCTAGTACTAAAAAAAACACAATAACATTAAATAAACAAAAAGTATAAAGATTATTTAACCCTCTTCCCGCCCGTGTTTTTTGTTGTTGTTGCATTTTTGATCATTTTCACTTCTTTAAAAAAATGTATTGTTCTATTCTAGCTTCATGCATTCTTTTTTTATCAACACTTGACTTTCCGTCAGTTCATTAAGAAAAAAATCTACATTTTAAACAGAACGCTGAGAAATTCACATTTCGTGCATAAGCAATGCTTTTGTTGCTTGTTTCTGCTTCTTCTTCGCCTGTGTTTTGATCTGGAGATTCGTACAGAAGATGTGTAATAGCGCCCCCTAACCCTTAACAGTGAAAACATGGATAGCAGGAAAATGCTGCCAATGGCAGGGAAAGAGTTAATAAAAATAAAAAATTAGGCCAGCATGGATAACAAGGTTGCACATAACAGGGCTCCAAAAATACTAAAGAACATACTAGGCTAGGCTAGCTTGTAAAAATGAATATAAAGAGTTACCTACTCACCTACTTTACTAATAACTAATGGTTGTAGAATCTCTTTATCTACCTCATCAATGATACAGTATCATAGAAAACTAAAGTATGGTTTAATAAGCATGTTTGTGCGTTTACATAAAGCCAATTAGTCTTTAAGAATCCCTGTCCATCATTCTATAATAATTATAGAGCGCACAGAGCTGTGTTTGTATCAGAATAGATCCTAACTCCACGGTGTGCTGCCCTATTTAAGAGCATGACTGAGCTGTCATTTAGACTGGAAGAATAGGGAAGAGAGCAAGAGCATCCCTAGGGAAATCAGAGTGATATAAAAGTCTTCCAGTGCAGGTGACAGAGAGAGAACAAGAGAGAACGAGAATGATCACACCGCTTCAGTCAGAACATGGGTTTTCGGAAACACAAGCCTGTGTCGTTTCCTAAAGTGCAAGAGATCTTCGGACAGAACAGAACCCGATAAAGTTCACAAAATAGTTTCAGTCCATCATCAATTAGAAGGGGATCCAGACACGCAGAAGATGCTCTACTTATTCCCTCAACAGGAGCTGACAAACGGCCATTTTCAAGTTTTCCTATAAATCAGATATGTTTCCAGTTCCTGTGTGAACGAGCAGCAGGTGCTCCGGTTAAATCTGACAGCACCACTTCAGAAATCAGCCTTCCATGTCAAAGGACTCGTGTAAAAAGCACACTATCACACACCTGACACACTTCTGACCCGCTGGACGGATGCTAATCTAGGTAACCCTGCAAACTGAGACAATGCCAGAGTTTAGTGATGTGACGGCTCAGAGAGTGATAGTTCATAGCTCAGGAGAGGTAATGCCAGTTTTTAGGGAGTTTGTCTTAAAATCACACAAGAGACTCACAGCACTAGACATAAATGAGACACCTGTTGAGGAAGAGTGCTGCGCTGGAAAATGAACGTGGATAACAATCCACAAGACGCCGTCACACTTTAAACATTGTTTTTTTGGTTTAACTTAAAAAAGCAAGTTACCTTGTTGCCTTAAAATTTTGAGTTTGTTGTAATTAAAAATGTGAGTTAATACAACGAAGAAGAATGGTTTAATAAACAGAAACTCAAAATAGTATGTTATCTTCACACATTAGTTATCAAAGTTGATTTGACAAAATATAAAAAGTTGTGTAACAAATCATGAATATATATTTTTTTACAGTGCGTTCCAGTGATTTATATTATGGATACAGTGTGTTTTTGGCTTGTAAAAAGTATTAACTCATCATTTATTTTGTTAATAAAATAAGCTTGTTATTATATAATTTAATTCCATACACAATTATATAACAAATTACTTTGATATATTTATTAGACAAAGTGTACAGTTACATGTATAATTTAAAATGCATATCTTATGAATTAATATACATTTTCATTATAATAATTATTCTTAAATATTTGAATACATCATTAATAATACACACATAGTATATAGCTAAATGTACTAGTATTATTAAAATAAATGTATTTAATAAATACATGAATTATTAATTAATAAATACATTTCTCATAAGGTTTTTTTTAAGAAATAATACTAATAATATCAGAAAAAGTCGCCCGTCAAGCAGCATCTGTCTAACAGTCGGCTGTTCACGGTTGAATGCAACGTCACAACAATCTGAATTTTACAGTGGTTTCAATTGCTCATTAAATCCAAATATTAATATCAGAAGCTGCACAACTAATATGATTTTGAATGAATCTTGTAAGAAATGTTGGAGATGATTACGACTTCTGAATGCAGATTTTGGTAAACAGCGTGGGAAACTAGGTTGTTTTTCTCACAATAAAACGTGTCAATTTAGATTTGTTTCTCAGTTTGATCTGATTAAATCCAAAAAGTAATCAAATAAGAAGTTTTACAGCAGCTAATCTAGACTTTGATGTGAGATGTTTGTGATGAAATTGTAATGCATGATACATTTTTTCTCAGGATACAAATCTGATATTTTGCCTCTATGTTTCTCAATTTGTTCTCCGTTCAGTATCACTGCTGTCTGGGAGAATCTGATAATGTGATGTGTTTTCTTATGGGACGCAGACTGGGGAAGAACAAACGGGGAATGAGCGAGAGAGAGGACAACTGTGAAAAGCACATCCAGCACTGCGAGAGGAAGCTGGCTGCACGTTGCCGCTCGCTTCTCCTCAGCGCTTCACGCTGTGATTTGTGGCTAAAAATATCCGGCACATGACTGAGTCGCATTCACAAACACATGCACAGGACGGGAGGGGAGAGGGGAACGGAGACAGACGCAGAGAGGGAGTTTAGGAACAGGGGCACAGGTGCATAAAAGAACAAAAGATGGGGGGAAAAAGGAAAGGGAGTTTGGAGGAGCAGCGGAAGAATATAAAAAGGAGGGCGGCACTGCAGTCGTCCACGACACGTGACGGTGTCCACAGAGAGACGCAAGGAGACTTTACAAAATGTCAGGCCCAGACGCACCGAGGCACAACGCATCTCCAGGGTTCCTCCGTCAGAAAAACACAGTAGTTGTGAAGGAGTGGTGCTTACCAGGCGAGTTTGAAGCCTCTCATTGGTGCGGTGCTGGTAGCGTGTTGGGCACGGCGTCAGGAGGCTGCATGATGAGCGTGTCCCGCGGTGCCGTCCCATTCAGAGAGATGATGGTCTACGTACTCACCTCAACTAACTCTAATACTAACGGGATGTCCAACCATCCAGATGGTCCCATATAAAGCTGCAGGACCGATCCTCTCGCGGTCACCAAACCTGTGCGGAAATAAACTTGCGCGGTGTCTTGAAGTTGCGGTGCGTGTGTGTGTAAGCTCACTCGTGTGCTCTCTCTCTCTCTCTCTCTGCAGTTAAAAGCTGCAGTCGCTGAGCCGAGTGTTACTGAGCATGCTCATCGCTCTCCCTCCCTCGCTGGTCTGCTTCTCTCAGACGTACGCGGTTGTTTGGTTAGCTGTGACTGTCCCCTCTGGCGAGCGAGCGGAGGCCAGATGAGGTGGGTTTGGGTCGTTCACTGGGGTGTCTTCTGGTCTGGGAGATTATGAAGACTTGTTGCCCTCCCGTCAGCCACAATTAAGTCTTGAATAGTGGCTGGGATACTAATCTGCTAATGCACAAATACTGTGGCTTTGTTCCAGAAGCTAGCGATCCTGGCTGTCTGCTGCCTACATATGCATCTTATTCTCTCTGGTTTAGCCTTCCGTCCACATTGAGACGCTGTTTCTGTCTTGAGAAAACTAAGCTTTTTGAAGAAGCTCTCCATACAGTTGAAAACACTCTGTACATTCATACAAATAATGGTTTCAAAAGCGGGTTTCTCGGAAGCACTATTCTTGGTTTTCAGTGAACAGTTCTTCATTAGATCCGCGCCTTCCCGTCCTGTTTTTAAATCCCTCCTGAACAATGATTTGTATTCCTTGGCTTTTGGATGAACTGCATGTTGTGTATTTTAATGTGTTTTTTCCCCCCCACACTTCAGATCTCCATTGACATACTAGTGCGTGCTGTTATTATTAGACAAAATTATTTTGCGGGAGCCAGCGAGTCATTTGTTTCTCCCACTTCCCACGCACACATCAGTGTCTTCCCTCCCGCATCTGCACTCAGCAATTCAAAACCTGTCCCGCGTCACACTTGGTTACGTCGAGTCCCGCGGATTACCTCTAAAACATTCGCTTAGTCACAGTCTACAGACCCTGTTATGCTACTTTAAAGGCTTCTAATGTTGTGTTGGAGGTCTCCTACAACAGGTTTACATGCATTGAAGGTCAAAAAACACGTTTATTATCTCATAATATACATTGCACATCACCACATTTGTCAATGATTCTTAAACGACTCGATGGATGAATCAGGGGCCGTTCACATATCGTGTGTGTAAAAAACACTGGTCTACTCTGCTCTGATTGGTCAGATGGCCCAGTCTGTTGTGACTGGTCTACTCTGCTCTGATTGGTCAGACGGCCCAGTCTGTTGTGACTGGTCTACTCTGCTCTGATTGGTCAGACGGCCCAGTCTGTTGTGACTGGTCTACTCTGCTCTGATTGGTCAGATGGTCCAGTCTGTTGTGACTGGTCTACTCTGCTCTGATTGGCCAGATGGTCCAGTCTGTTGTGCCTGATCTACTCTGCTCTGATTGGTCAGATGGCCCAGTCCGTCGTGATTGGTCTACTCTGCTCTGATTGGTCAGACGGCCCAGTCTGTTGTGACTGGTCTACTCTGCTCTGATTGGTCAGATGGTCCAGTCTGTTGTGACTGGTCTATTCTGCTCTGATTGGTCAGATGGCCCAGTCTGTTGTGACTGGTTTACTCTGCTCTGATTGGTCAGACGGCCCAGTCTGTTGTGACTGGTCTACTCTGCTCTGATTGGTCAGATGGCCCAGTCCGTTGTGATTGGTCTACTCTGCTCTGAAAATGACGTGTTTGTGGGCGGCTCAAGTTGTTCGCCGATGGACAACATACAACATAGACGAGCATTATGCAAATGTATAATCTAGTGATGTAGAACTGTAACACAGTGGGATTCGACATAGAAACGACACGTTAAGGCGGTTCAAAGGCGATTCTTTCTTTTGGGAGACAATAACTTAATTTATTGCGCACTTTCAACTTTACAAATTTGCAAACGTTTACACTCACAAACAGCTATAGTATATAACACACTGCATGAAAGGGAATATTCTAAAAAACACATAATAGGGGCACTTTAAATCCTGCCTTGTCTTTTATAGATGACAAATCTAAATGCAAGAGCGAAAACAAAAGAGATGCGCATTACAGAGTTTGATAGAGACCCACACGACTGACACAACACGCTCTGACCTATCACGCACACCGCAGCTGTTCATGTCCTGCGGTGTTCTAGGGATATGCAAAAACACACATTTTCAAGACACACTAGTCGTGATGTTGTCTGCACAGATGACCGACAAGTCTTAACAAAACACTGTATAATTAGGCCGTCATGTCCACCTGACAGTGATCGGACACATTTTTAAGAAACGTATGAACATTAAACACAGTTCCATTGCAAATATAAATTAAATAAATATAAATTTCATGTCATCTCCAGAGAAGGTTTTAGCACTGAAAGCATGGAGCTGTGTATGGAGCTTGGGGAAATGTAATAAACCCATGAAAATTCTGTTACAACCTAAAAAAAAATCTATATAAACCAACTTTTTAGGAAATCTCATGAGTAAATAAGAAGCACACTATTTATTGACATTTTATATTCATTTAGCCTACTTACATCTGCAGCGAAATCACTGTGAATGTATTGTGAACATTGCCTACATGTCCACACAAAAAGTGTTTTTCCTCTTCACTATTTATATTGTTATTTTTAAGTAAAACTATTGAAATAAAGCTTAAACAAACTAAAATATATTCAGATTAAGAAAAATATATTATATCAGACAACATACTGAAATAAAATAAGTTGAAGTACTAAATAAATAAAAATAAATAAAAGCAAAAAATATTTTAAGGATGTAATAAAACTTTATTAACTATTATTATTTTATGAACTAATAATAAAACAAATAACAAAATAACTACAACCACAATTAAAATTGGTATTAAATTATGAATTTAATTTAATTGTATACAATTATTTATTGTACTAAAAATTATTTGAAATATTAAACATGATTTAAATAAATTATTTAAATACTATAATGGTATAAATATGATATTAAAATAACACTGCATGGTTTACGTCAATGATATTCAGATATTTTCTGTGTGGAGTGTTTGACAGATTCAGACAAGTGTGTTTGTCACACACTTCTCATGTTGAGCTTAGCACGTAACAAAGAAGTCACACACTTTCCTAGAAAATACCCACAATTCTTGCACAAAACCCACACGCATACCATTAAACACACTCGGACACTAATAAATACACTTATAATGGCTTCTCACAGACACACTCTAAAAAATGCTGGGTTGTTTCAACCCAATTTTGGGTCAAATATGGACAAACCCCAAATGTTGGGTTAAAAATGTAATTGAAAAATTTAACCCAACGGGTTGAAACAACCCAGCATTTTTTAGAGTGCACCAACAGTAACACACGTCACACCGACCCAAGCCAAAACTGAGAATTCTGGGAAACTGGACGGTTCTGAGGAGAAACAGGGCAAGTTGGGAGACTCCAAAGGTGCGTCCCAATTCACGTGCATGTGCACTATTCTATGCCTATACACCTTAGTATTCTAGAGCGAGTAGTGTGTTCACTTATATATAAGTTTGGAGCAGGAATCCTTTTCTGGACAACTGGTGGAAGGGGTATGTGTATATCAGTGGCACTAAAATGAATCCCTACAGCATTTAAGAGGCAAAAACAGTCAGAAACAGAAGATGCCAGAAACACAGATCGCTGATCTGGAGATAATGTGATGTGTCGCTCACAGTGGTGCTGATTGGACAGCTCCTCACAGCACAGAGTCCAATACAGCGTACCGGAGACTCACTTCACTATCCCTGCTGTGCCACAGATATAAGGAGTCTAACAGACCATATTTCCTTCTTGTAGATGAAAACAAAACCATGAAATGTTTGTAAAACAAATGCGCTGTTTCAGAAGCCAGCACTGTAAAAAAATATTTTCACGATTTGTTATCACAACTTTTTATCTTTTGTCAAATCAACTTCGATAACTAACGTGTGAAGATAACACACTATTTTGAGTTTCTGTTTATTAAACCATTCTTCTTCATTGTATTAACTCACATTTTTTTAAATACAACAAACTAAAAATTTTAAGGCAACAAGGTAACTTGCTTTTTTTAAGTTAAACCAACATTTTGTTTTACAGTGAGTGAGCGGCTTGCTGTCTGTACGGCTGCTTCCCACGGTGGCATTATAAATGTCTGCATGCTTCTCACTGCATTATTATCTTAGAGATGCATACAAATACTGATAGACCAATTAGTTGGCTAATATTTCGCTGTTCATTGAATCAGTTCACAGCTGCTTTCACTGACATTATTGGCCACCAGATATCTATATATTGGAATTGGCCATGGAAAACCATACACTATCGTTCAAATGTTTAGGGCTAGTACGTTTTTATTTAAAGATAAATGAATACTTTTATTCAGCAAGGATGTATTAAATTGATCGAAAATAACAGTAAAGACATTCATAATGTTAAAAAGATTTCATTTTCAAATAAATGCTGTTCTTTCTACCTTCTATTCATCAAAGAATAATAATGTTTCAAGCTTCCACTAAAATATCAAGCAGCACGACTGGTTTCAACATTGATAATAATAAGAAATGTTTTTTGAGCTGTAAATTATCATATTAGAATGATTTCTGAAAGATCATGTGACTGAAGACTGGAGTAATGATGCTGAAAATTCAGCTTTGATCACAGGAATAGTTTAGTTTAATACTGTATATATAACTGTATTTGGTGCTTTGGTGAACATAAGGGACTTCTTTCAATAACATATACAATCTTACAAACTTTAAATACACAGCACACAAATATTGGGTTAAATATTTCATTTTTAATTAGACTAGAATTTTTAATCAATATTTTCCAGGACTGAATGAAAAGCTTGATCTCTTGATCCATTTCTCTAGATCCATCTTGAATTATTTTTTGAGGTGGTTTGCAATGCAATCTGGGATTGTCTTCATGATAGATACACGCAATGCTGCTTTAGTGTCCTCGTATTCAGTCCTGTGTTAATGCAGTTCCAGGTCATGCAGCTTAACGCCATTGACATATTGATTTGTTCATAACATGTGTCATGCATGTGACTCAGGTGATCAATAACACCACATGTGCAGCAGTCCAGGAGTGCATCAATGTCATCCATCAGAGACCGCCTCCATTGTGATGTGGAACATCAACTAAGAGTGTTTTTTTGTGTGTGAAAACATGTCGATTTCTGCAACTTTCCCTCCCTCTCTTTCTCTCTCTGTCTGTCTGGGTCTCTCGTCCCATCTCTCTCGCTCTCTCTCTTTTGGACACACCCTGCGTGAGGGACCATTGTGTATTATTTTTAGAGCTGCATAGGTTGATCAATGGCAGCCAATGGGAGGTGAGCATTCGCTGTCAGCTGACCGGGTGACTGTCACACCAGTTCAGTGTCATAGTGAGGATATGTGGCGGTATGCGGTAATCCCACCTCCTGTAAAACACACACACACACACACACACACACACACACACACACACACACACACACACACACACACACACACACACACACACACACACACACACACACTAATTCTTATGGAAAATCCCCATGTGGAAGTGTACACACAGCTGAGTGGGGTAAAGGTGAATTAAGAACGAGAATATTTATTATTCTGATGATCGGCCAATCAGTGGCAGCCCTCATTAGCATATTCTGACCACATAAGGCATAACATGATGTCGACGCTCAGAAAATTGAGAGATGAGGCTTGTGAAGTTTCTCTGGGCTGTAAAGCGGCTGTACTGTAACTGTGGCATTTCCACATCTGTACGAGCTCCAGCGGCTCAGAGAGCCAGAGATACACTACATCCAGATCTCAGTTAACACCTGAAGTCACTGTAGCTCAGGCTCAAACTTCAGACTGCTATTATATTGCATATATATTCAGGGATTCGAACTTACACTTCATGAATGATGCCTCAAACGGAGTCGGCGGATGATAAAACAGCTGGCAAGAATATCAGCTCGTATGACTTGCGGTAAGCAATAAAGCGCTAGTACAATATATTGATAACATATTTGAACTACTGTTCAAAGGTTCGGGGTTTAAAGATGTTTTTGAAAGAAGTCTCTTATGCTCACCATTGGGGCATTTATTTGATCAAAAATACAGTAAAATTGTGAAATATTATTATGAATATTAATAGCTGTTTTTCAGGTCTCTTTGATGAGCAGAAAGTCCAAAACAGTATTTAAAATAGAAAAAAATCTATTGTCACATTCCTTTAGGGTGAATTTTTATCAATTAAATATGTCCTTGCCAAATAAAAGTAGTTTTAAATAGTATATATATATAAATATATATCATACTGACCCAAACTCAAAACAAATCACAAAATTACTGATTTTAGTTCACTATTTTTTTTCTTTTAAAAAAAAAAAAAGAATTTCAAAAATGTATGAATCCCTGTATAAAAGGAACTAAGTAACCGACTCTCATTGTTTCTTCCCGTCTTCATTTGGCATTTGTTTCCAGATATCCTGCATTTTAAATCTCCATGGCGTGTCATTGTGGCATCTCCCCCCGCTCAGTGTGTGTGAATCAGCCCTCCTCCTCTTCATCGCCTCCTCACTGTCATCGTGCTTCCCTTCTCTCATCACTGTCTATGTGAAGTGTTGAATACGCTTACATCCACAAGGGTGTATAGAAACATGAACTTGTGAAAGAGACAGTGCTGCGTCTAATACACAACAGATGCTCACACACACACACACACACACACACACACACACACACACACACACACACACACACACGCACACACACGCACACACACGCACACACACAGAATATAAAAGCTAGAAACTCA
This sequence comes from Phoxinus phoxinus, assembly GCF_949152265.1. Classification (NCBI taxonomy): domain Eukaryota; kingdom Metazoa; phylum Chordata; class Actinopteri; order Cypriniformes; family Leuciscidae; genus Phoxinus; species Phoxinus phoxinus. The sequence goes on along the minus strand of NC_136883.1, from coordinate 4,140,877 downwards.
TAAACCACAATACAGAGTAAATCATGACTGTAAAAACGCAGTTATCACTAATCTCTCAAATATAATAA
>NC_136883.1:4073309-4138309 GCF_949152265.1 Phoxinus phoxinus | reverse complement strand
ACTATTGCCAAGGGACATGCAGAAAGCTTGTAATTTTCTCTCTGATCCTTAAGATTTAGCGAGAGCAACTGCGCTTGTAGGCAGTCAGTTTAGAGTTTTAAATAAACATCCTGTAAACTGTAAAAGAATGACACGTTCAATAATTCATGGCGACTCTTTAACTCATCAAAATAATTTAAGCAAATTCATATTATTTCAATTATAGGAGAATCAACTCAATTTATATTATTGAGCAATTGTCACAATTTCAGTTCGTCTGTCTAATTCCTGCTACTGACTGCACGATTTCAGTATCATTACTTATAAAATCATTACAGATCTGTTCTACATGGATCTAATACACTTGAGTACATGCATGTAGACTGTATGATTATGACAACTATCGAATCGTAGGCTACGACACAAGTTAGCATAGAAGAATAAAACGTCATTAGCGTGCGCTAGTAAACTCAAAGAGCAAAATGAATCGCACGTCGGCAACTGTGGTTCTTATGTGCGCTGAAAAAAAGAGGAGAATATGGAAGCGGTCGTGAGACCAACTTGGCGTGACAATTCTGCAAGTGGAGCTTGAGGTTAGAAGTTTTAAGTGAACCCCAAAAGCCAGTGAAACCAGTGGTGATTTTGTGGCAGTTGCACAACCCTCTACTGTATTAATATTAACTCTATTAGACATAATGATCCTCTGTGCGACCCTCAAATCACCGGTGTCGAATCCACATACTTCAACTCTGAGTTCTGGTTCCTACGGAAATTGGATTGCATTACCAACACACACGCTGAGGACTGACGTGACAGAAACTGAGCTGTGATAATGGGCAAGAGTGCAGACCACAGCAAAACTGATCATGAAAGAGGAACAACATGATCAACCACAAGATGTACATCAGAACACGGCTGACTAAAAACTTATATTTTTATAATATTAGTTCCTATATATTTTCATTATTTTAAAGGGTAACTCTCGCCAAAATGCAACCTAGGGTCTTTTTGTTAATCTTAAAGTTGAAATACTTAAGTAAGCCACTTTTAAGTTTGACCGTATTTTCGTTTACACAGTTTACTAAAAAGAAAGATTTTGAACAGCTCACTGTAGCTGTGTCCGCCCATAGATATACATAATAAAGGCTAGATGTCTTACAGCGGAGTCTCTAACGTCATCCCCCGGCGGCCATCTTGTCACAGGCAAGCTTTCTGGCGGGCTCTGTGGTTCCTGATGTAAGGCGAGCGATCTGCACGAACACAAATCCTCTTATCTCGCTGAAATCTTGACGGATTTACAAACGGTTTGGTTTCCTACAAACGTTATTAACGCATCCTTTTTCAAATACAAGCTCAATATTGATTTTCACAAACGACAAAACAACAAATTATCCGTTAATTTATGTAGAACTAAGCTTTAGGAGCTTTCCATCTTTACTCTCCTCCCTGTTAAGTTGCATTCGGAGATCGACTATTTTTGACTGACAAAATACCGGCTGACACAGCTACAGTGAGTTATTCAAAATCTTTCTTTTTAGTAAACTCTGTGTACACAAACAATGTTGTCAATGCTGGAGTTCATGTGTAGAGCCCCTGGTGACACTTCAAGCACAGTTTTATGTGTGTCGAGCCTCCTTAGCGTTTTAAAAATAGTGATTTTTGATGCTATCATATACGTGCCCATAGCTCTCCCATTCAAAAGACAATGTGACCGTAAACGAAAATACGGTCAAACTTAAAAGTGGCGTTTCAATTCGCCTTTGGCTAAGCCACGCCCTAGAATGTAGATTGACCAATCACAGCGCAGCCGAGAACGAGCTCCACAGCGGTCCGACACTTTTTCACAGCGCTCCATTGACTTTAACACGGGCGTCTCATATTTTTGGTCTCGGCAGGCTATTACCGTCGTAGTTTTATCACAAATATGGTTAAATGTGTTGCCTGGGGCATTTGTAACACAGATACGCGTTGCCCAGAGAGGTTGGAGGTTTTTTTTTTCCCTTCCCAAAACCGAAGTAAAATCCTGACAAGTGTCGTTTTGGGATTAAACTGTGTGGACGTCCTCACAGTCAGCGAAACCCCTCAAGATCAACAACACACTTTTGCTCTAAGATACACTTTGCTTTTAACCTTACTGTGAAGTTATAGTTAGACAGTTTTATGCTGGTTTAGGTTATGATTTCGGTTCTCTGCCCTAATTGTTGATACGCTAGCACACGCTGCTAATAAATACAACTTTATACTCGCGTAGTCCGTTTGCTTTGTAATAGCGTTTATAGAAGTGAATAGAGACCAACCCAGCTTTGCATGAACATGTTGCTCTTGGTATTGTTAGTCCCAGCCTCCGTCTCGATTAGGATATGCGGTGGGTCATTTTTTGACTGTGACCGTTATGCTTTTGCCTCTATTTGGATGCCTTGTTGTTGTTGCGTTTCACCGGTATGTCTTGAATATAGCCTTCGAACGCACACTGCAGCCCCTTTTGCCTACTTCTATCCGACACTTTATTTGCTGCTTTATAAAAGTTTGATCAAATTTCAGCAGGAAGAGCCGTCACAGCATAAGCCATGTTGATACCAAACCACAGCCCAGATGAAGTTGTCGGAGGTAGCAACAGTAACTAAGGGGGGCGGGGCTTAGCCAAAGGTGAATTCTAATTATGTTTTTAAATGAAAGTTTGCCTCAGGTAGATTAACAAAAAGATCCTAGGCTGCATTTTTGCGACTGTTAACATTTAAAACCAAGGTTTGGATGGCAGCGTTCACACTTATTCAAATGATCCGCACTTATAGAAACGCACCAAAGTTCATTTTAATCAAAGCAAACCTGCAGTGTGAACACCCCCGTAAAGGCCTTTAACTTCCTAAAAAAAACTTGAAACTATCAATCAACAAAAGGCATGCTGTGTACAACAGGTTTTTCAGCAAAGTTTTGACAATGTTGATGATTTAAAGGCCTTATGAATTCATGCATCATATATTATATACTGTAGTAGGCTTTATAGGGTTAAAAGTGGTAGAGGATGAGGATCATAAATCTCCCACAGTCCTCAGCTCTGAGCTACTGAAGGACATCACAGGGGCTGTGAGTAATAGGCAGGGGCGAGCAACCTTCACCAGAGAGAGCGAGACCGACTTCAGCTCAACACGTAACACAACTGAAAAACACAACGTCTTGGAAATCACTCAACGACAGCAAACATAAATCTACCCAGAGAGAAGCACAGAACACACACATACACATGCATACGCACGTTGGGTTTTAACATTTTATGGGGACATTCCATAGATTTTATGGTTTTAATACTGAACAAAACTGTATATTCTCTCCCCTTAGACTAACCCTACCCCTAAACTTACTATACCAGATGATTTATAAGCTGTTTACCTCAAATAATGTCCCCACAAGGACAAGGATGTTGGACACACACGCACACACACACGTCTGTTAGATTCAGGTAATTTATGTGCAAGTGTAAACCTAAGTCATGACTACATAAAGTGTAGATGCATTTACTGTAACATGTACAGTCCTTCTGATCTGGAAAAACAGACACTTTTTTTGGTCCAATAAAATGTCCTTCAGAGTGAGAGTTATACAGCTACTTACACTACAACCTGCTACCAACTAGTAGGCCTGCAATTAAATCCATGGTTCGGTGCCATTTCAATACACCAGGGAGAGCAAATAATATAATAAATTTTTAAAAAGTAACAATACAAAACTAGAGAAAACTGTATTTGTACATTGTATAATGGGTACATCATTTAAAATAAGGCAGTATCCTAATAGTTAACAGAGAGACATTAGCAGTACAATTTCTGTTTAATCTAGATTGCATACTGTATCTAGATTGAACAATTTTACTTTAAAAAGGAAACAAACTGCTGCTTCAAAGAGGTCACACTTGTAGTTCGGTTTTCTTGGTTGTTTTGGTCCAAAAAAGAAAATTATACATTTAGTCTTGGTTGGCTTCGTGTTCACACTGTCATTTTTAATATCAAACCTAAAGAACTCACAACTTAATGTGTAAAGGAGTGAAAACAGTACTAGGCTTTCGTCCTCTGCACACAGAAGAAGATTGTATACGGCGTTCCCGGCGCCTGTACTGGACTGTGATGGCCAACATCGCTCTGACGACGACAGGAACCAAGTATTAGGGTCCTAACATCCTTATTAGGGTCACATCTTGTGACATCACGTCCTGTTTTTGGTTCGTTTAGATGTCTTTGGTCTGTGTCACGTTCATATTTCAGTCAAAGCCACCAGAGCTCACCTGGAAGCGGACTGACACCAGGGTTCAGATTGCAGTGTTCACTGACAGAGCAATCACACCAGAGGCCGTTTTAATCCAAACAAACCTGCCCAGTGTGAACACACTAGTTTTCCTGTGTTTTCGGATGATTAATACGCTGATCTGAAGAACCTACAATCCATCCGAGTTCTTTGAGGTCGCTCTCCTCACATGTAGGAGGTTTACCATCATATATAGATACATTTCGTTTCAAATGTATGCTCCCATAAAGAGAGGATCTCTCTGATATCTTAAAATAGTCTTGATAATTATATAATCTTTCCAAACACCAACCCAACACTTGTCAGCATGCAATCGAATCTACAGTACAGACCAAATTCAATGCAAACATTTACAAATGAAAGAAGAGCCTGATTCTACCAACTATTTACTCACCTACTTGCAAAGTAAAGCATTCAAATAAAACAACAGGACATTTTAACACAGAACCTTCAAGTTTCTAGATAAGAATACTTTTTACTAAACCTGCAAAGAACCATTGAAGAACAGAATAGTATCTCTCTCACCTTATCTCTCTCTCAGGATAGGATTCCTGTTCTTGTTATGAGGAAACTGAGTTTCTCTAGATCAACGGCCACGCTGTAGTTGAGAGGAGGAGGCATGGAGAGAGAGTGAGGGGACAGAGTTATGTAAATGGCAGAACCGCTGTGGCTGTGAGTAATCTGAGGCTAATTCTGGACACGGCTGGGAGACACCATGATGGAGGGATCTGCACTCCTCCCTCCAGCTACAGAGGGAATGAGAGAGCCCGTGGCTGATGTCCTCATCCGGAGTCACACACTTCACCTGGACTGACCCTCCTCAGCTCACAACACACACATCCCTTCATACGCCGATCACTGGACGCATTCAATATTCCTGTATCTTCAAGAGACGGCGCAGTGCTGCATTCTGCCCTGTATGCGAGTGAACTCATGAAAGCATTCAAGAAATCTAATGTATATCAACACAAATTTGAAGGAAATTAGATTTGGAGATATTTATATACGCCCCTGTGTTTTCTCTGAAATGTCCTGTAACTTATATTCCAAAGCGAATTACATAATGCAATGAAGTGCATACACACGTTTATTTCTATAGTGCATTTTTGTAAATGTTGTTTTATTTTACGGTATTTTTAAACGTGACTTACGCGAGACTGTCCAACTTATCTGTGTTTTGTTTATCTGAAAAATGCAGTTCTTCTTTCTCCGTGCGATTATGCGCTTGATGATATTTGTGTCTCACGAAGAGAATAAATATACGTGAATATATTACCAACCAAACAAAAATACATGAGTGTTTTTGCGAGTCGCTCTCTTGCTGATATACGTGATAATTGTGTAGTTAATTACTTAAAATGCAATTTATCATCATGCAAAAAAAAAAAAAAAAAAAATGTAATATCAGGTGTGCTTTACGACCCGCCAGGATACGGTGTGATTGATTGGTTACAATGAACATGTCTTATTTTTCTGTGGGTGCTCGGTTCAGATATAAACACCTGTGCCTATGGTAGTGAACGAGTAAATCACCTTTTTAAAGTAACTTGACGCTTTAAAGATCGTATCAATTACATCGTAACACCAGTAGGTGGCGACAAGTGACTTTTTATTTGTCAGAAAAATGTATTTGTCATTGAATCATTCATTCAAGCGAGGAATTCAAAAACACGGATTCATCCAGTAATGAAACAAGTGACGTCTTTATGAGTGAGTCTGTGAATGAGCGATACTCATTGGTGCCTTCAATATCTGCAAACTTGGTCAGTACCTCTGCGCCGCCATTACACGCACTTCTACACACGCACGCACGCACCCACTCGCATAGATTTCATATTCGCACATTCTGTGTGCTTATTTAAAATTAGTGTTGCTGTTGATTTAAGGTTGTTGATTTACCACGAACTTAATGAGATGTTTATCCAATGTTTTCTTTTTTTCTCTTTTTTCTTTATGGACATTTTTTTGGAATGAATGTGGACACGAATCTGCAAACGTGGATAGCGTGACGCGGTCGGTTCCCGGCACGGATCTCGACGACCAGAGACCGCTTGTGTGAACTTCACTTCTTATTGTGTTTTTCTTTTTTTTGGGTCCATTTCGTTTTTTTTTTATTTATGAGTTTGAACATGTGTGGAAAAATAAATATCCCTTGTGAACTGACCTTTTTTCTGGGATTATTATTATAATTTGTTGTGTAACAGGTGGTTACCTTTTCTGCTATCCTGGGTTAAGTTAAATTTTTTTGACAGGTTTAATCCTGTCAGGCGCCCGAAGGGTTTTCTTTAAAATAATTTATTTACGAGCGGGCCACCACCGTTACAAGTCATTGAATCATTTGTTCTAGCCGAAAATATAAAATTATTTAAAAATTTTATTTGTGTAAAATATAATATCTCTTCTTTCTTTTTTCGTTTTAATTTTGGATTCTACATTAAGAAAATAGCAATGCGAACTGGAGTGAAACTAAAATTACAAACTCTTGATGAATTTCCAAGCTCTCTGAACGCTCAGCTCTCACAAGTCTTATGAGAGTGAGATGAGGCCACGGTGATGGAAAACAGATATGTCTTTATTCATTCAAATCAGCACTTTATCAGGCTGCAAAAATAAAAGAAACAGAACCGAGTCTGCTCTTTTAAAGCGATAGTTCTGTCATCTTTAACTCGCCCTCCTGCTATTCTGTCTCTTCAGAAGACTTGGATCAAACGGCTAGATTCATATGGATCACTTTTACTGTGCATTTTTGTACATTTTGAAGCATGAAACTTTTGGTTGTATGCACTTATTTTGTGTTTGATGTCTTATGGGTTTGGGTAAAAAATCTGTGCATTCAAAAGGTTAAGAATAACATCACATGGCTGTGACGCAATCCATTCTCGGAGCTTGCAGAGGTCATGCAGACAATTTCAACAATTCATTTCCACACAAACACAATCAAGTTATTTTTTCTTCACAGTCTGAGTCGGAGTTATCCACAGTCTCAAGTATACTTCTTTAAGTGCCATCAACCTCAGATGTTTCTCCTAAAAGTCCTTAGAAGATAAAAACAGGCACACCGCCAAATGGTTACAGGCTTCCGTACTTCATCCGCTGTATAAACCAGCGGGTCGATTCTCTCAAGTCTGTATTCCATTCATCCTAGATATCGAGAACACATCCGGGAACTTTCATGCGTCCTCTGTACTTGCGTTCTTGAGTATTGGAATTGAACTTCGATGGTTGATAACGTAATACGAGAACACAAGATCGCTTAAGAACACATATTGAGAAAACACATTATTTCAACCACATTTCAATGTTACAGTCACCATGAAATCAAAATGGACTGTTATTTTTTTATGAAATATTGCAGTATTATAAATTATTTATCCATGCACATCGTTATTTTTTATTTTATTTTAATTAATGTGCCTCGTAATTTTTAATCAAAGCAAACCACAACCATCCAATCAATTCCCCATGGACAAAATCAAGTCCCACCCAAAAAAAGTTTGGTTCCAGAAGCGGTTTCACTCGAATGTACGCCACTATACGGAAGAAAAGGCTAATGAATTTCATTATGGTCTAGGTAAAACAATCGTGATATTAAAGAGACATGCTCTCTAATGTCTCTACACTACAGTATATGTACAAACAGAAGGCAAAAATGAGGAGGTCAGCACTATTTAAAAAACAATGCGAGACACAAGAGAGCCGTCCTTTGCAGAGAGCCAAACGCTCAGTTAAATCTTGCATTGACATGAGACAATGCGTTAAAGCCACACTTTTACACAGCTCCCATTGTGGTAGGTTGTATAGGCTTTTCTAAATCCACGGGCGTCGAATGACATGAAACAAAAGAGATGGGCTGTGCCTCTTGTCACTGGTTAAACTGGCATGTGGTGGTGGTCAGACAACAGTCTTGACCACTCAGAACACAGCAACACATCAGGACAGAAGATTTGACCTCCAAGTACAGATGGGTCACAGCAATAACCCAACACTGCGTCGTATCTCATGCTGTTGTTTTAAGTGCCCGTCACGAGTGCTGTCTTTTCAAGAGCGCGTCAATCAAACATAAAACTACAAACAGCATCTAATGTATATACCATAACGGTTACTTCTTGATGGATTTGACTTGATGCATCACTAACTTGATGTCTTCCCAAATATAAAAATATAAATTCTAAGAACATTTTGCTAACTTTCACATTAGGTTATGAAAATGTTATTTCTGAACGTTCAAAAAGTCCAGTGTTTTACATGTTTATTGGTTATGCAAACGTTAAAGGAACAATCCATTTTAGAATTTTGCAAACATTATGGGAATGTTCTTTGAACATTCTGAAACATTCCAAATAAACTTTTTCAGAAAAACAAAACAAAACAAAAAACACTTCATGAACAATGACTAAATAACGTTTTAGTGCTAACGCTTTGAGAACATTTTTAAAGACCTGATCACTCTGACCGCATATTACTGGAAGAACGTTTGTTCACAACTTTGAGCAAACCTTTTCAAAACATTCTGTTAGCTGGGTTATCACTGTGAAAGTGCTAGCATAAGTTTCAAAGACTTCAGTTTAAGTCCAACTTTATGCCTTATTAAAAAAAATAACTAAAGTTTTTGAAGTACTTCTTAATGCATCTTTATATTCAGCCGCAGAGAGATACATGAAAGCATACAGTGTCACGCAGCAGGAGTTCATGTCAAACACTTCAGTAAGAAACTATTTTAGAAGAGATTCACAGAGAGGATTTGAACTTTTTAAGCACAGATGCACAAAACACACCATCAGCGCAACAGATGCAACTGTACGGATTAAAAACATCTCCGCTGACAGACTCATCACAAGACCTAACCTGTGTTTGGCCTTCACTTACCTTCAGTTCCTGGACAGTTATGGATTGTGATCTCTTATCCCACAACTACAGGTCAGGTGTCTGGCCAGCGATATATATTTCTTATTCGCAGGTCAAATACTGAAATCAAGAGACAGCGAAACGGCTGAAGCCCCAGACAGCCCGGTTTGAGCACGGCGGTCTGTTTGTTCCCTGGCATTGTGATCGGAGCTGTTTGTCCAATAAAAAAGGCAAACAATGACATTCCGCAGCTTGCAACTGTATTCAGGGCTCAACTTCACAAAAGTACAGCGGGGCTCTGAGATATCTCACCTCAAACTAAACAGCTGTCGCACTGACGTTTGCAGAGATATGTGGATCAAGATTACTATATCTACCACACACACACACACACACACGTTCGAGAACAGAAGGATGTCTGTACTAATGTGGTCTTGATTCTTACCTACACTTGTCTGCTCCACCGTCGGCCCTGTGAGAGAATCAACAGTGTTAGTCAGTTTAAGATGCTTGTAAACGCTGGAATACACAACACAACATTTGAACAAATTGCAGTCCAGTAGTCGCTGAAAGTCAGAGTCAGTCTCAGTCTGCACACTTCGGGCAGTCGGAGTTGACAGATTTCCCAGAAAATATTGCATGGTGTTCAAGACTCACAGACCCGCAGATAGATTGCAGATAGATCAAGTATGTTTGATATATTTTGAGCTGATATTAGAAAACGTTTTTTTTTTTTTGTCATAAAATTCCTAGCAATGAGGCACGTTTATGTGCGAGTTTGTTGTGTTCGGGAACTTCTTGAAAGTCTGTTAGTGTGTGATCATTCAGCGCAGGGCCTTTGAGGTCCCTGTACCCATCATTTTTTTGAGTGTATATAATGAAAGTTGTGAAATAATTGCCTAATATTAACTCTAATTTGGTGACCTAATTAACTGACCTTCTCATCTGAGCTCAAACACCCGCTCGTCAATGTCAAAATGTTTGAGATTTATGTTCACAGAAGTGCGAGCCGAGCGCAAATCCCAACGCGATGCTTCAGTTTACGGTCATACAGTGCGAGATGAGAAGCAGTAGCTAAACTAAAGCGCTGTTTTCAATAGAAGTTTTAAATGACCGACAGAAATAATCAGTTTGATCAAAGACAGTGGAAACTAGAAGCTCAATTTAACAACACAAGCACCCTATTAAATATATTGCCATTATTATTGTATACATATTTGTATAACGTTACCTCGAATGGGTTGTAATATTTCCCCAGTATCAGCACTGGGACTTTTCCCGGTTTGTATCACTCCGCTTGTCTGTGTTTGGCAACTTGCATCATTAAACCAGAAGGTGGCGACGACAACTGACTGTCTTTATGAGTGAGCAACTGAACCATTGATTAAATGAACAGATTAGTCTAAAAACATTGATTCATTTAGGAAATAAAAAGTATCTGAAACTGATCTTCGATGCTCATAATGTCTCATATGCCTCTGGACACAGAAGGATTGCTTTGGCATTTGTTTGAAATGTAACATCTATGCAAAATAATAATCCTTGAATCATTTCTTATTTAAGGCCATTCCCGTTTCCAATATGTGATTGTGTATTGTCAACAATAAGCAAAAACATTTTATAGTGTGGATCATTCGTTGTGACATTTAGACTGATTCTCATGTTTAATAATCTGTTATCTGATCAAATACTTCATGCTACTGCCCACCGACATGCTTTTAAAGCTACTGTTGTCCATTTTTTTTAGCCTTCAAAACACCTTAAAATGCACATCGAAATTTTTTGGGACCTCTGTATTTATAAAACCCAGCGTGCGGCCCTGATTCAGTGTATGATGTCCAGTTTTTCTCTGTGACATTTACATAGTTGTCAAGTGTACAATGACTGTTCAGGTTTTAAAAGTGTCCCCCCAAAAAAGTCAGTTTTATTTTTAAGGAAAATGTTATTATTTCGATTTTTTGAAGGTTTGATTTGTTACCATTAGATAATGCATTAGGAATCATGAACTAAAAATGAATGAAAACTATGCTTTTATTATCACCAGATCAAGCCTGGCTGTTAAATCCATTTTTAAGGCTTTCATGCTGGTTAAAGCCGCTGAGTTGAGCATCAGTGGAAAGCATTATGTAACGACTCCTGTTTGTCCCTGAGCTCTCGGGAGTTCTGATTGGCTGAGTACCTCTGCACAAATCAATTCATTTATTAAAACTGACCTTAATTATTGATGTTTCTGACATGCAGACACACAGGACACGCAGCGCACGTACCTGTCCTCGCGGATGGAGGGAGTCAGGAACCGGCTGGAGTCGTCGTCATGGCTGCTCTGCTGGCTGCTCTGCTGGCTACTCTGCTGACTGCTGGGAGAGAGTCGTATTGATAAGTGTCAATCAACCTGCCGTGACAACATGAAACGTGTAACTAGACCGTTCTAAAGAAGTCTCTAATGTACCAAGGCTAGATTTACTTTGTTTTTTTAGAAATATTTTTACAATTTAAAATTCCTGTTGATAAAGCTGAATTTTCAGCATCATTACTCCAGTCTTCAGTGTCACATGATACTTCAGTAAAAAAAAATTACTAATATGCTGATTTGCTGCTGAAGAAACATTTCTTATTATCAGTGTTGCTGCTTAAAGGAACACTCCACTTTTTTTTGGAAATAGGCTCATTTTCCAACTCCCCTAGAGTTAAACACACTCGTTTTTACCATTTTTGAATCCATTCAGCCGATCTCCGGTTCTGGCAGTCGAACTTTTAGCATAGATTATTGAATCTGATTAGACCATTAGCATTTTTCACAAAATGTGTTGATATTTTTCCTATTTAAATCTTCATACCTTTAAACTCTTCTGTAGTTACATCGTGTTCTAAGACCGACGGAAAATGAAAAGTTGTGATTTTCTAGGCCAATATGACTAGGAACTATACTCTCATTCCTGCGTAATAATCAAGGAACTTGATTAATAAATCTCAATTAATAAATTAATAATGATTATTGATTGAACTCAATAATCTATGCTAAAAGTTCGACTGCCAGAACCGGAGATCGGCTGAATGGATTCAAAAATGGTAAAAACTAGTAATGTGTTTAACTCTAGGGGAGTTGAAAAATGAGTCTATTTCCAAAAAAAAGTGGATTGTTCCTTTAATATTTTTGTGGAAACCATGATAAAAAAAATTGTTTAGGATTCTTTGATGAATAGAAAGTTTAAAAGAACAGCATTTAGCATATACAGTAACAATAGAAATGTCTTTACTGCCACTTTTGATCAAGTCAAAGTGTCCTTGCTGAATAATAATACAAAATCTTACTGACACCAAACTTTAAATACTTTACAACAGCAAAAAACAACAACTTTCAAATAAACTTTCAAAAAAAATTAACAATATTTGGCCATATGTGCTATGAAATGTCTTTAAAATGTAAGTTGACTGTAGTTGTTTTTTGAGTAATGGTCAGTTGCTTCATGCATGTGGCATTTTCTCTATGAATAATGTATCCGTATGATTTGACCACAAGAGGGTGCAGTACGCCACACTCAGACTATTTACAGCACAACATCTCAGAAATAAATGAACAGTTTCATGTGGAGATGAACAAGAGCTGACTCATGAAAAACACTCGCAGTGCTTGAGCCTTTATTATGCTTGGTTAAGGCTTCTGAAACTACTTAAACACAAGAGTAAGAGGCATTTCATTTCAATTTCAAGCTATTTAGATGAAATATTTCCAGCCAATATTTTTTATAAATATACTGTGCGTTACACATTCGCTAGAAAACACATCAGCTCACCTGTTCTTCAGTCATAATTTGCCAATACATATTGTTCCCTCTCCTTTGATTTGAATTACAACAGACCGCTTTACATTACCCATTTGCATTAAATGTAATTAAACCAGTATCATTTCACATGGTTTTTCCACATCATTTCCAGCACGAGTCCTTTGGAAGTGCATGCAAAGTGGATTTGCAAATCAGCGTCCTCTTAATATGTCGACAACACACAACTGCAGTGTTTGAGGGTCAAAATAGACATTGTTCACAGACAGCCAATGAAGACCATAGACCGGTTCAGACTCGGTCTTTCCTTTAGGAGACACTAACCCCATTTATCTGCACTTTCATTTTCACTTTGCAGACCTTTTACATTCACAAACATATTACTCACTAAATTAAAGGTAATAGCTGGGGAAAAAAAATCTAAAGCTGGTAGATAAATTTACTACTAAAGAAAAACTTGCATGTATAATATGTGACCCTGGACCACAAAAGCAGTCACGAGTCGCACGGGTATATTGGTGGCAATAGCCAACAAAACACTGTATGGGTCAAAATTATAGATTTTTTAAATGGAAAAAATCATTAGGATATTAAGTAAAGATCATGTTCCATGAAGATATTTTGTCAATTTCCTACTGTAAATATATAAAACATGTATTTTTGTGAGTGAATGCAGCACAATCGTGAACATAAATGAACAACTTTAAAGGAGATTTTCTCAATATTTAGATTTTTTTGCTCCCTCAGATTCCAGATTTCCAAATAGTTGTATCTCGACCAAATATTGTCCTATCCTAACAAACCATACATCAATGGAAAGCTTATTTATTTCATAAAATTGACGCATAAGACTGGTTTTGTGGTCCAGGGTCACATAGGTGGATATTGTGATGGAATTTGCTCCAGTATGAAGCACACACACACACAAAATCCCATTCGGCATGCTGGATCTCCTCATTCCATCAGCTCAGGGATTTATAGTTGTGCGATACGCTCAGGTGCGTGCAGGTATTTGCCTGTGGTGACTACGGGCTACGCACACCGACAGGAAAGCTCATATCTGCAATTCAAACTATGCAGGCAAATCTCTCATTTATGGTCAGTTGTTCCGACAGCATTTGACCCGTGTCAGCTCCTCTAGTTTGCTTAACACACTGCAGGTTTAGCCGGAGTGTGAGTTTATGCACACATGCCTGAGGGTCCAGACTCTCCTCAGAATGGGCCTTACGTATAACTTCCCTGCTAACTAGAGTGGATTGAAGCTCGACATGGCCTAGAACACTCCTGAATCATTCATGACCGTTTCCCGTCTGACTCTTTGTGTGTGTTTTAACTGCTGCGGAAACAAAACCCCAGTGCTTTCAGCCAGACTGACGTCAGACTAGGATCAACTCGTTCAACTGCCGGCCCAAGAGCCAAATTCAGCCCGTTTGAAATCTCAAGTAGTCTGATGATGAATATGTCATTTTTATACATATAAACTTGTAAAAACATTATAAATCCTGCACACTACTTGAAGAGAAACTATGTCAATGAAAGTGGTCAGCGCTAAAAATCCAGGTGTAAAAATCCAGGGTCCAAAATGTTTGCGATTGGATTTTCCAGTCAGAAACACACACATATAGTGAACACACTATATCTGGCATTCGTAGTGTAAACAACACCAATCGGTCCATTTGTGTCCTGGGAAAGATCATAGCATCGCCTACTCGCCTCTCAATCATCCACAGTTCAAAAACAAGAGTATTAAAGGATTTAACCTAAAACTTTTGCTGATAATTTACTCCATGTCTCCATTACAAAATATGTCCATGTCTTTCTTTCTTCAGTCGAAAAGAAATTAAGGTTTTTGAGGAAATCATTCCAGGATTTTTCTACACAGAATGGACTTCAATGGCAACCATCTATCCCAATGTTCAAAAGAAGGTTCAGATGTACGTCTCAATGCAGCTTCAAAGTCTCGACACGATCCGAGTTGAGAAATAAGGGTCTTGTTTAGCGAAACGATTGGTTATTTTCTAAAAAATAAAATAAAAATGTATATACTTTTTAACCACAATTGTTCATCTTGTGCTGGTCTGCGATGCGCCACGCATTACTGTACGTCATCATGTTGGAAAGGTCACGAAAAATAAAGACAAATTTAAATAAATTAAAACAAAGATGTCGGACGATTTTGAAGTTGGAGGAGAAAATCAGATGGAGTTTTTCGCCCTTACCTAACTTTTTTGAACCGGAGTACACAGACAAATAACTTTTTGAAAGTGAACTAATCCTTTAAGCTTTGTAAGAGTTTTAATAGAAAATATATACATTTATACAAGCATATAAGAAAGCACATAACCCACACTCACTGACCCTTACCCAGTAATGATGATGAATGCATGTTACTGCAACTGAAAGTGCCAAGACAGTGACTTTTTCTGTGATAATAGAACAATGCGATTTCCTGTTAAATGTAAGCCATCTCTCCATCTCAGCTTCCTGCCAGCGCTGCTGACTCAGTTATACAGCAAACACAGATGAAGCTTTTCTTTATCACAAACCCCTCGTTCAGACACTTGCCAAAGTGAGTCTGCAATCACCTAAACATGAACAAACACACTCGCCCGATCACATGACCAACCGTAAGCTTTTAGCTTCACCAAACTAATGTTTAATTCATTTATAGATAATAAGGAGTTATATAAATACGTATAATTACTAAATATTATGAAGTCAATAATGCTTTTGTTCAGCAAGGATGCATTACATTGATAAAAAGTTACAGTAAAGATATTTATAATGTTATAGAAGATTTCTATGTAAAATTATTCTTAAATTATTTTTAACTAATTGGTTTAATTCAAATCAATTCTTTTTAACTTTCTATTCATCAAAGAATCCTGACAGAACCACAATTGTTTTCAAAATTGATAAGAAATATTTATTGAGCAGCAAGTCATCATATTAGAATGATTTCTGAAGGATCATGTGACACAGAATACTTTTTTTTACTATATTTTGAACAAATAGCCTAAATGCAGTCATGGCGAGCCCATGTTCTTTAAAAAAATATTAAAAAATCATATAGATCCCAAACTTTCAAAATAAATAAGTTCAAACTCCATCATCCAGATCATCCAATCAAATGACCGTTAAACAAGTAGACCAATCAGTTTAGGGCTTTTCCCGTAGACTTTAAACTTGCATTATGAGAACAATTGTACACCTACTGTGCTCCTCTAGCTGAGAAAAATAACTCTTAAATCTGAAATATTAACAACATGGACAGAGTCTCTCAGCTGGAAGGTGCACTTACAAGTTCCCCATGTCTTAAAATAGCACCAGAAGCTCTTATCAGAGCAAGGCAGACTGGGAACGGTCTGGATACAAACCCAACGAGACGAGACCGCATACACAAGCCCAGATAAGAGACCTTCCAGAACCCGGACTCTCAGATCGAATATCTACACTGAATGAGGAAAGCGAGTGAGATACGAGAAGGAATACCTTTACTACTGCACCGATATTGGACTAAACTGAGCATGGGTTCTCTCTATCAGAGACCGCAAAAAATAAATGTATTGCACAATCTCAATTTAAAAGGCTAAATTTAGCAAAAATGGATCTAAAAACTACCAAATACTAAACATCAAGCCTCAGTCACTAACAAACACAATCTCATGACACTTTAAAACCCCAGAATGCAGCTTTGGTTCCCACCTTTCTGCTGGATGGATTGGATAATTGCGGTCTTGTTTGGGATCAGGGCAGCTTCTGAGTTTCTTTACTGCTGACACACACTTCACAGAGGAAAGTGTCAGAATACACGGCAAACTGTTTAACTATTAATCTGCCTTCTGTGTTCAACATTAAGCTACATAACAAATTCACCACATTCTGTTTTGAAAAGCGACATGAGACTTCTGAATTAGATATTTTGGGACTGTTTGGGAATTGCTTTATTCTGCTGCCGCTGCTTTATTCTCTAGAAGTAAGCACTGGAGTTGTCAAAAATATAGATTTTTCAATATGTATTGATAATGAAATATGTGACCCTGGACCACAAATCCAGTCACATATGTCACAATTCTGAAATTGAGATGTATAAATCATATGAAAGCTGAATAAATAAGCTTTCCACTGATGTATGGTATAGGATAGGACAATATTTGGCTGAGATACGACTATTTGAAAATCTGGAATCTGAGTGTGCAAAAAAATCTAAACATTGAGAAAATGGCTTTTAAAGTTATGCATTTATGTTCGTGAATGTGCTGCATTCACTCACAAAAAATATTTTTTGATATATTCATGGTAGGACATTTACAAAATATCTTCATGGATCATGATCTTTACTTAATATCCTAATGATTTTTGGCATAAAAGAAAAATCTATAATTTTGACCCATACTGTACAATGTATTGTTGGCTATTGCCACAAATATACCCGTGCGACTTATGACTGCATTTGTGATCCAGGGTCACGTACAGTTGTATATAAAACAGTTCCAAACTTCTAATACTCATTTCCCGCAGTATATAGACCGATTCCTGCTGCAGTCGAATAGTGTTGGTGTTACAGGGCCTGAATTTCAGCATAATTTGACCCATTCCCGCAGGTTTAGCGCTAACACCCAAAGTGAGCACAAATAAAGCCACCTCTCAAACACCCTGTGAGTCGGGATTTGCATGAGAGCAGATAAACAGATGACATAATTAAATAAACACATGAAAATTAAACACTAATGCTGATCAAAATAATGATGAATAATACCATATTTGCTAAAAACAACAGCAGCCCACCATACGGACAGAGCAACAACTGACATGAACAAAACAGACCTGTTATTGAACTGTTATTTATATAACTCTTTGTTGGAAGAGTGTGATTTTCTCAGATCATGTGATCAATGATGACGTGTGATTCTGTGCATTTTCATTACCTTTGTGCATTTGACACTTTTCAGGCACTTTTATCTGAAGAGGCCAGCACAATATCTCAACAAATATACTCAACCCATCAAATCAGTCTTAAAACCTCATATATTATTAATATCTTTCATTTTGCTTGACTAATAATTGAGAGAAGATATTCAAAATGAGCATGTATTATATAACTGTACAGCTCTGCATCTGCCATTCAGTCCCTTTCAAATCAAAACTGTCTGTACAATCTCTTAAAATGGAATAAAACATGATTCTGTTAAATAACTACTTCAAAACTAAAGACTGAATCGTCAAATCCTCTAAACTAAGGATGTATTAACAATGTGTGCTGAAAAGTGCTGAATATTTCAGTATATATATATATATATATATATATATATATATATATATATATATATATAATTTTTCTGTTTAGGTCTGTTTCACAAGAAATAAGACCATTAATTGCCTTTTAATTTAAATTTAAATAAAAAAGTTTTACTGACCAAAAAGCATTAAATTGGTATAAGATTAATGGTTTTATAGATGTAGTTTGCTTCGGGCTTTACGGTCTAAAGGTCAGTAGGCACAATGCTGAGGCTTGTGTTTCCAGTTTGTTTCCACAATATTAACATGATCTGATCTTACATCATCAGGTTAATGTGAAACCATGAGGGTTTGTCTAGAGGTCTTGACTTGAACTTTGTACAAATCTGCTATAATGAACAAAGACAACACAACAAATGTACACAACCTGAACCAATAAACTAAATAAAAAACAAATCATTATTGGCTGCCGAGTGGCTGACACTAAAGTATACTAAATGAATATAGTCTATATATATATGGGGTGCACAGTACTGGTAACGATGCACACCAGGAAAAGTTGAGGAAAGAAGTTGAGGAAACTTTTGAGTACCAACATTTTTGGGGACAGGGACACGTTTACTTACTGGAGTAGGACTTTTCTCCATCTCTGGTAAGACAGCATTCATGATGATAAGTGTGTTCATTAACTATAAGGAGTGCAACGGATCACAGATGATCCGTACGGACCAGGCCCCATGGTTTGTCACGCATGTGATTCACGGATCAACTGCTAAGTTTAACCATCATCGAGTGAATGTTTATCATTTGAACGAGAGAGAGAGAGAGAGAGAGAGAGAGAGAGAGAGAGAGAGAGAGAGAGAGAGACGTTTCAGGCAGCGCTCAAACACTGAATTGTTTCTGCTTTCGTGTTCACTTGCGCTTGAACGGACGCATACGCATAAAATTAAGTGTCAAAATACTCAAAAGTATCGACAAGTATTCCCTCGGTTATGTCATAAGTGACCAGTTGAGAAAGAAACCGGATGTGTCAGTATATTCAGTCCGTGCATTCAGTCTTAAAGTGACAGCAGCCTAATATTCCTGCTGTTGTCTGTGTCATTAATGTTAATAAAATAAAAACATCCTTATCATCATCTACCATGTTGGAGAGGAAAGAAGAGCATGAGGTGAGCAGTCAGGAGGAGAGTGATGACGACTGCTTGTAGGACAAGTGTGTCGTGTAAAGTGTGAGTATCAAGCAGCATCTCCAGGTCCTCCCTTGAAAATCAGCTGCCCTTTTAACTGCCCGACACAGTTAAACTCAAATTCTCATACTACTGACACATGTACGTTTGTTTGTGCGGAAAGCCTGCCTTTATTAAGCAACTGTAGGAAGACATTCGGAAATGTCAACAGATGTGTGCATCAGCACACACGCGGCAACAAGCGCAGGCGCGCACATTATGCACGTGTTTCATTGTCACGGCTAGATAAACAAATTTCCGCACACAGGAAGATGGATGTAAGGGTAATATTTTAAATGTATTTTAATCACAAAAACGAAACTACAAAAAAAAATTTGTAAACACCTCGCGCTGGTGACGCCTGCTGGTCAAACGATATAAAATTACTTGTCAAATAAATTAAACATAATGAAACATTAATTTGAGTTGAAATTGTTTTATTAGCATCTAAAGAATGCCTGCGCATTCACTGTCCTCGCGGCTGCTGCAACTTGCGCTCTCTTCATTATCTATAAAACAAAAAGGTGACAAAACGGTCAAAAAAATTTGAATATCGTGCAATTGGGCAAAAGTGAATTTATTTCAGTATTCACCTTAAAAGGTGAAACTTATATATTGTATAGACTCATGCAAAGTGAGATATTGCCTTTATTTGTTATAATTCGGATGATTATGAAAGCTTATTTTTAGTTTCACATGTAGATTAATGTGCGTCAGATTGATTTCACACCCACTCCTCCCGGTACCTGCAGTGGCGTTTTTTTCTTTTTAGCGATGTGTTCCAGTTCAGCCATGTCCACAAAACGAATGAATGAAAATTAGCTTACAAATGCATATCTAAGTTCGCGCCTTCGGTATCTTAGAAATAAAAGATAACAAAAAAAGATGCCGCAGCCGCAGCCCGCAGCCAATGAGCCGCCGGCCCGCGGGGGCTGGCTCATATATCATAATACACTGGCTGCTTTTGGCTGCGGCATCTGTTTTTGTTTCTTTTTTTTCTAAGATAAAAAGAAACTCAACCTCCACGGACAGTTTTTAATGTTTTATCATACAAGTTCTATTCAAGATTTTGTATAAGTATAATTTTCGGGACAATTAGGTCCGGATTCGGGATTCGGGACAACAGCTCAGATTTCGGGACTGTCCCGAATTTTTCGGGACATCTGGTCACCCTATGTGGCGCTGATGTGACCGAGCCTGATTTCAAGAACATCATTTCTAAATATCTGTCCGAACCCGGCCGGGCCCGTCGGGTGTCCATCCTCTACAGTGTAACATTGCTGAGACTGATACTGATTCAAAACAATAAAGACTAACAGAAATATTGCATAATAACTAAAGGCATTGTAAATTAATCAATAGAGTTGCACATCTGTGACTTAAGTTGAATTCTATATTAAATGTGCCAAGTTACACCGTACCTGCACTGTACGCATGACACACCAAAACTAAATTGCTCCTATTAAACTCACCGAAGCAGTCTTCCCTGAAATCAGCCGTCTGCAACCTCTCTACACCACACTCTCTCTGGCGCTCTTCTGTCACACTTTCTCCTACACTCGAGAAAACCTGGTTTGAAATCGTATTAGCTTTAAAGGGACATCTTCTTCACACAGGCAACACAGACTTAGTAATCCAATATATTTTCCTCTCAATGTTTTAAATGAGCCACAAAATTAAATTTAAACCACTAAATGACATTATGGGCTCTTCTCTAAAGAAACATTTATTAGTTTCCTTTTAACAGCCCTATTCTGTTCAAAGAAACCAGTACTGAGTGCCGGAGATCCCGGGATAGATGTGCATCGCTTGTAGGCTGAACCTACAATATTTAGCTCTGGCTGGAACCTGATGCAAATCAAATGTGGCAAACAAAAATGGTTTTTAATATCAGCCGAATGAGTTTTTGTGGCTTTTCAACCTCCTACTGCAAATGACTGTGAAAGCAGCGAGTGATGCAGTGACTCTGCCAAGTCCTCAGTGTCTCTTCCCCAGCTGATGCTATTCGAGTTACATATCTCTGTCAGTGAACCCTATCCAAGACCGTTAAAGATTGCTTCCCTGTACCTCAATACTGCATCCTCCTCCATAGACTTTCTCATTTGGGAAGGTATCATGTTTTATTAACTCATTTTTTTTTAGTCAGCAGCCATCTACTGTGAGTTGGTCATTATTATTAATAAACCACAATAAGGTGATCTAGAACCGCCACTGGCCAAAACTTTATTGCATTCAGCAAGTTAAACTTTCAATTCTCTCTGCAGCAACTTAACAAGATTCAAGCCTAAACCATAAAACCACAAAGCTGCATGCCACAAACAGATGATTTATAATAAACACTTAAAGAAGAATGTAAACAAAATCTGAAATAAAATCACTTGTATAGAATTGTTTTAATCCAGTCATAATTACTACTGCATGTCAATTCATATCCACAATAGAGCTAAGCTAACTCCTACAGAATAAATGAAACATGATCATGGTTTCTGGTTTTGTTCAGTTTGTTATACAGTAAATAATACCAAAGTGTATTAATTAAATAATAATATAATTTTGTATTAATAGTATACAAATAAATAGTATTTTCGCTTGATACCAGATGCTGATGTGCAAAAAACAAACTGGCTAGGTTTACTGACTCTATACTATTGTGGGTTTATTTATTTATTTTAGTTCATAACAAAAAAGATGATGCATATTTTAATGAGACATCACAATAAACACAAAGTTCTTTTGAAGAGAATATTAATCAAAATGTTTTTTGTTTTATCACAAGTGAAAATTTAAACAAAATTTGCTTTTGTTTATGGTGACATTAAGTTAAAAAATATTACATTGATCTACAGTAAGTAGATCAATACAGTATGTTCCCTGTGTTTAAATATATATATATATATATATATATATATATATATATATATATATATATATATATATATATATATATATATATATATATATATATATATTATTTATTAAATATGGTGGTATTTATTTATAATAAATCATCGTTTTACTTTGTATGAATGTTTTTGTCTTTGCAAAAAAAAATACAATTTGAGAAAAACGAATAGTATCTGGGCGTACAATCCCAAAATAAGAGTGACTGCTGCTATAAATCACCAATCGAGAGGTGTATGTTTATATCTCCAGAACCGCATGTCTGAAACACCAACCTGCTCTCACTGCCTTGCTCCTTCTTCTCTCGCACCTTGAGCCACTTGCGGAGCAGGAAGCGTTTGCGCCGGGGCGAGGCGCTCGGGGTGGAGCTGTTGGACCAGGCCGCGTCCTCGTCGCTGGACGGCGTGATTTCGATGGAGGGCAGCTGAAGATACTCTTTGGAAGCCGAGCGTGATCCTGGCTGCCACACTAGCCCGTTCTCAAGCCGTTCCCGCTCGCTGGGCAGCTTTTTCATCCGTCTCATCTTAAACCGTCGGCGCCGCAGGGTGGGGGTGGACGAGCTGGACCAGACGAGGCTGTCATGACCTCCTCCGCCTCCGCCCTCCTCCTCTCCATGGCCGGGGTCGTCCCGGGGGACGTGCACCTGGAGGGATGGCGGTCGAAGGGTGTCCGTCATGCTCCA
Organism: Phoxinus phoxinus; assembly: GCF_949152265.1. Classification (NCBI taxonomy): domain Eukaryota; kingdom Metazoa; phylum Chordata; class Actinopteri; order Cypriniformes; family Leuciscidae; genus Phoxinus; species Phoxinus phoxinus. The sequence continues at coordinate 4,115,360 of NC_136883.1, read as the reverse complement.
AACTCACCACCCCTGCCGCTGTGATCACCGTAAAGATGCTCAATTGAGACGTAGCCCGGTCCCAGGGAAGGTGAGAGGCTATCTGGCAAACCGACTGAGTTAAATATTCAAGAGGAAGCCGAGGTGTTAAGTTGATCCTGAGCGTCTGTAAAGAGCCGGAGCACAAAATGTACTTAGGTCAAAAGTCGAACATCCAGTCCTGTGCTGAATTTCCTTACAGAATAGTTTCTTGATGATTGCTTGAGAACCTGGGGCTCTTTCCTTCTTGTTTTAGCAACACTTTGAACTGACGAAGGGCACCTGGTGGTGTTTGGGTGGACGAACTGGTGGAGGTGGGTAAAGCTGCTGGGAGTGTTTGAGGCCTACAGCTGGTGGATTGGACGTATTAGATGACAAAGGAAGGCTCTGTTCTCCTCCCAGCAGATGAAACATGCATAAGGGGTGGCTATCGGTGTAACAGTACACCAGGACTCCCCGCAGGTCCGAGACGGTCTCACACACACACACAAGCATAAAAACTCAGACTATTGAAATTGCCTTTAACAGTTGTGTAAAAAGACTCTCTCCTGAGTTGTACACGCCGGTCGTCCAACAACAAGCCTGAAGACGGTTGGGAATGTCTGGGTTGGTCACGTTCCTGAGGTTGCTGTTGTTCCCACAATGCCCTGCATCTCAATCTTCCGACACATACAGCGGCCACAGCCTAAAGGTTAGAGTAAGGTGATAGGATGCCAGGTAACTAGGACACCGGTGACTAAGTGTTTAACACAAAGATATTGTTACAAATACATACAAAGCCACAAACAGTCACATGGACAAGATGCATCACCAAACACAGGGATAAATCAGCAAATCAAAAATCAAGCACAATAATTGTGAGTGCGCACATGCATACATACTCTGACAGCAATACAGTTTGAACTTATTCGGTCTACTAGTTTCAATATTGTCTTGCAAAGCATGCTAGGTTGGTTGAAAGAACTGTTCATTCAGGTTTGGAATGACTTGAGGGTGAGGAAATTATGACATAATCTTCATTGTGCTTTGAAAAAGTACTTTTGGGAATAACCTCAAACTAAAAAATAAAGTTCAAGTAACCAGATTTAATGCATGACACTGTGGTTTTTTAACTACTATAGTACTGGAGGGGGGGGGGGGGGGGGGTGGTTGTGTGGTGGTGGTGGTGGTGGTGTAGTGTTCAGTTGAACGAGAATAGAGACGAAAGTGATAAAGGACCAGATAGTGCAAACAAAAGCGTGACTAGAGTAAACAGCCCAATGAGAGACGTTTAAAGAGCGCGCAGGCCAAACACCCTGACCGCTGACCCAGTACTGAGAAACACAAATACAATCCAGTTGACATCCAATATTTACACAATCACTTCCACTGAGTTGCTCAGGCCTACGGCACACAAATCACAACCAACATCAGCATCTGATTATTTTCAAATGAAGCAACTAGACCAATATGCAAATTGCAAATCAGAGGAGAAAATGTATAATGTTTAGCAATCCCGGTCTACATTTCTCTGCGGGACGCCGCTGTCAGGTCGCGAGCGAACTGTTGACAGATCGTGACAGGATCGGGTTTCTTTGAGATGAGAGGCTGTGTCATTGTGTCAAGACAGACACTGTCATAACCTTGCTTCTCTTCCTCTCTCTCATTAACAGAATCACGTGAAATTATTATTCTTACAATATGTGTGAACTACAGTAGATGTGTGGTGCTGCTACCGGGAAAAAGTGAAAAAAATCACAATAAAACACATATTATTAGCAACTATTACAGTTTCTCAATGATACTAAAATAACACTGATTCACAGTCTTTATTAGCGTTATAGAACATGGGCAGAATAATGTTACTCCTTCGTTTCGCCTAAAAAAGATGCAAATATGTTTGCTACAAGCAAAATGAATACGGGTGCTGGTAAGAAAACAAAATAGACATGCAAATGCAATCAGAAAACATGTTTGAGACAGTTGTCTAAAATGAATTCAGATTAATTGCCTCACAGACTTGAAGAACAGGTGTGGAACACTTTTTTTTGTAACAAAACTTATAAACCTAGAAAACCTATAAAAAATAAAACCCAGGGATTTATAAAGTGCAAAAGGTAAAGTGCACACAACTAGTTTTGTTCTGTATTTTTTATAAAATAAATGCAGCTTTGGTGAGCATAAGAGACTTAAAAATTAAAGCATAAAAATTGGACAGACCCTAAACTTTTGAACGGTATTATATATACACAAGCAGACGAATGACTGACCAATCAGAATCAAGTATTACAGCATCCAAACTCTGCACACACAAACACACAAGTTGGGACATATACCATTCAAAAGTTTTGGGTCAGTGAGAAAAACAAAAAGTCTCTTAAACTCAACAAGGCTACATTTATTTGATCAAAATACAGTAAAACTGTAATATATAATATTATTACAAGTAATAATACAGTACATGTATATTAAATAACGGTTTTCTATTTTCATATATTTAATATGTAATTTATTCATGTGATGGCAAAGCAGAATTTTCAGCAGCCATTACCTCAGTCTTCAGTAACATGATCATTCAGAAATCAGTCTAATATGCTGATCTGCTGCTCAAGAAATTAATCATTTTAATGCATCCTTGCTGAATACAATTTTTTTTTAAATTATTATTATCCAAGCTTTTGAATGGTAGTGTATTCTTATAACTTATAATGATTAAAATGTGCAAATATAAAGTATGTCTCTTTCTTACAAAGATAAACTGACAAACATGCACTGTATAAAAGCATAACCTTATGGCGCTTTTCCACTGCACAGTACCAGCTCGCCTTGGCTCGCCTCACCTCGACTCGACTCGCCTCTGTTTGGTTTTCCACTGTGTAAAAGTTGTACCAGTACCTGCTTCCAGGTACTTTTTTTCGTATCACCTCCGGCGAGGTTCTAAGCGAGCCGAGGCGAGCTGAGGCGATACTAAAACGTGACGTGACACACGGGAGACTGCTGATTGGTCAGCGAGAATCGTCACTATTCACTGCGCCATCATTGCACGCGCCAGACGGAGTATCCTGAATAACCCCGGCATTTTTAAATAGTTTTGCCAGAGATTGCGTGATATACCCATTACTTATATTAAGTAAAACAGCATACACTCGATTTCCTCCATTGTCCTGTGTGTGTGGGTAGCGGGTGTGTGTCGCGTCGCTATGACGACCACCAGGTACTATTGTGGAAGTACTATGCAATGGAAAACGGAGCGAAACGCGAGCCGAGCCGAGACGAGCTGAGAAGAGCTGAGTCGAGTCGAGCTGGTACTGGTAATGGAAAAGCGCCATTACAGTCTATTTATAGAGTTTATACCATAGAACCGTATAAACCTGTGTAATTATCCAGATTTAAATGTGTTCTGAATGCATATTAAACAAATAGTTTAGCACACTATAGTATGGAAGTTTAAAAAGAAACATTTGAAGGACTTGTAAAGAGACCTATACTGAAATTATTTTAATTGAAACATCCTATCCTGTCAGTTACGCCCAGTGAAAATGTCCGCCTTTAGCATTACAAGCTGAAACCTATAAATGTGAATAAATTATTTACTGTGAAAGAGGAGAAGATCCTCCTGCTGGGATCTGAGATATACCAAGAGTGCGGTTCATTACAATATGAAGACACCAACTCACATTACAGTCATCCTTCATCAACATCCAATAACCTGGAACAACTTTATATAACCAAGGTCATGTGAATGAAGAAAAATAATATTCATTCCCCATTAATAAAATAGCTAACCTGATGGATAAAGTTCTGCCCTACATTGTATTAAGTATTCAGGAGCAAACGATTCGTTTTTAAAATCAGAAATGTTGTATTATGTTCAGTTAAATGCTTTGCAAATGTGGTTTTGTTGTAACAGTCCAACACAAATTACACTTTCTGCCGCAACGATATATTTTACTTCTGTGATATTTGTCTCTGGCAGAAGAGATTTCTCTAATAAAGCCTTTGAATGTTGTACACTGAACAGCTGACAGTTCATTATTCATTTTCATTATATCTGTCGCTCTCTAGATTCTAGTAATGATTAGTGTATTCAGATGAAATACCTGACGTATTTAAGCTCTATTAATGCATCCGTCTACATCATGAAGGATTGGTCAGAGACCAGACGAGTGTGTTTCTGTGGAGACTCACAGCAGGAGTTTCCCTCGGATTGCTAGAAGGTCATGTGATGAAAGGCTGGGAGAGAAAACACATTCTGCTTGATGTACTGTAACCCCTAATCTAGATCCCAACACATCCACACACCCAGACCGAGTTACTGCAGAGGCAAACTGCTGTATAATACTGTGTGTCGAAGGATAATCATCTTTACTAATTTGACAAGCTATAATTAGAAAGTGTTTGATGTAAGATGAGAGATACAGTATAAAGACACAAGGGACATGTGCCAGAACCTGGAAGAGGCGAATATGAACCATACAGAAACTGTAAAACTAACAGAAAAAAACTAACAGACGAGATGCTGATGAAACTGATACAAGAGGAAATACTTACATAATCAATATGGTGCAAAAGTTCATTTATTTCAGTAATTCAACTTAAAAGGTGAAACTAATATATTATATAGACTCATTAGATGCAAAGTGAGATATTTCAAGCCTTTATTTTTTATAATTTTGATGATTTTACAGAATATGAAAACCCCAAATTTGAAATAAATGAACTTTTGCACCATATTACAATTTTTCGAGTTTCACCTGTATTTCTGCCAATGCCACTTTTTTGGGGGAATCTCACAAAATATGTCAAGATCATGTACAGTTGTCTAAATACAGTATGTCCAGGGGAAAATATATATTTAGCATTGTATAATTATTTTATACAATTATTAATTATAACTCTTAATCACAATCTCATTACTGTAATGTAAAATATTGTACTGTAATTATAATGCAAAACATAATAATGTAATATAGTAATACAATATCATTTCAAAATTATAATATTGTAAGAGTAATGTAAAAAAATGGAGTGTCATAACTGTAATGCAAAAATAATTAATATAATATAATATAATATTGACTCAGAAATTTTTTTACACCAAAGATTGCCTGTTAGATTTACAAAAAAAGAAATGATGTTTAAGCACTATGGAGAAATCAGAGCGAGTGGGAAGTGTCAGAAAGACATGCTGAGGTCAGGCTGTTCTCGGGAGGGTACATGAGCGCTGACTCCCTGATGATCACCTGGATCTCACAACCCTAACATTGCAGCATCACATTTTCAAATCTCTTTATGAATAAACCCCAGATTTGAGGTTTAAACAACTACATCGTCTGAAAAACTCTAAAAACTACATTCCGTGAAGCAACAACGGTAGTATTTTGAAAATTATAGTGGGCTTTTTCTAGCCAGGTCCTTCCATACTCTAGTACATTTCATTTGTTCAGAGAGTCTGGCCTCTCTTCATTGACCAGCGTTAACTTCCTTGTAGTTCCTTGTAGACCAGCGTATACTCTGTTGAAGTTTAAAACCATTGGATCTGCCCAGAGCCGCTCTGGATCTGCCATAACCAATCGCTAACGTTTGGTCGTGAAGAAACTTCAACTCAAACTAGCGCACAACCTCAACATCATCGTTCTCAGTCACTCCCTCTGTTCGCTGATTGGACCGGTAAAAAATTGACCCAGACGACGTACTGAAGGAAAATGAGAATTGAGCGGAAGTACGTAGGAGGGCGGAGCCAAGCTAGGTTTTTTATGTAAATATAAATATATAATCAAACCCGCAACCTTCCAGTCTGAGTCTCTAACCATTAGGCCACGACTGCCCAAAAGTTTGGATGCATTGCCCAGTATATATATATATATATATATATAACTTTAGAACACATCATTAAAGTACATAACAAAAAAGGGTGTTTAAACTCAAGCTTTTGTTCATGTTTCCTTATCAGATTTATATCGCTTGTTTCTCACAAGTCACATAGGCCTATATCTTTTCCATAATGTATGCTGGAAATAGTTTACCAGATACAAAGGTTCATTCCTCCACACCCTCCAAGCTAGTTTTATTCCTGTTTTTATGTAATGTTATGTAACTTGCCATGTGTAGAAATTTCAACAAGTTGGCCTGGAAAACATCCCAGCAGGACAGACGCTGAGACGAACTGCAATGACAACACAAGCCAGCGTTTCACTTGCTCCTTTATTCAGGTCAGCAGTGTGTGTGTGTGAGGTGTGAGCGCCAGCGGATGTGCAGAACACACACACTCCGTCTCTATACCGTACGAAACATCAACCTCCAAAACTAAACCATCAGCAATCGAGACTCGAAATAAAAGATGTAATGTTTCATGTAAAGTATTTAAATCCACAATTCTGTACAGTTTATCATGAGCGGAAACTATTGTAATCATATTTTCCATTTATGTCTGTACAGTAATCCGGTGCATAAACACCCATGTGGTCTGTGCAGTTTCTAATGTCACATGTTCACTGTCACTCATAAACGAAGCCAGGCCACACTCTGTCTTAATGGATAGCACACCTCTTACCAACATACATGTTCCACTCTTTACGGCGGCGCTGCGTGACCTTTGACCTGATAGTGAAGAGATCCTGTCAGCTAGAGAGATTGATTTCCTCTTACTCTCTTCAAAACAATAACCCTAAAACAATGGCATATTTATAGACTGTACTGGTGCCTTCAAGTCCACCCGGGAAGCTCCTTTTTACAAGTTAAGAAGCTGATATTAAAGTATCATGTGTTTGATTGCAATTTAAATCCTTTTATGTCACTCATCTTTAAATACAGCGTCTGCTGGGTTTTGATTGACACACATCACTCCACAGACATTACCTGTGGTTCCAACTGTAGAAAGACTGTATTAGAAAACAGATTGAATTCAGAACGATCCTGCGTTCCTTGAAAATGTCATCCTTTTAGACCATTACATCTGAATCCAACAACACTGAATGAGGATTGTTTAACGTCTATCTGCATAACATAGACAAATTCAACAAGTGAAATCTTTATGGACACCTGTTCACACACAAACACATGCTTACTGACATTCACACACACCGCTTTGCTCTTTAACTTTGAGTGAAACACACAGTGAGATTACCATGAGCCAGTTGACAGCTGGGAAGAGCTAGTGTTACAAAAGCAACAATAGTCTGAGTGTGTGAGTGAGAGAGGAAGGCCGATATGAGATTGAGACATTCGGACACACAATCTCTGCTGTATTCCAAAAGCAAAATAACATTTCTTCATCCACAACATGGAAAATGAAACATATTTCAGGCTTCTCAGCAGAGAGCAGATGCTGGGTGCGGAAATAATGTCCACACCATGAAAAAGCTTCCAGAACAACACTGACAATCAGACTGTGCTGAACAACACAGCTTCAAAACAAATCAGACTGCACAAATATTTGTTACATTTACATTCAAATCTTAAATTAATCCAAAAAAGCTAAAAAAATATTAAACTAAAGTTAATTTAGGCCTAGTGAAAAAGAAGTGTGCTTAGGCTGATTGTATTGAAGGTGCACTTGTAGTGTGCTTAAAATCTTAAAAGTATAAATATAAAAAACTGTACTTGCAGATAATATAATATTAATTAAATAAATGGCCACTGAAATGTACTCAAATAGAATAAACTTTTTTTGATTATGCGAACATTCCATTTAATTATGAAGACATTTTGGGATGATTCTTTTTTAATTTTCTCTGAACATGCAGTAACAATGTTACCCAAATGTTTCACAAAAACAAAATGTTTCGTGCTAACATTTTGAGAACATTAGACCTGAACTCTGACCTGAAATCTGAATAGAATGTTCTATTAACATTTCTGGAAGAATGTTTCCTCATAACTTTGCGATAACCATGGCAGAACATTACCCAAAGTTCTGAGAACATTCCTTGTTAGCTGGGGAAACAGTTGCCTTTATGATGAGCAGTCATTATTCAGAAATATTTAACTGAGGAATTACCGACCAATCAGAATGAAGTATTCCAGAGAACTGCCTAATGCACAACATGCAAATACAATTAGTTCTTCTACAACATTATTAATAATAAAATAAAATAAATTTTTTTTAGTTATGTTTGAGTAACAATTGGGAAAATAACATGTTACCAAGGGATTACATATAAATGCTTAAAATACATAAAGTAGATAAATTCAACACACACCTATAAATAAATATATATATATATATATATATATATATTGAAATGGTCTATAATACACACACACACACACACACACACACACAGCCTAATGTCCTGTTTCTTTGCAAAGAGTGCACATGACGTCACACAGGGACTCTGGCCCCTTCATCTAACTTTTGTTATCACTGTTACTGTTATCATCTGTTTAATTCACTCTCGTGTAAACCATGGTAACTGAAACTTTCACTGACTACAATATCTTATATGAATTTCCACATATCATCACAGTAATTACATTTACATCTAGCATCTTATTTGCGTTTTAAATCTCGCGTAGGCTACTCTTGACTTGAAAGTCAAGTGTGGACTAAGAGTGTATTCCTCCTATGAGCATCATGAAAATGACAACAACAAAAATCTGACTGCAAACCCGCAACATCGTGAAGAAAATAAACTGCATCTAACTCACCCTTTCCTGCCGCGATGTCCAGCGCGCGCATTTTCCACATGTTGTGATTGACATCTCGCGTGATAAAAGAAGTCGCAACATAATTACAACTCACTAAAACTCCGTTTATTCATGTCAAACCGACCTAGGCAGCTGGCGAAATTAAACTCTGCGGCTTCTATCTGCGCAAGTTTTAAAGCTTTTAGTGAAGTCCGCAACTTTATACACAACACTGCGCATTCATGTCATCACTGACTCCCGTTAGACCGTCACGGCGGCGGAGGAGGGGAGTCGAGCGGGCGAGCAATCACTGCTTCTCGGAGGAGGAGTTCAGTCGAGCCGGTCCTCTGGAAGTGGAGCAGACCACCACACACTGACCTATCAGTACCACTACCACCACAAGGTGACCTATCAGTAGGCCTACCGAGCGCGTGCTGAGCACAACACCGCTGACGCTGCGCTCCGTTAACCCTTACCGGTACCGAGAGAGAACCTCATGGTGTGTTCGAGTCATGTCGAAAACATCGTATTATAAACGACACCACAAAGTCGTAAATACGAGTGGGAAGCTCGGAAATTTCATTAAGCCACATGTTAACGAGTTGGGGGCGCGTGTCTGTGAGAAACGTATGCGGAATACCATAATATCTGTATATTGTCTGGATTTTTTTATTTACAGCAAAATAAGCTAATTCCCTGCACAAAATAGGCAAATTGCATTGTAATATTACAATATAAAAGCCTACAATAAAGTTGTAAGTGACTTCATAAATGAATTAAAAACAATAGAAAGCAACACACACACCTGATGCACATTCTATCTTCATTTTCTGAAAGAAGAGTTTAAAAACCTTTCTTGATTTAATGTGTAGTTAATTAAGAGATATAGTCAGACCTACACTGCCATCTTGCTCCAAATAAAGTGGCTGCGCCTGAAATCACATACTCTCTTGAGAAGGTATAGCCTACTGATTTTAAATAAGTAATTACTTCATGACCGCTAAAAAAGTATGTTCTATATTATAGCCTATGAAAGTGTGTATGAATGTAATTTGGATGTAGCCTACACCATTCGCCATGTTGACCTTTATCATGTGACCTACCAGCATCGGTTACGATGCTTCACTGTCATTCACAAATCTTCTCCTGTGGCTTCATGGGATAGTAAAGTGTTAATCATATGCACACTTCAGAATCTCACCGAAAAAAAGTAGGTCATCTGGGTACTATTTGCTCACTCTTTTATGAGTATTGTGAATTCGGACATAGGCCTACCTATTTTTTCACATACTGTTTTTCACTTACTATATATAGTATATATACTCGCTTAGTAGGGAAGTATGCAATTTCAGATGCAGTGTAACTTGAACACACCTGACGTCGTAAACATGACTTCCCAACTCGTAAATACGAACTTCTCAGGAGGACTTGAAGTAACGCACCATAACATTAAAGTGTCAGCTTGATGCTTTATGAGTTTAACCAACTTTATGAGAGCTGAAAATAAACCAGACAAAAACTTATCAGCATGTTTAAAAAGTCAAAGTAAATATGTTAGCGCATATGATCTTTGAGTTAGTGAATTTGGTTTTGTTCCTATTTTTCAAACATGTTTTATTGCTTTGCCCCATGCAGAAACCACAAAATATTTACTTTTTAATAAAATATTTTATCTGTTTGTCTGTACCAGTTTGTAACATTTTAGAAATGTTTATGTAATGAAAACAGGCAGTGGAACAGCCATGTAACGATGCCCGTAGTACAGAATGACCATGACCTGATACATGGCAGGAGACAAGAAAACGTGGACGAGACCGCTTAATTAAGACCTACCAGTTCCTATCGTCATATATTACAATTTTAGCTATAACTAGCAAAATAATAAGAAAAAAAATATATATATAAATGTTTAAGTAGGCCTACACATTTGATAATTTTTGTGCATTTGACACATTCCAGTTGGCTCTTGAAAAGTAAGCTGTCTTTAATTGTTGTAACTCCATAAGCCTGACACCATTTTTAAAAAAAAGAAAAGAAAAAAAAAGTCTGTGGTGAATCAGCTGTGTTGGGTCTTTTGCTTCGCAATCGCTGTACTTAATCACTGTAATTATCTACACATTTTTCACACACACAAAAACCCAATTTCGCTGCTTAGCAACAGGCATATAAAGTGTTTTGCTAGCTTTTATAGGTTGTTTTTTATGACAAAGGCAAAGAAAATATCCCAGATTTAATTTCTCAGTTGCACATTAATGATAATGCAATATTGATTTATGTCCTAATTAGAATTAAAATATGGTCATTATGCAAGGGAATTACAGAGGAGAGTGATAAAATAGATTTTGTGGAAATTATAAACATGTCCTTATAGAGAGTTTAAAAGTGCACATTTATGGTAACTTCATAAATAACGTCTTAAGGACATACATTAATGCATTTACACATGTAGCACAGTGCAGATTATACACCGATGAGCCAAAACCTGCCTAATACGCTGCTGGTCCTCCACGTGCTGCCGAAACAGCGTCGACCTGTAAAGGTGTCCTGTGTATCTGGTGTCAAGACATGTAGGATTCGAGGTGGAGCCGCCGTGGATCGAACTTGTTGGTCCAGCACATCCCACAGGATTGGATTGAGATCTGGGAAATGTGGAGGCCAGGGCTTAAACTCTTCATTATGTTCCTCAAACTATTCCTGAACAATCTGTGCAGTGCGGCAGGGTGCATTATCACTGCAGTCAGGGAACACCATTGTCATGAAGGGGTGGACCTGGTCAGTAACAATGTTTAGATAAGTGGCACATGTCAAACTGGACATCAGTGAATGGCCGGATTCAGGGTTTCCCAGCAGAACATTTCCCAGAGCATATCCCTACACCGGCTTGTCGTCCCACAGTGATCCTGGTGTATCACTTCTCCAGGTAAATGGAGAAGTCCACTTTATGCAAAAGAAACTGAGACTCATCGGACCATGTGACCTTCTTCCACTGCTTCAAGGTCCAGTTCAGAAGATCATTGTAGGTGCATGCTTCCAACAGTGGATGGGTCATCATAATCTGATTGGTCTACAGATTTGCAGCAGAGTGCGATGCGCTGTGTGTTGTGACACATTCCTCCCATAACCATCATTAAAAAAGTGACCCTGGACCACAAACCAGTCACGTGGGTCAATTTCTTGAAATTGAGATTTATATGTCACATGAAAGCTGAATAAATAAGCTTTCCATTGATGTATGGTTTGTTAGGATATGACAATATTTGGCCGAGATACAACTATTTGAAAGTCTGGAAATCAAATCAAAACATTGAGAAAATCACCTAAAGTTGTGCATTTATGTTCGCGATTGTGCCGCATCCACTCACTACAATAAATGTGTTATATATTTACAGTATGAAATTTACTAAATATCTTCATGGAACGTGATCTTTACTTAATATCCTAGTGATGTTTGGCATAAAAGAAAAATCAATAATTTTGACCCATACAAATTTGTTGGCCACAAATACCCGTGCGACATGTGACTGGTTTTGTGATCCAGGGCCACAAGTGTTATGACTTGTGCCACAGTTGACCTTCTGTTGGCTCAGACGGGATCACCTTCGGTTCCCTCGTGCATCGATGAGCTGTGGGAGCTGTGGGAGCCCAACACCCTGTCGCTGGTTTGTGGATTGTCCCTCCTCAGACACTGTTGGTAAATGCATCACAGCTGACCGGGAGCAACACACAAGCCTTGCCATTTCAGACTCTAACCCAGTCGCCTTGCCTGACCCAGTCGCCTTGCCTTAAGTCTGGGCCTTGTCCAAGTCGCTCAGATCTTTATTCCTGCATTCAACATGCAGAATGTTTGCTCACCATCTAATCAACCCAGACATTAATATTTGTCCTTGTTATAAGATGATTAATGATATTTGCTTCACCTGTGATTGGCCATAATGTTTTTGCTCATCAGTGTATATTTACAATTCATTAAGATTATTTTTATGCTCTTATATCCCTTGCTGTGTGTAAAATTACAAATTAGCTGCATGAAATAAACATTAGCAAATACAACATTAATTTTAGCCTTAAAAATAAGTCAGAGTCTGACTCTGTACTGCACTATATGAGTGTCCTTAACACATTGTTCATCATTGATCTTCAGCCGTCTCCTCGTACCGTATGGAGCTAAATGAGTCTCAAAAAAGATAAATGCACACACTACATTCACATATGCACACACAGGATTCATACATGCACACACATGATTCATAAATACACACACAGGATACACAAATGCGCACAAAATTCACAAATGCACACACAGAATTTAAAAAGCACAGAAGATTCACAAATGCATACAAAATTCACAAATTCACACAAAATTCATAAATACACACACAATTCAGAAATACAAACACAATTTACAAATGCACTCAAGATTCAGAAATGCACAGGGCAAGATTCAGACGTGTATTTCTGATGCACACACAAATATATATTGATTTACAAACTGCTTGCGGTCTGTGAACTTCACTGCATTTGTGTGTGAATTTTGAGACTCCCTTGACTTGGCTCGACACACAAATGCCTTTTTTTAAACAGGGAATGATCAGCAACCAATCAGATATCTCCCTTGGTTTAGCCAATCACAAGAACGCACCCCGCGTGGGGGATTGTTTACTCATAAGCCAATCACATGAATGCGTTCACACAGCGCATATGCATGTGGCGCGGGCGCGGTGGAGTTCTGTCTGTCAGTTGGTTGAGACATAGACATCATATAGATAGACGCCCTATCGACCGCTACTGTATGGGAAGCCAAACAAACCAAAAGTGGGACGAGACAGCGGGGGTTTACAGAGCTCGCGCCGCGCTGACATGTCATCTGCGCGGTTCAATGGTCCGAGCCGCGCGGCCGACTCGTCAGCGCAGCGCGGACGTGTTTCCTAGCGACAACCAATGGGCAGCGCGGCGCGAACAATCCTCACCAGCGCTGCACTGATCAAACAGCGCAGCGCAAACCATACATGCAAACAAATGTACAATAAAGAAACCCCAGCTTCCTTACAAAACATTGGTTCTCTGCTGAAGTTTAGGAGTTTTTCCCTACAGAAGACAAAGAAGAAGAAAGACAAGATGAAATGCATACATTTCTTATGTTTGTTATAGCTATTTAATACTGTTAGTAAAGAGTAGTGTTGTGCGTCGATACTTTGAAGAACTGCACATATATAGAGGCTACGGAAAGAGCTGTACAAAGCAGAAACTTCAATGACTTTCAATTTCGTAGTCGTCTTGAGGAGCACGCCAACCTTCTGGAAATTATATCGGACAGTTTACATGTTCAGGTAATGTATGTTAGTAAGTTTTGCATTCAGCCATCATTTGTAGACTTTAAGCTTTTTATGTCTGAATTCCAATCATTTGTTAATTTTGAATAAAATGTTAAAACTAAAGATCAATTTTATGTTATTGATATTTTGTGATATTGATTTATAGGGTGAATTCAGTGTGATTTGGACACTTTTTGCTATTGAGATTAATTGGAAAAAGTGTCCCTCCCAATCAACCTGAATACACACACACACACACACACACACACACACTATATATCGCCTATATATAGTCTAAAACTGTATAATGTTTTAGAATGACCTTGACCTCATCACCACAATCTATGAACTTCAAGAGGCTATACTTATGTCTTCTGGTGGACCATTTTCAACCCTCCTGTGAACGCCCCATTTTCACTACCAATTTTACATACCAGGGGACGGCCAAGGTAATGTTTATTTTAAGTTTGACACAGCAGTTTTGCAATTATTCATTTTTCAAGGCTTTTTCTTTAGGTTCATGTAAATCAAATCTGCTGTGCAGTGCAGGGGAATCTGTCAGTTGATGGGTCCCATTGACTTCCATAGTTTTTTTTTATGCTATGGAAGTCAGTGGGATCCATATATTTTTTAGTAACTGACATTCTTCTTTGAAATATCTTCTGGGTTCACTGTTCAGCAGAAAAAATCATACAGGGTTGGAACAACTTATATTAAAGGGCACCTATTATGGAATTTTGAAATTTACCTTTCATGTAGTGTGTAACATAGATCTAAGTGAACAAAAACATCCTGCAAAGTTTGAAATATGAAAGTGCACCGTATATAAAGTTATTGTCTTTCAAAAGTGAGAGTCGACTCTGAGTCATTTTTATGAATCGTTAGAAGACCGAAGCTTTTTCTCTGACTAGATGACGTCAACTTGTCAAGTTATTTGAATACGATACGCCCACTTATTGCGCTCCAAGGCCAGGGGAAAATATCATGGCGACGAGACGCTGTGTTCTGAAGTGCGGCTCAAAAGCAAACTTTTTTCATCTGCCCAAGGAGGAGCATTTGAAGACTAAGTGGCTACAATTCATATAACTATACCACAGAAGTATAGTCCGAGCCTTGTGCTTTGTTCGCGTCATTTTGAAGACGATTGCTTTTTAAATGCAATCAAACTTGGATTCGCGAGCCGGCTGATATTGAAGGTTCAGTTCCAAGTGTATTTGCATCAGCTTCCTCCTCCGTATCACAACCTGTAAGTGTTATTAATAATTTTTGCTTTTATATTTTATGTAGCATGCTTAATAATTATTTTGTTTGTTGTGTAAGCACCGTTTAGCTTCTAGGTCTTCAATGGCAATTGTATTGAGATATGTGAAGTGTTTGTCGTTGTTTTCGGAGTTGTCTAAAGAATAATCTAAAGAGTAATAACTGTAACGTAACTGCATTTTTTTTTTTGTAAAAACGTTATGTTTATGCATCGGGCTAACGCAAACAAAGACTGATTGTGCTTTTACAATATGAACTCTGGGCTATGCTCGCTAACTAAATTAAATTATTTATCTTATTTTTCGTTTTTTACTACAAACTATAAAGCAGTGGACTATAATCATTATTATAATACAATTTAATTGATAAAAGCATCATTGTACTCCGTGTTAAAAATAAGTATTATCTCTGTAAACACTGCTGGGTCATCTGACCAATCAACGCAGATTAGCGTCGCGCAAAGGAGGGGTTTGAAAAATGAGTCGTTGAACGATTCATTTGGGAGTCGGTGAGCAAATCAGGTAAAAATAAATGCATATTATACGACAACAAACGTGTTTTTTGTCATTGCATGCATGTAAAACTGTTGTTGGGGACTCCCTAAACAACATTAGGAACATTTTAAATGTCATAATAGGTGCCCTTTAAGGGTGAGTAAATGATGACACAATTTTCATTTTTTTGGGTGAACTATAAAGGCAAAACAAATTTGTTATTGTCTTAAGAATAGTGAAACCATAACATTTTAACCATAACATCACAGTGGTGATGAGGTCAAGGTCATTCTAAAACATTATACAGTTTTAGACTATATATAGGCGATATATGTGTGTGTGTGTGTGTGTGTATGTGTGTGTGTGTATTCAGGTTGATTGGGAGGGACACTTTTTCCAATTAATCTCAATAGCAAAAAGTGTCCAAATCACACTGAATTCACCCTATAAATCAATATCACAAAATATCAATAACATAAAATTGATCTTTAGTTTTAACATTTTATTCAAAATTAACAAATGATTATGGAATTCAGACATAAAAAGCTTAAAGTCTACAAATGATGGCTGAATGCAAAACTTACTAACATACATTACCTGAACATGTAAACTGTCCGATATAATTTCCAGAAGGTTGGCGTGCTCCTCAAGACGACTACGAAATTGAAAGTCATTGAAGTTTCTGCTTTGTACAGCTCTTTCCGTAGCCTCTATATATGTGCAGTTCTTCAAAGTATCGACGCACAACACTACTCTTTACTAACAGTATTAAATAGCTATAACAAACATAAGAAATGTATGCATTTCATCTTGTCTTTCTTCTTCTTTGTCTTCTGTAGGGAAAAACTCCTAAACTTCAGCAGAGAACCAATGTTTTGTAAGGAAGCTGGGGTTTCTTTATTGTACATTTGTTTGCATGTATGGTTTGCGCTGCGCTGTTTGATCAGTGCAGCGCTGGTGAGGATTGTTCGCCGCCGCGCTGCCCATTGGTTGTCGCTAGGAAACACGTCCGCGCTGCGCTGACGAGTCGGCCGCGCGGCTCGGACCATTGAACCGCGCAGATGACATGTCAGCGCGGCGCGAGCTCTGTAAACCCCCGCTGTCTCGTCCCACTTTTGGTTTGTTTGGCTTCCCATACAGTAGCGGTCGATAGGGCGTCTATCTATATGATGTCTATGTCTCAACCAACTGACAGACAGAACTCCACCGCGCCCGCGCCACATGCATATGCGCTGTGTGAACGCATTCATGTGATTGGCTTATGAGTAAACAATCCCCCACGCGGGGTGCGTTCTTGTGATTGGCTAAACCAAGGGAGATATCTGATTGGTTGCTGATCATTCCCTGTTTAAAAAAAGGCATTTGTGTGTCGAGCCAAGTCAAGGGAGTCTCAAAATTCACACACAAATGCAGTGAAGTTCACAGACCGCAAGCAGTTTGTAAATCAATATATATTTGTGTGTGCATCAGAAATACACGTCTGAATCTTGCCCTGTGCATTTCTGAATCTTGAGTGCATTTGTAAATTGTGTTTGTATTTCTGAATTGTGTGTGTATTTATGAATTTTGTGTGAATTTGTGAATTTTGTATGCATTTGTGAATCTTCTGTGCTTTTTAAATTCTGTGTGTGCATTTGTGAATTTTGTGCGCATTTGTGTATCCTGTGTGTGTATTTATGAATCGTGTGTGCATGTATGAATCCTGTGTGTGCATATGTGAATGTAGTGTGTGCATTTATCTTTTTTGAGACTCATTTAGCTCCATAGTACCGCTGTATTGATCACATTGACTGGTGTTGCGAAGGCTTTCTATTTAAAGCTTTCACAGTCACCACAGCCAATGACAGCCGCCCAACCCATGAAAAATGGGATTCAACTGAAGGTCAAACTTGTAATTGTTTAAAAAAGAAACAGAAATATTTTTTAATCAGATATATTTCAATTATTTTTTTTAATCAGATTGTATTAACCGGTGACAGCCAATTAAAGTGGACTGATGCAAAGAAAAAAAATATCAATTTATATGAGCACAAAGTTTCTGGATTAATTTAATTAGGCATTACTTTCTGAAGAAAAGCCACATCTGGGACAATACCACACAAATTAAACTTGAAGGTCACTGTTGGCATCTCTTGAAATGCCGGCAGAACCTTTTAAAGTTCAATATAAAACCTTTTCTTCTAAGATTGCATAATAATCTTAGAATGCCGCTACCATTCATATTTTTTTCATATTTGACTTAAATCAAAATATCAAGATGCTAATGAATTCGGTTTAGAGCCCATTTCTCATTTTAATATGTATTTGCATAATTTCCTTGGTTCCTTCAAAATATATTGATATACCTTATCTGTGAATATTAAGCATCTGTTTCTCTTGCCAAAAAGCTATTTTGGTGAGAGAACTGGATAATAACAGCCTAATTTCCTGAACACACAGATGATCTGATTAACTGGAATGAATACAAGCGAACATGATTCAATTAAATAGTAATTATAAACAGATCAATGAGCCATCAAAACAGTCAAAGACTAATTACCGTAAATCAAAATGATTCAGTGGATTGGGTTGCTCTTATTAATTGACTGTCATGTTGTAATAGCAACATCAATTTTAAATACAAAGTATAACAAATCTCATAATTAATCCCAAATTAGACGTCGTTCATTCAAACAGATTTTTAAAGATAAATCAATTTCTCTTTGCAGTCCTGCTGACAGCGTGATCTATGTCTCGACTGTGATGAAAGTACGGCAAAACATATTGTGCTGCTATAGCAACTAAAGTGATCTCCAATAATCCACTACAAAACTTTTGTTGCTCTGTATTAACAGGGTAAGAATTAACCTAAGTTACTATGAAATCAAAATGGACAATTCTTATGTTTATGGAAAATTGCAGCTTCTATTATTAATAATTTATCCGTCCACATAATTTTATTTTAAATTCATATGCCTCGTAATATTTAATCAAAACCACTTCCCCTACCTAAAGCGACATCTCTTCTCTTCTCTGATGACGAGGGCGGGACAGCCTGTCACTCACATGAGATCCACCAATAGCAAACCAAAACCATCTAATTAATTCTCCATGGACTAAATCAAGCCCCGCCCTCCATTTGTTCTTGTTTGAGAAGCCGTTTCACTCACATATACATCACAGTAGGGAAGAAAAGACTATCACAGCTACCATTTCATGCAGACTTTAAAGTCCACATGATATCAAAATTGACCATATTTACTTTGTTTGCCTAAATTGATCGTTTTGTGGTGAACAATTCATCCATCCAAGTCAATCCACACAAAACATTTTTTTGCCTTCGTAATCTTTAATCAAAATCTGAAAATGCCCCTCCGCTCTGCATTGGAGGACCTTCCCTGATGACGTCGGTTTGACGGTTTTGGTGTCTGCTTTACATCCGTAACCACGCCCCTCCAACTGACAGTAGACCGGCTGAATGAAACACCTATTGTCTAGATCCAATCAGGTGCTAGTTGGGAAAAAAAGCCACGCCCACTATTTTTCCTCATTTAGTATTCCGTTTCTCTCAGAAATACGTCACAACACTGAGATAAAGTTGGCTGCAACTTCCGGTTCACGCAGACTTTAAGATTGACTTTGCACATTATTTACAACAAAACAATACAAAAGCACTAAAAACACATTCCATGTTAAATAAGAAAATATCATTCTATGTAACCAGTCATGACTACGGTATAATAGTGCTGCTAATAATGAGTAGGAGTGATTATTCTTCCATAAGTCTGAACATCAAACTCAGTATGATCAACAGCCTGGCATTGTCACAAAGTTTCTATTTATCTAAATTTCAATCAGATTTTTTTTTTTTTTTTACAGCGCAGAGGCAAATGATGGAGTGTCATGCCGAGTGTTTTCACACATGGATATTAGACTGAGGTTAGACGTGAGAGGCATCATTCACCCAAATAAAGACTGTGAAAGTGCTATTCACATCGTGATGGGAAAATAACCAGTGAATTCAATTTTGCCAAGCTATTGTACAGCTTCAGAAAACTTCAGGACTCCTTTAATTGAGCCACTTTTTAAAATTAAAAAACACATTTGTAAATGACATAAAAGACTATGTGCTGTGCTCATGTGCTGTGCTGCATTTAACATGAAGGCAGAAAAATGATAGAATAGACATTTAAGAAGTGTCTTCAGAAGTCAATATGTTGTTTATCTTCTTATCTTTTTGATTGTGATAATTATTAAGTACTGATCTATCTCTACATACAATACTTTTATTCAGCAGGGACGCATTAAATTGATCAAAAGTGACAGTAAATACATTTGTAATATTACAAAAGATTTCAATTTCAAAAAAATGCTGTCTATTCATCAAAGAACCCCCAAAAAGTAGCACAAAAAATAAGTAGCACAAAAAATAAGCAGCAAAAGCGTTTTCAACATTGATTATAATCATAAATGTTTCTTGAGCAGTAAATCAGCATATTATAATGATTTCTAAAGCATCATGTGACACTGAAGACTGGAGTAATGATGCAAAATTCAGCTTTGATAAGAGGAATACAATAAAATGTAAAATATATTAAAATAGAAAACAGTTTAAATTGTAATAATATATTTCGATAAAATTAATGCAACTATTTGGGTTGGTACGATTTTTTTTCTATTTGAATATATTTGAATGAACTAAATTAAGTAATTTTTTTCTTTAATCTGCTAATGTGTAAATGCGATGTTTTCTCACACAGGCTCCAGTGACTGAATGACCTTGTTGTTGCTGAGGCTGGATGTGTGCTTTCACAGGACGAACACAGAGTGGGTTCTGCTGTAACTGTAAAGCTGGGTATTTATAGCATGTGTCTTACACACAGTCACATCGAGAGACGGCAGCGGGGGGTTCTCTGAATAGACTCTTTCACACTCTGCATGTTTGGAGGGTGACTGCATGCTGAATAAATACACAGAACACGTGCGGGGAGGGTATCAAGCCAACTCAGTTTCCAAGGAAACGACAAAAGTTCACAGTACCACATCCCCCAAGTCTAAAGAGTCTATTTTAGGTAAGTTCAGAGAGGCTAGCAATAGCAAGCTAGCTTAGAAAGCATTAGATCCCACCCTCCCTTCAGAGCGTCTCCAAAGCCACTGAACACATGATCTCTCACAGCAGAGTCTGCAAAGCGTAATGAGAGACAGTGTTAAATTACTTAATGTCTCAAAGCACATAACATTACAGCATAAACACCTTACACCACCTGACTGCTGCAGATTCATTTCAGCGTTGATAGTGTTGACATAGAAATGCATAAACTCGTAATACGGTTATGAATGTCATGAACGCAGCATAAGCTCGTTGTTTTGGTTCAGGAGGAACTGTAAAGTTGGCTTCTGTTTGTTTGCAGCGCTCAGTGACTCTGTCTACAGCTCTGCATACCCTCATTGAACCCGCTGATGACGAGTGATGTTTAATCGTTTTTAATTTGATTATGCTGTTCCCAATGATTCATGGGATTGTAGTTATTTCCCTCAATAATGCTGTTAAGCACACATTCTTGTACCTTTGTCTTTTTGTCAGATTTTCAAAAACTTCTTTGGTTCAAATCGGAGTTTGTAATAATATGATTAATCTCGTTGCTGATTGGCTCGGCTCAAGGCTTGTAACTCTTTAACAAAGACTTTTTAAAAATCTCTATGGGAAAAATGAATGGAAAAATACTTCCGGAACAAGCGCCGGTGACAAAGGGCATTGTATAGGTAAGTTTAGGATTAGGGGTGGGGTTAGGATTAGGCAATAAGGTATCGGCCTCAACGAGGGGGTAATAATGTGTCCGAGAGTCAAAAATGCGACACCTGCACAGTATTCGGTCTCTGCTCTTCTCCTCGGGTCTATATCCAGCATGTCCCACTTCTAGCCTGTGTTAAAGTCCTGTTTACAGACTTTGTAATATTTCCACACAAATTACATTTTGAGAAGAGTCTGCAATGCAGTTTATGTGGAAATCCAGAAGAGATATTAGATATTAAAAAAACAAAAAACGGTTGCTGATCATGTGTTTGAAGCAAAAACCGTCCGGTTCCCGATTGATGGACAGTGTACCGATGCATTTCTAGTCAAGGATTGCCTCTATACAAGAGTTAGAGCAGTCAGAGGGATCAGACTGTAGTGTTGAATGAAGTGTGCGCTCTGAAACCCAGTGTCATGCTGTAGACGGAGCCAGTAAAGCCTGTCATGGATGTGGACAGGTTCATGGATTTGTAATTCTATAGCAGTGTCTCCAGTGCTGTGCACCAAACAGATCGCCAAAGGTCCATTCACTGCCTCACTTTCCTAAACACACACACACACACACCATTCTGAAAAAAGAATTTGAACTCTCTTAGGGTAATGAACTGGGATGAGGAACATTTCATCCAATCGGAGGTCAAATGCTCTTCACAATCTGCCATGATTACAGATTACTAATCAGGTTGGAAAAAGCAGACTAGCATCATATTCCATACTGGCCTAGATTAATTTATGCTGGACAATTATATTGCTCAGATGTTGCTTTCTAATAATTCAGGAGGCTCAGTGGAGTTATATTTATAAAATACCCGAGGAGAAATAAAAGTTCATATTGAGATCACTGTGAATTTTACAGTAGCCTATATACATTTCTTAGGATATTACACACTGGTTTGCTATTTCGCGATATGCGATCACATTCATACTGTAGAAAAAGCGATCATTTCTGTTTTCTAGCATAGCATTGGCCACATTAACCCCGCTGGTTTGTTGTTGTCTGTGGAGCTAATCGCTCCTGACAGCTGTACCTGCTCTCTATACAACACAACACAAACCCCGAGAGACCAACAGAAGGAACACACAACTACTGTACGCTGTATACAACACAACACAAACCCTGAGAGACCAACAGAAGGAAAACACAACTACTGTACGCTGTATACAACACAACACAAACCCCGAGAGACCAACAGAAGGAACACACAACTACTGTACGCTGTATACAACACAACACAAACCCCGAGAGATCAACAGAAGGAACACACAACTACTGTACGCTGTATACAACACAACACAAACCCCGAGAGACCAACAGAAGGAACACACAACTACTGTACGCTGTATACAACACAACACAAACCCCGAGAGACCAACAGAAGGAACACACAACTACTGTACGCTGTATACAACACAACACAAACCCCGAGAGACCAACAGAAGGAACACACAACTACTGTACGCTGTATACAACACAACACAAACCCCGAGAGACCAACAGCAGGAACACACAACTACTGTACGCTGTATACAACACAACACAAACCCCGAGAGACCAACAGAAGGAACACACAACTACTGTACGCTGTATACAACACAACACAAACCCCGAGAGACCAACAGAAGGAACACACAACTACTGTACGCTGTATACAACACAACACAAACCCTGAGAGACCAACAGAAGGAAAACACAACTACTGTACGCTGTATACAACACAACACAAACCCCGAGAGACCAACAGAAGGAACACACAACTACTGTACGCTGTATACAACACAAACCAATACAGATTAGTTAAAACATCTAAAAAGAAAAACTAAATGCTCCAATATGAATTTATAAAAAAAAATATTTGACTTCTTTTGATGTGCTTGTGTTAAAAAGTATTTCAAATTAATAAACAAATTAATAACTGAACAAATTAATAAAACGTGGTCACAAATTAATCAGAATGTATATGCCCAGCATATATATATATATATATATATATTATTGTTATTTATTTAATAGCCTATACAGTATATTTAATATTTTTTTATAAAAACAGTACGTAGATGTGTGACATATTTGCATAATTCCAGCCTATAATTTTTATGGTCTCTTTTTTAGTTTGTGTTGTCGACGTGTTAAGAATACACTCTTTTCTGTGCTGTGAAAGTAAATCCATGTTGCATGCACTTCCAAAGAATGAGGACTCGCACTCGAATTGATACGACGCCATTGTTACTGTTCTTGATTTTCTTCAGAGCAGAGAAGGCTCTCGGAAAGGATGGATTTAGAGAGACTGAATTCTTGATCGAACTGATGCTGTTATGTATGTTATGAGAACATTAAAGTGTTTTTGACCTTGGATGCAAGTAAACCTATTGTAGGAGACCTCTAAAACAAAATGAGTAGCATTTATAATAGCATAATAGGGGCACTTTAAATTCAGAAACTGGTGGCTAAGTGCTTCATACTAATCAGAGAGGGTGGCAGTGTCTACCTCAAAAAATGAAATGGAAATAGAATTACTGTAAACCCGAATAAGTTGGAAAAACCCAAAACATTTGCAATCAATTGCCTATTTTTTTTAAGTTATGAAATTCAAAGTTTAAGTAAGCAGAACTAGCAGATTTTTATTTTGTACTTATACATTTTAATTGTTCTTAACTTGAAAAGTTTGAGTACACTAATTCATACAATTAACTTAAAACTTTCATGTAATCTCAATGTGAAATTTTCTATTAGTATAAACTTAGCTTTAACAATCTTATCTGCTAACATGCTAATTTGTTAACACATTAGCAGTAGTATGTTATACAGAAGCACTTGCTGAATGAGTGCAACAATATAAAGGGATTATTTGCTCTCAAATCAAGATCATGCACCACTCGTCACCATGATGGTAACTCTCCTAAAACCAACATTAACAGAAATTCTTCTAAATTTGCATAACAAATCATTAATCACTACTAAATCTCCCACTTAACATTAATCTTGCACAAAAAAAGCATTATATTACACTTCATTTTAGCATTTACTCTCCCTTTCGAGTGCCATCGGCAAAGCATGCTGGGAAATAGACCTCCCAGCCGTTTCATTTAAACTTAAGTTCGTCTAAATTAAAATAAATAATTTCATAAAACTCAAAACAATGAAACAGTTCAGTTTACTTAAAATATACCAGTTCTGCGAACTTGAAAAAGAAAGTGCTAAATGCTCGTAAAAGTTCATTTGACTGAACTAATTAGTTTAATTTAAGTTTGTCCTACTCAAACCAATTCATTATTTTGAGCGTTAGGGTTTAGCAGGAGCTAAATGCTGTGCTGGGAGTTGGCACTCAATTTTCCTTAAACAGACCAATTCAAAAGTGATAGATGAACAACGATGAACAGTCCAGGAGAGTGTGATCATGTGTGGTTGTGTCAGGGCTGCTACAAGGATACACACATGAATGAACACAAAACCATTCAGACTCAAGTCTGAAATGCTGAAATTACTGCAACTCGAACCTTCCACTGCCTCGGCCGTCACAACCTGATCGGACATTAACATTATTCCTCAACAGCTCAAGGTCAACCGAGTGTGACAGCGTAGAGAGGAGAAGTCAATGGGAGAGGATTCAGGAAAGGGTGAGAGAATGAGAGGAGGGAGAGAAGCAGAACAAGGAAGAGAGAAAGTCAGGGTTATTTGAGGTTGTATCAGTGATATGGGTTTAACAGGAGGAGCTACTGACATCCTCTGGATTTTAGAGCATCTACTGATAATAACGGTGTCCTTTCACCTTTGTTACCTCCATTATACAGCATTGCTGAACTGAGAGTGCTGTTATAACATTAATCATTTTCCATAAACGTCATCATACACAGCACAGTTACAGAAAAATATCATAATATTAGTTTTTCTCGATTAGCCACATATTAAATACAATTTTACTAGCTGCAAATCCAAAATAAGGTATTACTCAAAATAAAATCACATTATCTATCTCTCTACACACATATATTCAAATGTTCTAAACATTTCCTTCACAACCGTGACTAATTACCCCATGAAGCATACTTTGCACAATACACTCAATCAGAAGGCACTCACTCAGCTCATCATTACACACACACACACACACACACACACACACACACATACACACACACACACACACACACACACACGCGCGCACACCTTAGAATAAAAATAAAAAGATACAAATAAGATAAGATAAAATGTATCACGGTTTCCACAAAAATATGAAGCAGCATAACCATTTTCAACATTTATAATAATAATAAATGTTTCTTGAGCAGTAAATCAGCATATTGGAATGATTTCTGAAGGATCATGTGGCACTGAAGACTGGAGTAATGATGCTGAAAATTCAGCTTTGAACACAGGAATAAATTACATTTGACTATATATTCGAATAGATAATTTTTTTTTTATAATTTGTATTAATTTGTTTATAATATCATATATATGAGAATATATATGAAATATATATCCTAATACTGTATATATATTCATATAGTTTCACTAGATTTGCATACTTTTAATATGTTCATAAAAAAAAACATGAAGCATTGCAATTTATTTACCTGTCAACGTAAATCAACGATTTACATGGAAAAGCTTTTATTTACGTTCACTTTATACAAAGTCACAGCTGGTTAAAACACAATGTAAAAACACGCTTGTTCCTAACGCCTGCCAGTTCTTTCTTTCGCCGGTTCCCATGCAGTATTTTACACTCATTGCCTATTTTAAGATGATCTCTATATGGCGGGTGATTTTTTTTACACTGCTGTGTAAAGCCTTGAACAGATTTGTGAATAATACTCCAAATTATTGTTTGTACTCCAAGACATGTAATTAATAAGGAATATGGGTATGTGAATAAAAGATCTGGCTAAGAATAGAAGGACTCTGTGTGGAATAATTCCTCATGAAATGGCAGAATGAGGTGATGTGCAAATATTCAGAGTCATCATTTTCAACCACCCAAACTAGAGCAGCACGGATGCGTGACTTAAACGTGTAATGTGATCTCAGTTATGTCATATTTAGCAGTAATACAATAAGTAAATGTACACGTTACAGATATATCCATGGTTCTCAACTAGGACCCTTATCGGGCAACACGCGACCCAACATGATAACACAATGATGTATTGTACTCAAGTAAATAAGTTTGAAATATTTTCTTGAAATGAAACCTGGAAATGTTTTAATATTAAAATGCACATGGCCAACAATACGCAGAATTGTTGAATCTTTTGTTTTTGGATATCTCTACAATAAAACATATGAAGCATTTTCCTGCTCTTTTAAAAGTGTATATGTTTTTATTGCTGTTCTAATGCAAGACTATATGATTATATAATAATACGTTTATCATTTCCATCAACTCTTTTCCCCCTGCACTCCGCAGCTCAGAGCCGATGATATAAGCCTTTCCGCGTAAGCCTTTTTAGACTCCATTCAATTGTATGTGAGATTGAAATCATCCATCTTAGCAGTGAGAAATTCAGGACTTTAATGACAGGGAATTTAAACTCTATTAACTCACAGATAAAAGCCTGACACAAAATTGCATCTATATTTCATGAGGGAACAAGTAACTTAACGAGCAATTAACAGTGCCTTCAGCCACTTCCGAGATGCGGAGTGATAAAACCACCATGCTTTAAAATATGCGTTTTAGTTGGCAGATGTTATAATTATGGTGGAATAGATTTGACCTATATGTAACCTCATAAAACTAGTAATATGGGTTGAACATGGAAACTTGTTGTTTCATTGTGGTTTACTTTTACAGGAGACTCGCACAAATAGAGAATTTAACCCTTTAAATGTAAGGAATTGTCTGGGTTTGTTTCTGTGTCCTAGTTTTCAGTTCGTTGCCATGGTTTCTCATTGATTTGGTCATGTTTCACACCTGTTGTTCATTTCGTTGAATCATTTGTCTGTGTATTTAAGCCCTGTGTTTCTTCGAATTCACTGTCAGTTCTTATCGCATCATACTTGCTTGTTTTTTTTCCTGTTTCTAGTCTTGAGTTTCTTTGTAAAATAATCGTAAACCTTTGCATTTAGATCAGTTCTATTCTCATGATTTGCAACCCTCTGAGAGAGAAGAACTGACCTTAAATAACTGGATCTAATAGAGGCTTGGATCCTCCTCCTCTCCCAGTGGGACAGCTCCCTCGAGAGACACATGCAGGCTTTCCTGGGATTATGCCACCTTACACCGTGTCCCAACTACACGCGACGCCGCGACACGCGATAAAAGGTATTTTCCATGTTAATCAGAGTTTTTGTCGTAACCAGCCGCGACGGCGACGATTCTGTTTTAGAAACGGTTTGTATTTTTCTGCGACGTCGCGCTGGAACAACAAACACAAAGTGTGGCACTGATAATCTCAGGCACTGTTTATGCGCTTTATTTAATGTTAGCGTGTAATGTGACTTTGAATATAATTTAGTGCTCCAGCTTTGAGCTGTAAAAGCAACACTGGATAATTCACCTCAGATCTTGAAATTAAACACATGGAAACAAGAACGGTCAAACTGTGAAGAAACAAGTGTACTATTTGACAAAGATTTGTTTTAGTAACTCAGTAGCCTATATTTGAATAATGTTTAAATGGTGTAATCTTTGTGAATTTGATTATGTAGCATACTTATCCATTTTCTTGCGAGTGCCGTCAAGATAACTCTCTGGTGCTGTGCACTTGCCGCGAGAGCCCGTCCACACACTGTTCTGATTGGCTGTGGGTTTTGATTGATTTTTACGCATCTCGCAGTCGCGTCGCGTCTAGTGTGGACAGACAAATTATTTGCCACTGGATCTTATCGCGTCACGTCTGGTTATCCACGGTGTTATCCACTACAACAACGATAGCCTTTTTCATGTTGTGGCTTAAACCATACCTGTCAACATTTGGGTACTAAAATACGGGAGATCTGAAAGGGGTGAGTGTTGCTTGGTTAGAAACAAAAAAAATGATGTAATTACTCACGATAAAAAAACCTTGTTTTTTATATATTTTATAATGTCATAATTTCACATTTAATCTCCAAATTAATGTAGAAACAACAAAGACAGTATATTTTAAATATTTGTCTAAAAGGTAGGAAATATACAGAATTTTTTTACAGTTATCAAACAGTTTTCACTGCATAAATGTTAAATTATACATAGATGAATCATTATTAAAGTTACAAATGTTCTTTTGTCAAGAGCAGTGAGTGTTTTTCTCTGTTCCCTTTGTTCTGTGATTAACTTTACTGACAGAAAGATTTTTTTGGCTACTGTGTCTTTAAGAGCAACCGCTGCTGACAGAGAGAGACGCACGCGGATCTCACACGCGCATTATTCTCTCACAACTCTTCTAATGTTCATTTAAAACTATTTAACTAATTTAAGAGTGCTCAGTCTGCTCTTATGATGATACTCGACAAAACGGACATTTTTGCAGAATTGTGTGTTAGTTCGGTCAACTTCAAGCCGAAAGAGAACTCGATTCTGGCGCTCAATTTGTCTTTGCGTGAATGGTTTAAAAGCATTTGCAAGAATACTGCGCATCATATAATGTAACGCCAGCCAAAGGATGAAAGAAAAAACGGATGCTGCGTTAATTACGTGAAATATTTACCACGGAGTCTTCTCCTCCCATTTCTACCAGTGATCGCTTTATTCAACTTCCCGCGTCGATCTGCGCACGTCAACAGCGCTACTGAGCTGTAGGTTGCCAGGTTGAGCTCACAATGGGTTGAAATGTGTATGATGTGTTGATTGCGCGACTAGGATGGGTTTCATACAAGATCTGACAACTGGGCAACCTTGGAATAATATATTGTTGTGATTATTCATATAACAACGTTTGGGAACACAAATTACGGGAGTTTTACGGGAGAAAGGACAAAACGGGAGGGGGGCGGGAGATGGGTGTGAAATACGGGAGAGTCCCGGTGAAAACGGGAGTGTTGACAGGTATGGCTTAAACGCGGAGACGGGAGCGCGCCTGCCTGTAGACGGACCTCGAGGAAGCTTTTAAGAGTTTGTGGACTGGGTCTTATTCCACTGCGGGTCCGCCTTTACCATCGGCGAGATGGAGGAGGATCAACCTACCACAGTCCACACCACACACGCCATCACCGTCCCAACGGATGACACACCTGAGGCCTCATTTATAACCGTTGCGTACGCACAAAACAGGCCCTGAAAGAGGCGTACGCCGCTTACAACGCATAAGTTGTGATTAATAAAAACAAACTTGACATCCTACACTGTCGTCGCTCCATCTTTTATGCTTATTATCAGTCCAAGTAGGATGTCCAGCTTTTAATATATCACTTGGTGATGTATAGCAACTTGTATCTCGCAACACATACAATCAATCCCCAGCATACTGTGATAGGATTGAATTCATTCTTTCTACATTAATAGTGCGTTTCAATGATCAATGGACTGATAAACACTGGTTCCAAATGAAGCTGAAAATAATTACACTAAAATGGGATAGTAAGATACTGATTTATAGTTTGTCCTGCAGTTTTCTGGTTGAGTCGGAGAGATCAGATGCAGTGGATCAGCACCACAGGACTGATGGACGCCTGGTAAGCACTCAACAAGCCTGATATCTGTGTGACAGGCCTCCAGAAATATGAGACAGACAGGAGACTACATCATCATTACTACTTCATCAGCCCCACAAAACCCTACTATCCATCAATCCATCCATCTAGAACCAGATGCGGTGAGAGTTTGGTCATCTGGGTAACAGTACTGACAAAAACATGTTGATGACTGGAGAGAGCAAGTCTGATTTACAAGGAATATTTATGAGCGTTTTGCAATTTTAAATAAATAGCACACAAAAATGTAAATAATTACTATTTAGCAGAATCTATTAAAGTCCCCCTGAGGTGAAAATCAAACTTTTAATGTTGTTTATATGTCAATGTGGTGTTTTTAATATGCTTTAAGACAAACCACGTGCAAGTTCATACGCCATTGCTGAGTATTTTTTCCTTTAAACTGCAGTAAACCAAAGACTCAAAAACACGGTTTGAAATCGCTGGTGTTTCTGACGTCACAAACTACTGTACCTTGTAACCAATCAGATCAACGTGTGATCGTCAAAGAGTGGATCTCTGAGCTGAGTGAGTGAGTGGAGGTGGGGATAATTTGCATATTCATAGAACCTGTGTATAATAAATTAGGCAAGGGTGTAGAGTTACATTCACGCTATTTTAAAGCATGAAGGACTTTTTATTCAAGGAAAAAGTTTTAAGGGATAAAATGATAAACTACAGGGGGACTTTAACAACATTTCATTATTTTAAATAGCCTCTTTATAAATACTACAATGAGCTGATGTGATGGGTTGAAATGAATGCAAAACTCTATTCAAATATGTTTTAAAAAGAAGCGCTTCCAGAATATTATGTGTTTCCAGGGAATTCAGCTTATATGGTGCTAAATGCCATCATAAATGCCAGAATCAATCCATTCAAAAGACATAAATCGATGAAAAAAAGAGATACTCCTCGCCTGCATTGAGTCAGGTTCCAATATCAGACTAAAATCTCTGCCAATTATCATAAAAATAGGAGAAGAAATAACAAAAACACACACACTTGCCCAAACGTGCATGACCTCAGTGTGAGCCACTTCAGTGAATAAGATAAACAGGTTATTCCCATTTTTGAAACATCCTCCATCAAATCTCTCATTGGACAGTGTACAACCATAAAGGGCAATTGAAAAATTGATTGTATCCTATTTATTGCAATAAAAGGCTAACAACATTATATGAGGTTTGCCAGATCTGGTACAATTTCTTCTAAATGGTTCTTTCTCCAGATGCCCGGCTGCATTTCTGTTAGTCATTATAATGGTGGTTTCAAATGATTTAGGCTTAAGCGACTGCAGACAGATAGGAATAAAATACAAAATTCAATCTCATCAAGAAATAACAATTCTGAAAGCTATTTAGATGGTTGTTGGTCTGTAAAATACATGATGAGAGAAGAGGTTTAAATATCGGGGTTTGTGATTGGCCTGTAAAAGAATGCAAATATTTGATTAATACAGTAACTGTTTGACTTACTGAATCTTGCACGTATCCACTATTCTTTTTTTTTGATGAATATCAAACACTAAAATGTTCAACATTACCATTACATTTTCAGAAACCCTATCGTTCAATGCGACTAACAAGCTCCACCCCTGTTGCTAAGCTAGGATTAGTTTTTACAGGGTCAGTAACTGATCTGCAGCAGAAATACAGTTAAGAATGATTAGCCAAGCCATTGTCCTGCAGTAAATCTCTAAAATGTCCCTCACATGTTACACTGTAAAAAAGTGATTCTTCGCAGTTGTAGATCATTTAAAGATGATTGGAGTACGGTTTACAAGAATATGTTTTTGTGTGTTTGTGTTCTTTCTAAAAAGATTTGCCATGTTCTTTCTGAGGGAATTCTCAGACAAAAAGAAAAGCATATTGACACCAGTAATGAATCTGGGAAGATCTCTGTGAGCCACACAGTCCTGATTTACTGCTGCGTCCTGACTGGCAG
This sequence comes from Phoxinus phoxinus, assembly GCF_949152265.1. Taxonomy (NCBI): domain Eukaryota; kingdom Metazoa; phylum Chordata; class Actinopteri; order Cypriniformes; family Leuciscidae; genus Phoxinus; species Phoxinus phoxinus. Next base: position 4,083,335 of record NC_136883.1, on the reverse strand, counting down.
TCTACAAGTGAAGGAAACTGAGGAGCGACATCATTAAATGAAGGAACAGTCACGTGTATGTTGTTCACTTGTAAAACGCTAGCTAGGGAAATGTAAGCTATTTTTAGATGAGACTTTATTTCCCCTATAGCTGAGCAGGTTGGTACAGTAGTGCTCATTAAACACTTCAGCTGAGTTCATCTTCATTACCCGCTGAAACTCACTGCGGTGTGAGGGGAATTTTCCAGAAGTTTCCCAGATGTTACCCGTGTTCAGCAAAGCATGAAGATTATCTGTGGTCTGTGACAAACACCAGTGTCAAGCCATAGTCAGTATATCCATGCCTTCAGGACGGGTTCTGCTTCTGAGTCATGTCATTCAGCTTCAACTTCTCTAGATGGCATCACACAAATTAACATTCTGCCATTATTTAATCACCCTCGTGTTGTTATAAAGTGTTTTTTTTCATTGAACACAAAAGGAGAACTTCTTAAGCACAGCTCTTTTCTATAGAAGCTCAAAATGACCATGAAATCACTAACAACAACAAAAAAGCAACAAAATGTTTAAGCTTTGTGAGAGAAACGGACCAAAGATTATTAATTGACGATGTTTCTCTGGAATGAAATAAATTTTCTTCAAAAGAATCATTGAGGTGTTGCACCCCCAATGGCTGAAGTTGGCACGGCATGCTATTTTTTAACGTGTTGCATGAATCAGAGTGGCACAAAAATGTGTAGAACATTTATAAAAATAAAACAAAAAGACAAAGAAAAACCCTGTTCTAACATACGGACCAGAGACCAAGATTTGACAGCTGACGAAGGGGGAGATTCTCAGTGAAAACTGAATTAAATTTGGGTATTTTCTCACATAATTGCATAGTTTCTGGAGACTTGAAATATAGCACATATTAGTCAGATGAACCACTTTATGGTCCCTTTTTTTTGGCTTCCTTTCCTATAAACATTCATGATATGAAAACTAGGATTCTTAAAATATTTATAATGTAGTCATAATTTCTTAAAATAACCACATTAAACTGAGAAAGACACCAAAAGAGAGAGAGAGAGAGAGAGAGAGAGAGAGAGAGAGAGAGAGAGAGAGAGAGAGAGAGAGAGAGAGAGAGAGAGAGAGAGACATTTTGACATTTAAAAATCCCTTTATTAATTCAATAACATTTGGGATTTATCTGCATAAATATTTTTAAAACAAACAAATGTTTTTTTTTTTGTTTTTTTGTTTGGTGTATTCTTTTTTTTTTAAAACAATTCCACATATATTTTTCTTCATTAACACATTAGAAAATGTTTAGATTAAAGCTTCCACTCCCATCAGGTTCACACAAAAAATTATTATAACCCCAGAGATGAAAAAACAACTGAACATTGTGCGTAAGGCTATAAAAAGCATACTCTACCGTTAACCTTTTTTTTACAAAACATTTTGTCAATAAAATAGGATCAGTACACCCACTTTCTTGAACTTTGTTTTTTCTAGTACACCAAATTGCCAACTTCACCATTCCATAAAGAAAATTAAGAATAATAACTTTCTCCTTGTTTTCTACTGAGTACTTTGGCCCATAAATAAACAATGAAACATTAAACAACCCCATTAGCTTCAGACTCCAAACCTTCACTAACTGCATCAAGTTTTCCAGGCGATAACATTCCATAAATGTGTGAATCACAGTTTCTGATGTATTACAAAAAGGACAACCCTCCCCAACTAAAGGATCCAGTCGTGCTATGTGTCTGTTTGTGGCTAAAACTCCATATACAATTCTCCATTGCAGATCTCCAACTCTCTTTTCAATGGGTTTTTTGTATAGGGTCCGCCAGCTACCTTTCGGGGAAGAGCCTGACCCCAACACTAAAGTCCATTTGCTTTCTGTTTGGTCTTTAAGGTCTTGATAGTTCATCGTTTTAACACATGCTATATATAAAGTTCTTTTTGATAAATCATTGAACAACCCCATTTCTGGAGTATTCAAAGATAGCAGTTTTCCAGGATCTTCCTCTTGATAATCCTTTTTCATCAAAAACTTAAATTCCGGAAAAGAAAATGGCTCCATATCATCTCCTGGACAGGTCCCCTTGAGAAATTCTTTAGCTGAACAAGGAAGCGCAGCTTCTAGGTCTTCTAGCACTCGTTTGGCGAGACGCACAGACCTGAAACCTACTTTTTGAGCAAGTACTTCAGCTTCAATCCACCCATCTCCTTTTCTTAGATCCCGAAAAATGGATATTCCAGCAAGAATCAAATTTGACCTTATGGTCTCAGAGTTTAGAATCTCAACAGGAAAAAAAGGATTGAAAAAAAGAGATTCATTAAACAGCCATGGACCTGGTTTTGACCACTCTCTTGAAACGGAAAACATTTGCCATAAATCCAAAGTATTGAGGTAAAAAGGGTTAAGTCCACCAAGAGAAGTTCTCTTTAGGGCCATGGTGAAAAGCTGTTTATCTAGACCCATTCGTCCGGCCTTGCGTAAAAGAGCACACGTTAGCTCCATCCATCCATGATGCTGGTGATATAGTAGGCGCTGAGTAGCCTGCAGTCGGAAAGCTGTCACTCTAGCTCGAATATCAATCAGTCCCTGTCCCCCCTCTTGAACAGGAAGATAGAGGACAGCAGCTCTCAGCCAATGCTGACCAGACCAAAAAAAATTAACAAGTCTCTTTTGAATATCTTGGATTAACATCACTGGTGGGTCCACGACCATCAATTTATGCCAGAGCATTGAGGCAATGAGATTGTTGGCAATCAGTACTCTCCCCCTATATGATAACTGGGGTAGCAACCATTTCCAGCTAGACAACCTCGCACAGACCTTCTCCACTAAACCCTCCCAATTTTTCTTTTTATATTCCTCTTGACCAAGATATACTCCAAGACATTTCAAACCAAGTGTACCCCACTTAATATTATTAGGGAGTTTTGGCAAAACCATATTGAGGTTCTCAGTAGAACCACACCAGACAGCTTCTGTTTTATCCCAGTTAAGCCTAGCAGATGAAGCTCTTTCATAGACGTCCAAAGCCCCCTTTAAATTCTGTACATCTTCCTGTTGTTGAATAATTACAGTAATATCATCAGCGTATGTAGATAATATAATGGACTCTTTTTTTAAACTGCCATTTATAGTTAAACCTTTTAGTTTACGTCTAAGCATACACAATAGGGGTTCAATCGCCAAACTGTACAGTTGGCCAGACATTGGGCAGCCTTGTCTGATTCCTTTTTGTATTTTAACTGGTACACTTAACCCACCTCCTATTTTTATCATACTCACGGATCCTTTATACAACAATTTTATCCATGATATTAAACTATCGCCAAAACCAAAACACTTTAAAACATGAAACAAATACAAATGATCCACCCGATCAAAAGCTTTTTCTTGGTCTAGAGATATTAGACCAGCACTAACATTGTACATTCTTACATATTCTAAAAGATCTCTCATTAAAAACAAATTATCATAAATACATCTTTTAGGAACACAATATGACTGATCTTCATGAACCAAAGAACCTAAAACCGTCTTAAGACGATTTGCAATTGATTTAGACAATATTTTATAATCAGCATTAAGAACAGCAACAGGTCTCCAGTTTTTAAGTAAACACAAATCTCCTTTCTTTGGAAGAAGAGAAAGAACTGCCCTTTGACAACTTTTTGGCAGTTCCTTCCGTTTATAACTTTCTTCAACAACTTTAAAGAAGTCCTGTCCGATTATTCCCCAAAAGGATTTGTAGAATTCTGCGGTAAGTCCATCAAGGCCTGGTACTCGACCAGTCGAGAGTTGTTTTACTGCATCAGTTACTTCTTCAAAGGTAATGTTGGAGTCTAGAAAAAGTCTTTCATCTTCTTTCAAAATTGGTAAATCTTTAAAAAGTTCACATGTTGTATTCAGATCAATGTCTTCTTTTGCAAATAAATTAGAATAAAAATCAACAGCAGTTCTTCTCATCATTAAAGGATCTGAGGTAGTACTTCCATCAGGTCTTCGTAAACAATGCATAAAATTATTATGAACAACCTTCTTTTCCAAATTAAAAAAATATTTTGTAGGTGCGTCCATATCATTAATGGAAATAAACCGTGCTTTCACAAGTGCTGATTTCACTTTTTCATGTAAAATACTTCTTAATTCATGTTTTTTAGATAACACATTTTCTTGGACTCCCATGTCATTTTTATTAATCAAAGAAACATATAATGCAGAAATATCTTCTTCTAATTTAGACATTTTCCTTTTTAAACTAATCCAAGCTTGTGATGAATATTGTTGGCAGAAAACCTTAATTTGAACTTTTCCCACCTCCCACCATTGAAGGAGATTTTCATAATTACTTTTTTGTTCGGTCCAATGGTTCCAAAAAAGGTTAAATTTATCATGGAAATCAAGATTCTCTAATAACTTATTGCTAAATCTCCAATAAGAACAGTGAGGGGTTGTTTGTGTTACAATCATTTTTAAAGAAATTAAATGATGATCTGAAATGGAGCTTGGGCTTATATTTGTCTCTTCTATTCTACTACACATTGTATTCTTGACATAAAATCTATCTAAACGTGCTGCACTGATCCTATTTTCTGTCACTTTAATCCATGTATATTGTTTAACTGCTTTATTTCTCTCTCTCCAAATATCAATAAGTCCAAATTGTGTGGTAATCTCTTTTAAAGATACTGCTGATAAAAAATGAGGTTCTTCTCCATTTCTATCGCAAGTGAAATCTAGAGTACAGTTCCAATCTCCTCCTATTACTAAAAAATCTTCATTAATAAAAGAGGAAACTACATCTTTAAGTTTAAGAAAAAAAGCTATTCTCTCTCTACCCGTTGTAGGAGCATAAACATTTATTAACCCAAAAACTCTATTTTTTATTTCCACTCTGATGGCAAGTAGGCGTCCTTTCACTACCTCACTTTTAGACAAAATTTTAACTTTGCATCTTGGTGAAAATAATATTGCCACTCCTGCACTAAGGTTGGTGCCATGACTCAAGACATGATCTCCCTCCCACCACATCCCCAAATCAGTTTCATTTTCTTCATTACTATGCGTTTCTTGTAGAAACACAACTTGAGTTCCTTTCAAATTTAAACATTCTTTTAATAGAGGCCATTTACTTCTATCCCTTGCCCCATTTATATTTAAGGATCCTATTTTAAGAACATCCATAAACAGGGGAAAGGAAAAAGAAAAGGATAGAAAAAAATACAGAAAAGGCCAGACCCCCATGTGTACTTATTTAGAGCTAGTTCTAGTAGACCTACGTTTACCCTTCATCTTTCTAATTCTTTGTCTGACTCCTGTCAAATATTTCTTTAGTCTAAAACGTTTTTGCTGCGTCAAAACCTCAACGTTACACTCTTTACGAGCTTTCATTACGGATGCGATAAATTTCTCTAAGTCAGGAAAAAACTCCTCAACATCAACACTCCTCCCTTTGGTTTCATCCAGGAAACTATTTATCTGTTCAACAGAATACAAATCTCCATATCTACTGACGTCTACATCGATGCAAGAATCATCATCTCTAATACTCTCGTCTTCGGACTCTTTTTCCGCTTCATCATTTGAACCAGCGTCTTCCTGCATTCTATCGTCTTTGAAGCTTGACGCACCAGTGACAAAACAGCCAATAGACGACACTTCTTCGTTTCTACCCTCAATAATTCCAGACGTGTTTACACTCACCTCTACTCCATCACCATCTTCCTTTCCTCCTTTTGCATCTCTATCCTCTTTCCGAACACTTGCATCACTCTGATTCACCGGCTTTTCCACCGCAGTCGCTCCACTAGGACTCGCGCCCGTCAAACCCGACGTCCCTGCTTCTTCCTCGGCCCGTTGTTTATGAGGGCAAGACAATCTCTTATGGCCAATATCTCCACACTCAAAACAACGTAAAGTATCCGTACTCGCGTAAACCATATAAGAGCTCTCTCCACATGTCACTCGAAATGAAACATCCAGCGTTTTAGTAGGAGCTGTCAAAAACATAAACGCTTGTCTTCTAAAAGACAACACATGCTTAAGTTCGGTAGATTTACAACCCAAGGGAATCGTCTTTACAGCACTAGCCATCTTTCCGAACCTATAATTCCCGCACGATCGCGTCATCTTTGATAAAAGGAGGTACATTGGAAATCGTCACTTTTGTAGCTGGAGCAAAAAGAGGTGTAACGGGTACAAATGTTTCTTTCACCCAAATGCCACTTTCAATAATCCTGATGACTAGTTGTTCGTTTTTTAAAAAGACGACAACTGCCTTGTTCATACGAGATGCAGAAACAATGTTTTCATGGCCTACCTGTTCTCCTGTTGCTAACAGCACCTCCTCAATCGCTGTACCTGCCTCGGGAACGCACCTGAAACCATTCCGAAGCGACAAAGACGACTCTTCCCCCGCAGGGAAAGACGCCATCCCGTTTTACTAAAAAACGCCTCACAAACTTAAACCAATAACCAGTGATCCAGAAAGTGAAAAATATAAAGAAAAAAAAAAGAAAAGAAAAAATTAGTAAATAAATCCCGTGAGAAAAAAAGTTTTAAACATGAGAAAAAAACGTAAAAAACTTCACGCTCTCACACGTGCCTCTCACACACCGCACTCACTCCCAGCATGCAACACCAGAGAGAGAGAGAGAGAGAGAGAGAGAGAGAGAGAGAGAGAGAGAGAGAGAGAGAGAGAGAGAGAGAGAGAGAGAGAGAGAGAGAGAGAGAGAGAGAGAGAGAGAGAGAGATTATAGGAAAGGCTTTATGGGATAATAGGAAAATACCAGGTATGCCTGTCTTTGGGGACTCGTTGCCATAACAACCCCAGGTTTCCATACAGCCGAAATAAGAATGGTACTCATGACCTTGTCTTGGAGACTCAGATGAGACGCTATCTTAAAGGGTTAGTTCACCCAAAAATGAAAATAATGTCATTAATGACTCACCCTCATGTCGTTCTAAGCCCGTAAGACCTCTGTTCATCTTCGGAACACAGTTTAAGATATTTTAGATTTAGTCCGAGAGCTTTCTGTCCCTCCATTGAAGCTGTATATACAGTATACTGTCCATGTCCATAAAGGTAATATAAACATCATCAAAGTAGTCCATGTGACATCAGTGGGTTAGTTAGAAGTTTTTGAAGCATCGAAAATACTTTTTGGTCCAAAAATAACACAAAATAAGACTTTATTCAGCATTGTATTCTCTCCCGGGTCTGTTGTGAATCCTTCACAGTTACGCTGATGGCGTAAGACGCTGATGACGTGTTATCTGGTGCGCCCGAGCTTCATTTATAGACTGAGGGAAACGCACGCTGTAAAAGTGTCTCATCCGCGACATGCACATTTACGCACCATTAAAAAAATGATATCCACGCAAACAATGTAGAATAGCTTGAATATAGCGTGCGTCTTCCTCAGTCTATAAATGAAGCTCGGGCGCACCAGATAACACGTCATCAGCGTCTTACGTCAGCAGCGTCACTGTGGAGTCCTGAACGCGGATTGACAACAGACCCGGGAGAGAATACAATGCTGAATAAAGTCTTATTTTGTGTTATTTTTGGACCAAAAAGTATTTTCGATGCTTCAAAAACTTCTAACTAACCCACTGATGTCACATGGACTACTTTGATGATGTTTATATTACCTTTATGGACATGGACAGTATACTGTATATACAGCTTCAATGGAGGGACAGAAATCTCTCGGATTAAATCTAAAATATCTTAAACTGTGTTCCGAAGATGAACGGAGGTCTTACGAGCTTAGAACGACATGAGGGTGAGTCATTAATGACATTATTTTCATTTTTGGGTGAACTAACCCTTTAAGCGCTCAGATCTCTCCTGAAGATGCTCATGTTGGGTCAGGCTTTAAATGTTCAGACCAGTCATACAGTACACAAGAAAAAAAATGGCATTCCTTCTGTAGGCCCTGGTGCAGTTCTGTGCAAATTCTCTGGACATTTATGGCCAAATATATGGCCACTGCATCCACATTGTTGAGCATTTACAAACTGGAATAGTCAAATTCGTAGGGACCTATGATGTTTTTACATATTCCATGTTGTCTATAATATATGTCTGTCATAATTTCTTCAAGTTAAACCAAACTTTTATTTAGGTGGGATGTAGTGAAGAGATTTGAATTTCTGTGAGTATCTGACAATAGTTTTACCAAATGAAAAAGTGAAATGCTGGTGAAGTGCTGACATGCAGAATTCATATTTAGATAACAGTTTTTATGCTCTTTAATATTCACAGACACCAGTCCATATCACAATTTAAGTGAACAGCTCTGCTTTTGATTTATTCATCTGTGGATTCTGTGATTCTGTCCACGTTTTCTTCATCTCGGAGAGGATATGGCCCTAAGTCTGTTAATTATAAAGAGGTGTCCATATACTGTACGTTTGGTCATGGACTGCAAGTCACAAATTGTGTTTTGGAAATATTTCATTATTTCATATCTAGCTAATTGTTGTAGAACAGATCCCACTTAGCTGTTGCTAAAGCAACCGATGTTCACTCTAGGATGCACACGCGAGTCCAATTACAGACACACAAAGAATCACCAAATAAAAATGCTGCATTTTTCTGCTAAACATGTAAAGTGTGAATACATTTCCCTTGAGAGGACATGGATATCTTCTCTTGACCTGACTTCTACATTTAAAGAACTCTTAATTATTCCTTTACAGGCATTGAAGTCATTCAGTCAGGTGTAGCATCACATCTAAGTGGCTCTTTGATGGATAAGACAAAAATGACTGCTGAGCCATTAACTTCTTGTTATTTGATGCATTTCCAAGAAAGCTTTTTTTTTTTAAAGAAACATTACAGTGCAGATCTCAATAGAACCCAGTGATGTGACACATGCACAGCAGTAGATTGAGCTGTGAGTTGGTAGGGATGAGGGTTGACGGAAAAAACAACAACTTTAAACCAGAAATTCACATTTTGGTCAATAATCTATTAGAAAGAAAACATGTTAACTTTTAATAACTGAACAGGATTGCTCAGCATGATTAATTGCTTAATTCTAATCTCTCCTCTGATCACAGCAAAGCCTGACAAATATGTTCCCCATATTCCACAAACCAGTAGATCATGTGGACCATGAAATAATATCTGAATATTATATATATATATATATATATATATATATATATATATATATATATATATATATATATATATATATATATATATATATATATATATATATATATATATATTAGCAGTGATGTGATGTACTGATATAAAAAGTCTGACCGATAAACCAATTATTTTCATGTTACGGTGGATAAAAAAATATTCAAATTCTACAGTATTCAGTCTAAATAAATGAAAAAATAAAACATTAAAAAATAAAATTTCATTTTAACGATCATTTTAAATACTTCAAGTGAATTTAGGCATCACAACCTATACTTAGTAGAGATGCACCGATACTTAATTTCTCCGCTGATTATTCAGAATGATATCTGACGTCACCAAGAGTTAAAAATATCTTTCCCAACTAATACTGTAAACTATTATAGTATAAGAAAAATAAAATAATGATATAAAGCAAAGAAATTAGCATGCAATATACATTATTAGTTAATACAATAAATAAAATAAGAAAATCCTAATATTAGACTAGAACCAATATGGTACCATTATAGCATGAATCCCAAGTAGATGTATACAGTTAATAAGAGTGACAAAGGGTTTCTGAGTGGACACTCTTGGGTCTGGACTTAAGCAGCTCTTCCTTTCAAGTGATTGTGCTCTATATGAGCTTGAGCGAGAGTTTGGGTTTGGTATTACGATCTGATGAAGGCCAGTGGGCCAATACGCGTTGGTGTTTTAATGGTTTAGCCTTTAAACCAATAAAGGCTTTTTAACTTTTGCATCCCACTGAGTGCCTGGACATGGATTTTTCCATTCCTTTTTTATGAACATTTAACCCTTCCAAGAGCACCAGAGGATACAAGGGATACCAGCAGCGCTCCAGCCTCCCTTTGTCTAGACTAGATGTATA